>NW_026937694.1:0-425000 GCF_032062105.1 Saccostrea cuccullata
AACACATTTTTTCACAAAAAAAATCGTTAGACAAACAGGTGAATTTAAAGGCATGTTAGGACAGCTTTTCAACATCAACATTTTAAAAAAATGTATTATTCCCTATAGGAAAAATGTACACAACCATTGATAAATCTAACCTTAAACATCACAACCTTTTAAGATGCATGATATGCCTAAAAAGATTCACAAAACCATTGCTAAAGTCTACGATATATCATATTTCAGAAAAGTATTTTGCCATAAAAAAAATGTACAACGATATGCACAAACCTATGTTTACGATATCATTGTCTAGTATTTTTTTTATTCATACAAATTTTATTCACATACAGTGAATGGGATTGGGCAGCAGGCAAAGCCTATTTTAGCCCTCTCCCTACAAGGTCAAGATCAACACACAATACATTGTATATAGGTATGAAAATAAATAGACAAACATAGTAACAAAGAAATAAGAAAAAAGAGTAGAGAAAAAAGTCACAATGTAACAAAGAAAAAAAAAAGACAAAAAAAAAATTACAATGTATTACGGGGTAGTAAGTGTTGGCATAAGTAACATACATGACAGTGTCAAATAAAAAGTTAGGTTGCTGCAATGAAAGCATGTACTACTTCAAGTTCATGAATAATATTTTTGGAGTGTTTGGAAAAGTACATTTCTTGGACAATCAAAGAAATAGTGATGAGCATCTTCAACAGTGTCAAATAAAACGTTAGGTTGCTGCAATGAAATAATGTACTGCTTCCAATATTTGAATATTAATACCTATTCCATGATTGGGACTACCATGCAAAAATAAATCAATTTCATAAATAATATTTTGGATTGTTTGGAAAAGTACATTTCTTGGTGAGATATAGCGATGAGCTTCTTCAACAGAGTCATTATTTACACATTGGTGTTTCTGATAAACATTGGTTATATTAGTCTGCCTTTAAATTACTTGCATTATTTTGCCACTGACATTGTATTTTATTGCATTTTCTTATTCAAAAATGATAAATTTCTTTACCTTTTTTTTTTACAAAAATAAAAATTTAAGAGACCTTTGAATGAAGGTATTCAAGGAGCATTCCTGATATAATCAAGCAAGTTTAACATATTCCACAGTTTACCATTTATTGCAAAGAAACTTTCCATATATGATGTAGTTTCATCATTATTTCTAAGATTATAGGAGTGCATTGAAGGACGAAAAGTTTCAATCATTTTCTAGAATGTTGGGTATGTCAGGGTAGGGCGAAGCATAGCCTACTTTCTAGACAGTGGTGACTTATAATTATATTTTTCCTATTATATATGTTTCCTGCAGTTTTTGTTTCATTGTGAATGAAAATTGTATTGTAAATTTAGATTTTAAATGTTGTCTAATAGATGAAAATTATAAGAGGCCTCCCATGTCCACTTCAATAGACCCGGCCACTGACGTCAGACACAAAGACAGCCATACGATATATACATGCATATTCGGCTTAGCTTTGCTCCTGGTCATTTGCTGTGCGAAAGTTAAGATTCCGGTAGAATTATCAAGAAATCTACTCACCTAAACTTTAAAAGATTAATTAGAGAGATCAAAAGGAAACTTATCAAAATTTTACAATAAAGTTTCCCTATAAAAAATCGTCATGTTACAAGTACATATATAAGAAATAGGGTATCATTTTAAAACTTTTATAGTCGATTTGATCATATGACAAAAACGTTATGTTTATTTACATTTTGATAAAATCTAATTCCCTCTATTAACATATGCGTCTGATTTATGACAAAAAATATGTTGATTTACTTTTTGCGCAGATTTTGAGGTCCACACAGTAAATATATATAAAAGCAAGGTAAAACCGGCTGCCATGGGCAAATGTCAGGCATGCAGGAGAATGCTAGAGAGTTCGCCCCTAAAACTTGCCCATAAATAATTCGTCCTATTCCAAAAGGAACATGTCATGCATTGGCAAATCTCGTTTTTAAATCTGCATATCATATTTTTATATAGATTCATTTTGGCGGATCCGAATTTCTCTCATATATATACACTTTCACATACAAATTAAACATTGATTCTATGGCACAAGCATTTTAAAATGTGAAAAGAACTTGCAGTATATAGATTATCAACTTGAATTTAAAATTTCAATCAACGACTAGATTAACCTTTCAAAAGAGATAAAACAAGTCTTCACCGGCATTAGTTATATGTATCAAGGCTTGCAAAATAATTTGAAATTCAGCAATTCAAATAAAAAGTGCTACATGTGTACCATCAGATCTATTTTCCAATGATAGTTTTCTTCCGCATAAATCCAGAACAGATGTCAAGTCCTAGCAGGTATGGATTACGTTTTAAATTGAAATAGCCCGGTGTTTTTTTAAATACTTGTTTAAACATCAACAGTATAAATTCAATGTGTTGAATACGTTGCCTTCTTTTGACATTGATCTCACTATGAGTTGTTAATACAAAGGCTGAAATATGCATAATTAATTAAACTATGTTATGCAGGGGAAAAATTTCCATGCATTATACTTTCATGTAAATTTGTTGAATTTGATACATTGCGAAACATTTATTTAAAAAAAATCAGTAATACACGCTGAAAAATGAAGCCACGACCTCCATCTTAGCAACAGTCAACATTGCTTTACATGTGATGTTGACTGTTCAGAATTTATGCACACAAGGATCGCTGCATTTAAAACATTCAGTGTCACTTAATAAACATTGCATGTAGCTGAGTGTAACATTGAAAATTTCCGTCCCTCTGAAACCTTCTTCGACCTCTACTGCACCTAACTTGGTTTAAAATGTTTTTGGGGGTGAAAATTGTCAACTACATGTAATATTTATACATGTATAATGTAAACACATACATACAGACCACACATAATGACATTAACTTCAGAACAACAAAATTTTACTTTTGCATTATGTCTCTAGAAGTTAATGTAACCATGTCAGACATAACTGTGTAATCATCATAAATTCAATGATTAAATATTAGTCAGAATGGTTGGTCCTGAAGTTATATGACCTTCCAGTAATGCTTATTCTGAAGACTAAAGAGCTTTCTTGTCTTATAGAGTATCTTATAGATATTTCATATATATATTTCCTGATCAAAGCACTCGAGTCATTGGAGAAGTTTGGCGAACTTCCTAAATTTGACTAGTTGTTATATCCAGTTCTTGTTCCTCCTCTTCAATATTGATTTTTGTTGATTGATATACGTTAATTTTTATTATGCAATAGTTAAGGCTCAATCTGCACCAGTCTTTCTTCTACAAAAGTAAAAACAAATCATCTAGATCTGACATTCATCATGTTGTTTCTACAAATATAATTTTGTACAAACTCACTCTCCAAAATTATTTTAATTAATTGTTTCCTGCAGTTAAGTACAGATTTAATTATGATCAATTGCAACCTTGTACAGATTAATTATCAAGTGTGCAATGAGATACCAATTAAGTCCATCCTAATTTTTATGTCTTTTCGTAGTCTGTACTTGAACATGCTATACATGTTATTAGCAAATTCGTACAAAGTTACATAAAATCAGATCACTTTTGTAGCTTCAAGGTCCTGAGCAAAGGCCCTGAGTGCCGAGCATAGGACAAAAATTTGTAGCCCTCCATCGGCAAGTGGTGGCATCTTCATACGAGTGAAAAATTCTCGAGAGGGACGTTCAACAACATACAATCTTAATCTTTATTATCAATAAAGCCTTGCCCTTATACCAGAACCTCTGACCTACAGGTCCAGAAATTCACAATTTTTGATGAGGCAGCCTTATTCAACATAACTATGTATATATGCTTGATATTTTTTTTTAACATGTTTAAGAGTAAGTGTTTTTCATTTTATTCTAGTAATCAAAGGAGCCCCACCCTAAGCCCAGAACCATGGACCCATTGCCCTTGAAATTAATAATTTTGGAAGAGACATTAGTGATGGAGCGTTCGCTTCACGATTGGGAGGCCCGGGTTCGATTCTCGATCGTGGTGCCGCGTCAAACCTAAGACGTAAAAATAGGCAGTAACTGTTCCTTTGCCAAGCCCTCGGCATCAGAAGTAAAAGTCACAGGTTTTCAAGCGTAGGTCCTGTGTCACGGTAGGCGCTTGCACGATAGAGAACCCTCACTGCTCAATGGTCCTAAGTGCCAAGTATAGGTCTAAATTTGAAGCCCTTCACCGACATACGGTGACGTCTCCATATGAGTGAATAATTCTCAAGAGGAACGTTAAACAATATACAATCAATTAATTTTGCTCATCATAAATATGTACCTAGTTAGTTTGTTTGATACCCAGGAGCAGAGAAGATTTTCAAACAAATGATGTATTTAACTGTTTAATCAACTCGTCCTAACATCAGAAAACCTGACCTGGGGGCCATGAAATTCACAAAGGCAATAAATGTGCAATTTATGGTGCAAGATTTTTTGTGCAATTTTAGATCCCTAATTTGAGACACAGTCCTTAACCAATCTATATTTATTATGAACCTCAAAACTCTTTATAGTGGTTCTCTGGTTCTCTCCATGTGATAAACCCCGTGGGGATCCGGGTTAGAATAGGTCCGCAGAACCCCCTTGCTTGTCGTAAAAGGCGACTAAATGGGGAGGTCCTTCGGATGAGACCGTATAAACCGAGGCCCCGTGTCACAGCAGGTGTGGCACGATAAAGATCCCTCCCTGCTCAATGGCCCTGAGTGCCGAGCATAGGCCTAAATTTGCAGCCCTTCACCGGCAATGGTGACGTCTCCATATCAGTGAAATATTCTGGAGAGGGACGTTAAACAGTATACAATCAATCAATCAATCCATGTGATAAACTCGCTGTTTTGAATGTTCAGTAATCCAACAGACAATTCATTTCAAACGAGTTTATTGCATGTATAGATGGCTATGAAGGGTTGGGACGTGGATAAAAAATACAGACAGGTTTAAGAATGTGTCTCGAATTAGGAAGAGAAAATATAGAGCATAAAATTCCACGACTGATCGAATCTGGGTCAAACTTAGCATTGAATTCTGGGAGTTGCTTTGCAATCTCACATGATCTCGATACTGACGTATGCTGATGGAGAATTGCACATTTTTTGCATAACAGGATCTGCAGCGTTATGGTCAAAGACTAATACAAAATACGATAAGACAAGATTTCTGCAGCTAGAGGACTAACATATTGAAAAATTGTTTACAGCCAGGTGTACAGACAGCTAAACTTATATGGACAAACACATGAAGGACACTTAGGCAGGGTAGAGATAAAAATAAATGCATTTCAACTAATCAGTAATATACTGCAGCAATAATCAGTAGTGCCCCTACCGCATGAACCCGCGACCGTAAGTCCACACATTGCACAATTTTTTAAAAGGCACTTTTGCTTATCAAATGTTTTATTAATACCAAGGATCAGACTTCAAACAATTTAGTGAATTTTCACTATATAATTAAACAATACAGCCCCCAACCCATAACACCAGAACCTCTGATCCTGGGGCCATAAAATTCACAATTTTGGTAGAGACAGTCTAGCTCATCATAACTAAGTATGAACTTAGTTTATTTAATATCTAGGAGCAGAGAAGAAAACTTTCAAAGAATTAATGCATTTTCACTATAATCAATAGAGCCCCACCCTAACACCGGAACCCCTGATCCTGTGGCAATGAGATTCACAATTTTGGTAGAGGCAATCTTGCTTATCATAACTACATGTATGTCCTTAGTTAGTTTATCTAATACCTAGGAGCAGAGAAAAACAATTTCAAAGAATTAATGTATTTTCACTATATAATCCATGGAGCCCCGCCCTAATACCAGAACCCCTGAGCCTGAGGCCATATAATTCACAACTTTGGTACATGTAGATGCAGTCCTGCTAATCATGACTATGAACTTATTTCATGGTTTATCTAAAACAAGTACCTAGGAGCAGATAAGAAAATTTCCGAAGAAAAAATGCATTTTTCACTATATACACTGTAATCTATATAGCCCTGACCTAGCACTAGAAACCCTGACCCTAGGGCCAAGAATTTCATAATTTTGGTAGAGGACTCAAGGCTCATTATATTCATGCCAAGAGTTTGACTGCCTGATGTTCAGAAGTAAAGATGAAGATTTTAAAAGATTTCATTAAAGAATGTTTCGACTTAAGCATAGTGCCGTGGCCCCTTTTTTTGACCCCTATAACTTTATCTAATTAACTCAAATCTTAAAGATTTTAAACCTAACCGATATTTTGTTATCAGTGTGGTACATGACTTGCAAAAATTTTCATTGAAAACCACGCCTTAGTTTTATTTAAGGTAATTAAAAAAGCCCTCTAGTGGAAGTTAATTCCGGAATGTTGCGCTTGTCCGAGTTGGGTTTTAATTGTGTTACATTAATATTCGGAGCAGGCGGGGCATTTTACACTGTCGCAAACCACGGCCAAAATATACGATCCTCTCCCATTCTGGCTGTGGTTGAACGAGGAGAGAATTCTTCGTAGGTCATTAAAAAATTGACCAATGCGAGTAAAGCATAGTCGGAAGATGAACATTATCGCGACCTTTCAATATCCAATCGCAGTAAAGGGAATATTTCTTGTATACTGTTGACGTCAGTTGTTGATTTCAATTGCGATGGAAACAAAACTTGCCGCTGACTGAAAATGACGTCACAATAGAGAGGCGTAAATATTCACGATTACGACACTTTTTGTGATCAAGCAGCCACGGGTAGGAGATAGATATTTGCGGACTCCGGACCGTGGCTTGAGACGATGGGCATTTTATCGATCGATTGAAAACATGTATGAACAGCCAGTTATAACGGCTACAAAATATACAGAAAAGTAAACACAAAGAACTTAATTCTCAAACTTTACGTCAACTCCAATATAAGGGTATGTAGTCCCTATGCGGAAGCTTTATTTACAAAAGTAGTAATTCGGTTCTACTGTCGACCGGGGACAGTTGACAGTTGACATTTAACCATTTCTACTGTCGACCGGGGACAGTTGACAGTTGACATTTAGCCATTTCTACTGTCTTAGATATGTGTGATTAGGATTAGTCTCGCATACATAAGTGTGATAAGGGATAGTCCCTCATTTATAACTGTGATTAGGGTTAGTCTCGCATTCATAAGTGTGATTAGGGCTAGTCTAGTATTAAAAGCTGTGATTAAGTTTAGTCTCGCATTAATAGCTGTGATTAAGGTTAGTCTCGCATTTATAGCTGTAAATAGGGTAAGTCTCGTATTAAAAGCTCTGATTAGGGTTAGTCTCGTATAAATAACTACGGTTAGTGTCAGTTTTGCATTTATAGCTGTGATTAGGGTTAGTTTCGCATTTATAGCTGTGATTAGGGTTAGTTTCACATTTATAAGCTGTGATTGGGGTTAGTGTCCCCAGTCGACAGTTGATTATATGGAAAGTGTCGACTGTCAACCGTCGACCTGTCTTCGGTTGACACTAGAACGCAAGGGAAGTGTCAACTGTCAACCGTCGACCTATCCCCGGTCGACACTAGAACACAAGAGAAGTGTCAACTGTCAATCGTAAACCTGTCCCCAGTCGACAGTAGATCATATGGAAAGTGTCAACTGTCAACCGTCGACCTGTCTCCGGTCGACACTAGAACACAAGGGAAGTGTCAACTGTCAACCGTCAACCTATCCCCCGTCGACACTAGAACACAAGAGAAGTGTCAACTGTCAACCTGTCCTCAGTTGACAGTAGATCATATGGAAAGTGTCAACTGTCAACTGTCGACCTGTCCCTGGTCGACACTAGAACACAAGGGAAGTGTCAACTGTCAACCTGTCCCTGGTCGACACTACAACATATGTGAAGTTTTAACTGTCAACCGTCAACCTGTCCCTGGTCGACACAAGAACACATTCGAAGTGTCAACTGTCAACTTGTCCCCGGTCGACACTAGAACACAAGGGAAGTGTCAACTGTCAACCATCAACTTGTCCCCGGTTGACACTAGATCACAAGGGAATTGTCAACTGTCAACCGTCAACCTATTTCTGGTCGACAGTAAATTCATGTGTGGAATGTAGAAATAATACACTCCATAACATTACTTAAATATGCAGTGATGTATGAATATTGTTAGTATTGTTTCAGTCAAAGTACTACTTTATCCTTATATTGGAGTTGCCTCTACTGGGACCTGAGGGGTGGGGCGAAACCCACTAAAGAATGATTGCACTTAGTGTACAAAAAGTGGCCCCCGGTAAATTGCGCAAAAATAAAGTATAGAAAGTAGCCTAATGAGATTGATAATGCAATTCTTCTAGGTCTTAATCGCAACTTTGCAAAATTACAGGAATTAAAAGAAAGTAAAAATAAAGAACGAGACTGTGTTTTGTAAGAGGGGTCAAAGCAATTCATAAATTTCCATTGTTATTCAAAGTTATTCCGATCTTTAAACCTGGAATACATGGTGAGCGCATTCTTGCCCAAATTTCTCAAAAGGACATAAGGTGTAGAAATGTTGGAAATACAACATATTTAAAGGAAAATTTTGGGCAAGCCTGTGCTCGGGGTAAACTTTTTGAAAAAAGGTACAAAACGCCGACTGTTTTCTTTGCTATTTACGGGTATTTACATGTCATTGACCTCATTATGACCTGTTTAGTATTCCAATATATCGTGATTTGTAGGCGCAGGTAACTTTGTGAATACAAAAAAATCAATGAACCACGTGGCAGTAGCTCCGATTGATAAATTATCGAAAAGGGACCAATTTATACCGTTACATGTACATTTTCAATTAATCAACATCGAATTCTTTTTAACGGCTTATTATTTTTTATAGAGTAATGGAATATAAAATTGAAAAAATGTTATGATATTTCAGTTATTGTAGTCCTTGGATTTAGGGGGCATGTTTGAAGGTTCAAAGAATTTCAAAGTGATTTAGTCCCAATTGTTGCAATACCATCATTCCTCAAAGTGTTTTTACTGTAAAAATATATTATATGCACACAGGGTATAGAAGAACATAGATGGTTTAACACTGGAATGCTTTCTGGGACACATACCCCCCCCCCCCTCTCCCAACAATAAAAAAAAGCAAAAAAAAAAAAAAAACTAAACCAAAAAAAAAACAAACAAACAAACAATGACACATACAATTAATTAAATTGTTTTAGTATTAAAATATCACCACAGGCAGCATCACAACAACAACAAAAATTCTGTACATCATTATATGTACTAATGTACATTAAGTATTTACTGTACTTTTAAAACTACCGAGAGAGACTCAGAGAGAGAGAGAGAGAGAGAGATAGAGAGAGAGAGAGAGTTAATCAATTCGATATGGCACTAATCATGCTAATCTTTCAGAAAATACAAAAGAAAATTTTTTCATCAAAGGGATTTTATTCCGTTTTCATTTACAAACTTGTATGCTTCCTTTATCAGTTTAAGTGTAAAATTTTCAGCAAGAAAGGACTAAAATTAAGGGGAAAATCTGTATTTATGGAGGGAGTACATGTACATCCCCATGCAAGATCCCCCAGCGCCCCTCCCTCCCCCCCAAAAAATCAAACAACAAAAAATGTTTGTTCTCCTTCACCCATAGATGCTGTATAACAAATTTGGTTTAAATTGGTTCTGTGGTTTCAGAGTAGAAGCTGAAAATGTTCAAATATAAACACACAACTTTTATGATTTTCCAAAGGAAATGTATATGCTTAATAAAATACAAAAAATAAATATAGCATCACTTGCAGGGCAAATTTTGATGAAAAAGGCGCTTAAATATGACAAAATTATAAAGGAATTATAGACATTTGTGTCATTAAGAGTTATCTCTCTTATCAGAGTATCAATGTACCTTAAGTGAAGATTTTTTTCAAGACCTTATCTAATCTGCATTATTTCTTAAGTATTGCTCCTTGATATAAGTTTGCCATTCATTTGAAAAGAATTTCAATTTTTAATACCCTAATTACACAAGGATTCTCTGTGCCAAGTTTGGTAAAAATTGGTCCAGTTGTTCTATTAAGTAGAAGAAGTTGAAATTCTGAGAAGTTCACAACAATGACACATTGCTAACAACAGACAGCATAAAAATTTCGATCAGGGAAGATCGAATGAACCTATCCTCCAATCAAGCATCACAATATTTACCTGTTTTTTTATTTTTTCTTCATGAGTAGACCATTCTCTTCTACTGTTTCTAAAATATTTTATAAATTAGGAATCGGAATGTGTAAGAAAATCTAGCATTAAGTTCGAAATTTCATGAGTTAATCATTAATTCTTAAAAAATTGAAGGAAGTTTATTATAAAATGCATGCTAACTAGCAACCAATATGAAATATAATTAAATGCATTAAAGTGCAAATTAGATGAACGGGATGGGAATTAAACTGATGCCTACTGGATATTAAGTGAAAAAAACTTATGATGGGGGGGGGGGGGGTATGAGTATCTGTGTAAAATAAATAAACAAATTAATATAAATGCATGTCATGATTTTTACCTTTTTCGGTAAGGTTTTGCTCTTTAGAGTTAGCTTGACGTCTTTTCAGTAAAAAAATTACAACAGCGATTCCAGCTACAAGAAGAACTCCGAAAGTGAGTCCAATATAAAGTCCCAAGTTTATATCTTTAACATTTTCCATATCTGACCTATAAATGAAGGGAACAAAAGAGAAAACATATTAAATCATAGAGAACATATAGACATTGCATTCCTCATCACTTTAATCATAACTATTAATTGACACTAATTAATGTTCTTGATTATCAATTTATATTTTATCAAATAATTGAATTATTGAACACAAATATGTCTTTTTTTACAAGATATATGAATAAAGTCATAAATATCATTAACAGAATTTTTATACACTATATTATATTATAATAATGAAATAATTGAATCAAGATAAATTTTCTAGGATTGATGATGATTATTTTAAAGAACAGGTTTAGATACCAAAGGAAGGATAACTCTTTGAACGATAAAACTTCTAAAATGGAACACTGTGTCTGAAAGAGTTATCTCTCTTTGCATACAAGAGGTAGTGTACAGGGAGTGTCATTGAGAAAAATAAACAAAAGGACTCGGAACAAGTATAAAAGTGACACTTGTTAACTCACTCTTCAGTCATGGACATATTTTGAGTTGTAACTTTTGTGTCAGATGTAGGGACAGAGGCAACTGTAGTTGGATTCTGAACTGTGGATTTCTTTGTTAGCTCATAGCAACCGGGGTCTGAAAAACAAAATCATGACAATAATTTTTGTTTTTATCACTCAGATAATTATAATCTATGTTAAATATCAATTTACATGTACTATCTATACAGTTATAATATGCACTATGTATATATACTTCAGAATGTCTAATTTATCAAATTTGACTGATAAAAAAATTGAATTAATCATTGGCAAGGTGCCCTTACATATACCGATTGTGGTGATCAATATATTAAAGGGTAAAAGCTATATGTAACTTTATATTGCAGTTTCCCATTTAAGGATTTTTTTCAGTTTTTTTCAAGTGTTTATGATATGACTTCATTATATGCATGTACAAGTAGATACAATGTAGGTTAAGTGCATGCAAGTATTTAAATTTAAACATGCTTATGACCAATTTGGGTACAGTTGAAGTGCCAATGCAAATATTACACCCATGCTTAAACTGTGACAAAGACACCCTTCCCCTCCCCTTTCATTTTTATTTTATTTATTTATTTATTTATTTATTTATTTTTTTTTTGTAATTCAGTAAAACTAATTTCAGTTACAGAATAAAGTATACCCAGTAAAATTGTGTATTTTATTGAGCACTTACATTTGTATGCTTCTGTGGAGTGGTAGCCACTGGGACATGGACTCTGGGTAAATTTAGAACAGACTGTATCATAATTCTGCTGGATTATGTTGCCACTCAAGCTGTACTCCGTACAATAACCTGTAAATATATTGTCAAAATTAGAAGCCTGTGCATATAGCTAATGATATACATGTACAATATTGTGTCTCAATATCAGATCAATATATGTTCCTTTATGAAACTTTCAGATACAATGTATAGGGTACAGAATAATTTTTTTCATCATCATTTCCAAGCTTATTTAAGGAAAAAATTAAAACCCCATTAGTTTCATAAATTAAAAAACACAAGAAGTCTGTGAGCCAAAGTTTAAATTTAAGCAATGACCCCACTCTGATGTAAAAACCATATGTCCTCTTCAGTTTTGTAAATATTTTGGTTTGGCCAGATGCAGGGATGAACAAAACATTGACAACGTATTGGTTAAAAAAATGAAATCCATTATATTAGATAATTATGAAAAACAAACAGTATATTTATATATACTTCAAGCATCTGTAATATGTAAAAATGCTAAGTAAACTGTGACTGAGATTTGGTACAGACAGACACATGGATAAACAGTTAGGAGGTAAACATCTGATTTGTACAGTAATTAATCTCAACATATGACATGAACAAACAAAAACCGAATTAATTAAGTGCTAAAATTTCATTTAACATCTGGGAAAAAATTACTAACTGTGACATATTACTGAGAGACTGACAAACAGAGAGGTAAAACTGTTTAACTCGGGCCTTTCCTACTGAAGGTATAAAAAAAATAAGAAAAAACATGCTCAATTGATTTACACAGCTTCAATTGTCTCCCTTTACCCCCCCCCCACCCCTCCCTCATGAAATGTCATGATATGCCTTTTTTGACCATGTTTGAAAAATATTAGAAGCAAAATCTTATGAATATTCAGAGTAAGAGCAAAATATACTAGTATCTAAGTGTAGCCATTGTCAGACCCTCCTAACCCCCTTATAGCCCATACATTCCCAACCTTTTTAATCTTATACACAATCTAACAGGTGCTTGATAGCTTATGCACTTCTGTCAAGGAATCCTAGGTGCAAGTTAACTGAAAATTGATTTTCTATATAAATGCACATTTGATTGATATCTGCAAGACAAATTGCACTCAAGACAGTCGGTCCATTATCTACTTGGTAAATATACACTTGATAAATATCTTTTCAAAGTGTTTATTTTTTCAATTTTTTAAAGACCCCCACTTCAACATATGCATGAGTTTATTAAGCATTGCACTATGGTCTACATTACCTATCATTAAATGGCCAAGTGCCCTAGATGTATTCAATAAAAAGTTTACCCGAATTTTGCTTCTGGTGCTTATGAGTGTCTTAAATATACATATACTTTCATTTAACTCTCCTTAAACAAATACCAGAGAAGGATGTATTTAGAAATAGGGCCATGCTTTCACTGCCTTTCAGCAATGAAATTGTAAGGTACGTAGCTGAAAAGGATTTATATTTTGAAGAGGAACATCTATGTACTATTAAGGGATGTGTTGTTTGAGTATAAAAGGGGGAAAAAGTAACTATACTCTCTGAAAAAATTTTAAAATAAAAAAAACAACATTATGTGTTTGTGAATCACTATGCGCCTGGCAGCAACAAAGTTCAAAAAACCTATTATTAGCAGATAAGTTACAGTCAAGGTCACAAGGTCATTAACCTTGGTGTCATTTGAAGAACTTCATTAGTGGAGTGCAAACCAAAGATAAAGTCTCTATCTCTCATGGTTCAAAAGTTCTGGAGAAAAGTCTTTAAAAAAGCTATTTTTAGCATATAGGTCACAGTCAAGGTCACAAGGTAATGACCTTAGTTTCATTAGTGGAGTACACAAACCGAATATGAAGTCTCTATCTCTCATGGTTCAAAAGTAATGGCGAAAGTTCAAAAAAGCTATTTTTAGCATTCAGGTCACAGTCAAGGTCACAAGGTCATAGACTTTGGTGCATGCCATTTGAAAAAGCATCACTGGTGGAGTATGCATACTAAATATGAAGTCTCTATTTCTCAATGTTCAAAAATTATGGTGAAGGTTAAAGTTGACAACAAACAGACAGACAGATAAACAGACAAACAGACAGGACAAAAACAATATATGCCTGGGATCTATCAATCCGGGTTCATAAGAAGTATTTGTGTGATGAAAGGGTATACAAAAAAAATGGTGCAAAAATCATGAATACTCCATATATCCTCTATCAAAAAACAGCACAAAATTCACAAATGTTGCAAATTATATATATATAATATGCAACATTTGTGAATTTTGTGCTGTTTTTTTTTATCCTTTATGACAATTGTTGCACAAATTGTACCTATCAAAAATGGAAGGAACCCTAAGTCAGCTGGTAAAGTTTGAGGCTGAGTGGACTTACGGAAAAGAGATTATGCACTGTAATAAAGATTCTAATCAGAGAGGCTATTATGACTCTTGACCTAGAAACTTTGTTCAAGGTCACTGCACATCCATTGACAAGTGGCACTCTGTCAGTGAAGTATGATCCACGTTGAAGGGGAGAGAAGATATGGAGTTTTCATATAATTCTGCTATGACCTTTACCTTAACTCTAGAAACATACTTCAAGGTCATTGCACATGTTTTAACCAAAAACACTTTGTAATAAAGTAGTGAAAAAGTTTGGGCCAAGGTGAGACAAGATATGCTCCATTTTGCCACATGTATATGCTAAATAAGTAATTTAAAGAAAAACATAATCTACAATCCATATACCTAAAACAATGTACTTTCCATAGGCACAAACTTCCAATGTCTGATTTACAAATGGATTGATCACACAATGGTACACAAGTCTGTCAGGATAGCTACACTGGCTGGCAAAAGCTGAACAGTTCTTTCTTTGAGAAGCTTCATTCCATTTTGATTCACTGGTCGGACAGTTTGGAACAATTTCCATAGTTTGTCTTGACACTGGACAGGAATCACTGTTACATTTCACTACCTGTGAAAGAGGAAAAAAAGAATACATTAAATTCATTAGATAAAAAGGGATTTCATTTAAAATATTAAACCTTAAAATGAATAATCTATTAGTTTTTTTTTCTTTTAAGGCATAGGTTAAATCTTCATATACACTATAATTAATTACAGCAAGTGTAAATGTGCAGTGTTTATATTAAATTCTTCAAGGTGGTGAGAGGTGTGGAAATTGGGGTAAGAGGGTAAGAGACTGGGGTTGGGGGTATGGAAGGTTTGTACAATCATGTACATTCTGAAGATACTTATTTTACTTTCATCTTTCTAGATGCCATATATACAGAATTTTGTTTTAATAATTTATACTCTCAAATGAATTTGAAGAAAACATACCAAGGACATTCATACTTTTTCCTGCTAATTTTGATAGAAAAGAAATATAATAATATACATATAGAAATCTAAGTTAACAAAGCATGTATAGCAAGAATGAACATAAGTTTCAAATTTAAAAAAAATGAACAGAATGACAGCTAAATAAGTTACAACACCACTGTTTTATAACATATACCCCAGTAATTAAAAAAAAAAAATTATGTTTCAGTACACTTCTCAAGTTGAATTAACATGATTAACAATAATGTAGATATGCATATAGTGTTGATCGCAATTTAAACCCCAAACTTGATACTGCATGTTATCATTTTATATATCTGTATTAGGGCCATCCACTTCATAATCACACTTGGAAATGTTTCAAATTTTTTTTAAAAAATGTTGATATGCTTTAATGATTTCAATGACCTTAACATGTCCTTATTTTAATCTATATATACATTTAATTTTTACTGCAAGCAGGGGCCTCTTTAAGTGTTGAAGAAATTCAAAATGAAGATTTGTTTTTATATATATAGCCACATCTAAGATCTAAATTTTATCTTAGGCTATCAAAATAGAAAACAGTTGCACTCATGCAGTTATTATCGTTTGCATCTGACTGTAAAATTTCACGTTACGTCACTGTCTTTTTCATCAGATACCTCCAGCATAAACAATTCACGTGATTGGTCAACTTAAATTATCAACATTGACAAAGAAATAGTCTGTTGCATGAGCAACAAATCAGGGATAAGAAGAAAGTTCCAGTCGTAAAGCTTGCGGTTAGGAGGCGTGTACAATTTACCTTGAGTGCAGCTTTCAACTAGATCGTGACGTAACATGAAACTTTACAGTTAGCTGCAAACGATAATATGCATGCATTCTGTCCCAATTTTACCAAAAAATGATTTAATAAATCAAAATTGTAATTTTTGATATAAAATGTCTATAACTGAAGAAAAAGAAATGATTCAAGATTTAAATCAGCTCATTGACTCAGACAGACAGGTGACACTTACACTGTAGTATAATGATAGATACACAAACATAATGCTACTAGGAGACAAGAATTTTTTTTTTAATTTTCTTGGCTAGATATCAAATGTCAACCATCATGAACAAAGACATAAAGGATTTAACATGTTTAAGAGCTATACATATACTTTACTTATCAACATATATCAAAGAAATACAAAAGCTGGTTTTATTTCTGAAATGAATGCAACTGTCACAAGTACAATGTATTAAAGTGAATTTTAAATGTCAACCTATACAGCATATCAAATTCCGAGCCCTATTCAAAGAGGAGGTGTAAGTATATCAGTATATATAGAGTGCAACATACTCAAGATTGTCAACTTAAACAAGTATATGTACGGAAACTCTGCAGTTCCAGAATTTTTTATTAAGATTTAAATTATGTAATTTACACATATAAGGGTCAAATTGAACAAGATATTATGTAACAGTGTACATTTAAATTTTAAAAAAGAAATGCTGGTGCATGAATATATATACCATACAGAGAAAATGTCTGGACTTTCTGAGAAAAATGAAGAAAAAATTAAAATGATAAAATATACCTTCAGTATTAGAAGATTGATGATCAAGGCTTTTAATGACACTGCAATGATAAAATTTCTGATTGAATTATTTTGATAATTATACAATACTTGGTTAAATTTTAATTTAGGCCACCATTAAAAATATCTGTGTTTGATGGTGCACAAATTTCAATTAAGTTTGCAATGGGTCTTCTTTTTCATTATTTTTTTTTTTATTTTTTTTTTAAATAACAAAAATGCACAAACCCATAAATTAAAAAAAAAAAAAAATCAAATAAGAATCTTTTTTATTCAAGTCTTTTACCTCTCATATTTCTCAAATTAAACTATCTTTAAAAAAAATTATTAAGGTTTGTGCGTCATTAAAGTTTTTATATTTGATAAAGTGTGAAAACTTCTCAGCTATTCAATATACAAGAGGAATAAAGTAGGGCTAGTGAATTTTCTTTTAACAGGAAATACAAAACAACAAAGAATACATATTTCGAATACATGTAAATAAACCACTTTGTATTTAAGATGACCAGTACAAATGAAGGAAGAGCGTTTACTTACTAACACCCCACCAACCCCTAATTTTTTGTTTAAAAAAGAAAGTAGAATGCGTAACTATTTCTTATTTAATCAAGAAAAGCGTCACCAACTCTCTTCTGAATTATAGTTTATCTAAACTGCCAAATTAAAAACTGTCATTACATTTGACTTTAACTAAATTAGGCCCTTTCATTTTCCTCTTTTCAGAGTTTTCGTGATCGCTGATGGATCTGACATGGAACTTATCATCGAACTGCAGGTGCCATAACAGTATCATGGCTGACGCAAAATATTCGGGCATTTTGATACGAGACTGGAGCTGAATTTTTTTATGAGGTGAAAAACAACATGTAACCTTCCTGTATTGACCAGATTTATTAAAATTTAGGGCGTGCTGATTTTTTATATACTGTGAAAAGTAGTGAGTGATTAGGCCCTAGACTAGATTTTCAAGCACCTGCTCGACTTCGACCGAAACAAACTTGCGTGCCTTGCTGGATGGCTATATATTTTTTGGTACTAAAATCTTTGTAAAGAATGGTTTTACAAGATCTCAAAAGGAAACTTCTCAGAAATTTGTTTTGAATTAATTACTTCTACTGAAACTTGCGCATTTTTGGTAAGAATATATATAGCAGAAATTAATACTGTTGTGCTACCTAAAAGGTATTCCCTCAAATTATGACTCATTGTTTACCTGTTTCCTGGTCTGCCATTGGCCAACATATCCTTGAGTGTATGCTAAAAATAGAAAACTCAAAAAGAGTTAAATTTCTAAAATTAACCACAGATACATTATATTATGGGATTTTTTCAAAATCAGATTGATAATTAAAGATTAAGATTGCTTCACAAAAAAAAAAGATTTTCCTTCTGATTTAAATGCAGTATGCATGGAGAAATGCTTCAAAGAAAATTCAAGAGCAGACCCCGAAGGCCTTCTGACTAGCTGATTTACTGCATGGCGGATTTTAGAGGTACACGTACATGTAAGCACCACCTTTGAAATTTTTGGGGTGGGGGGGGTGTGCTGTACGTAGGCCTCTAACCAGACATCCCCCCCCTCACCCTCCCCACTCCGCCCTCAAGCTTACAACTTTTAAGATTTGTGCATGGATCCTCCACTGACTTGATTCCCGCCTATATTCCCACTTGATCATGGAAGCCTGTCCACTTCTCTAAAGAGAATACCCACCATGCTGCATTTGCATGCATGCGCGTGTCTTGGAAGGGGGGGGGGGGGGGGCGGTTACATACGTACGTAGTACGTAATCCATGTAAACATTCAAAATTGAAATTCCTGTTGTAAGGGGGGAAGTATTTACATGTACCTAAGGCTTGCTCCCGCTAAACCCCCTTCCATCCAAACAGGAAAGAAATGCGTAGCTCTCGTTTGGTATGTTTTTTTTCATCGTCGCAAACCATGGGTAAATATTGAGTCCGCAAGAGAGAATAGACGTGAATCACCCGTGGGTTACCGACAATGGTTTTCCTTGAGAATTTACGAGAATTTAATTTTGAAAGAGATGGACAGGCTCTTCTATACATTTTGTTCTTTTATTGCAATTATATATGGCAAGTGTGGGGTTGGATAGGGGTGAGGTGCATCGGGATTTCCCTTCAGCCCAGCTACAACCTAAGTCACCATTAATCATTTTAAAAACTATAGGTACTCTGAACACAAAGTATCTGATCAGATAGTAAAAGAGAAGGTGTACAATTATAATATGGCATTAGGTTTTACATTGCGCAAACCAAGGTCGAAACGAGAGAGAGAGAGAGAGAGAGAGGGGTGGGGGGGTGGGGGATGCAAACCCCGAACCGTGGCTTGAGACGATGTATATAATTAAGAATCTGAGAATTTTTATTCAGTGGTATAGGAGGAGTTGCAGATGAGGGATGCATGAGTACTCCAAAGCGTAACAGATGGACGAACGCACAGACATATGGATGCACGTTAAGCTAGACGGACGGGCATCCCGATCACTATAATTTTAGTTTATCCCATGTAAAATATTATCCCGTGGATATAAGACTCATTCAGATTGGATTATTTTTCATATGTACCCTTATTGTTTGCTTTTCAAAGGTGGGGAAGGTGGTTATAAAAAGTATGTTTCATATAAGAAAAAAATGTGATATATGTGTAATATGTGTAAAACGCCGAAAATTTCTTTAATGAACATAATGATGAATAGCTTATGAAATTCCCATAGAAGTCCATCTGTACAGACTAGACTAACCCCACCTCTACCCTACCTAGATCAGTAGAGAGTTTTTTTTTTTAATTCTTACAGTAGTGTACATGATCATGTACATTAATACATGAAATGAAAATGACCTGTTATTGAGCTGAAAGAAACTGCGTACATGTATATATCATAAACTTTGAAGAATTACCCGTTATATTTATGAAAATTTACGCCACAAAGGGAGGGAATATTGCTTTGCTGCTGTCGGTCAGTCTGTCTGCAGCTGTCTATCTACCAAGTTTCCGTTCATTTTCTTCACAATCGTTGCACATACTGACAAGAAATTTAGTTTACGGATTTATCATAGGGATATCAAGTTTATCTCTTTTGGATAAGATCGAGCTACATGTAATTTGGACAGAGTTATGCCCCTTGGACTTAAAAGCATTCCAATAGACCTATTTGCAGATTTTCTTTGCAAAGGTTGCACATATTGATTATGAAATTTGATATACAGATTTTTCATATGAAAACCTAGGTCAAGTTCTCTTTTGGGTACTTTCGGCAATTTTAGACAGAGTCATTCCCCTTGGATTTGAAAAACATTCCAATTATTTGGGAGAGGGGGCATATTAAATGTTTTCCAAGCATCTCTTGTTTGTTCTCTGTTTACGAATCATTATACTCAAACAAAAAGGAATTTATTACGATAAAGATTGAAAACTTTTCATTTTCTTTTCAATCTTTCTTGACAAGTAATGGAATGCATATTTTATAATTCTCCATTACCCCATTGTTCCATACACATTTCATTTGTATGTGGAGAAAATGAATGGTCCAAATTTCACGTAATATAATATGAACAAGATACCCGTGGAACACATTTGAATGATTTTTTATGTCATTCTCTTTTTCTGTGAATTTTTTATTTGTTCCTCTTTTTTTTTTAAGAAAAAAAAATATTTTCGAAAAAATTATAACGAATTTTTTAAAACGTCCCCGCTTGGGAATGTAAAACAAACGATTACTCTACCTGGTTCACCCTCTACCTTGGCCTACAACACTTGAAGTGGTAAGGATTAAATCGACCTATCACAGCGACCTTATATAATGATAATCAGATAGATATTATCTTTTTTCTACTGACAGATGTTTGAATTATCCGATTCCATTTAAATTTTAAATCATTTTATAAGAAACGTTAATATTTCCATGTCTGGATTTAAATACATACATCATACATTTAAATCTGTCATGTTGCATTTTGTGTTTTAAATCATTCAACGTCTACACATGGATATAAAATCCCATTAAAGTCATTGCACGCTTTACTTTCAACAAAATGACAAATAAAGACATGTTCGTACATACATATCTTGGATCATAATGTACTTATAGATGGTCCCTTTATAATGTTCGCGATGCATGTACTATGTAGTCTGTCATAACATATACAAAAAGAGGGCAAATTGAATGTATTTTTATATATTAACTTTAAAATTTGAGATTTTCCATCGACCCTGGTTGTCCTGAAATTCAAGTACATTAGTTCATAAGATCATTATGCGATCAATTTGTAGCGTGTATTTGTTTTACTGTCACTGCTGCAAAATTTCTACCCATTATGATTAATTTTCCTTTTGTTAAATTTGTCTATCTGTTACAGGTACATAATGAGCTCATGAAAAAAAAACACTTCACCATTTTATACTTTCAAGGATATATCTTCCAACACGACGCCTTCAGTGAAAATTTTATATTTTTTTTAAATTTAAGATTTAATTGTGACCTTTTTACCGAATAATGTGTTTATATTGACTGACTAAATTTTATGCCTCCGAAATCGAAATCTTGAGGACAAAAAGCTTTTTTACTTTTGCCCTGTCAATCTATCTGTCTGTCTGTTGGCAAAAAAATTAAATCGGCTGTGAAGAAATTTTGATTAAATGGAGCTATGGCTTTCATGTTTCATATCTATTGATTGATTGTTTATTGTTTAACGTCCCATTCAAGAATTTTTTTTTTCGTTCATATACATGTACATGTAGCAAGAAAGTTATTTCTCGAAAAAGACCTTTTTTGGGTAAAAGCATTTATGACCGCTGGATTTGGAAATTGACTTGTAATGGAGAAACTTTAGCCTTCATTATATCCTACCACACGGGTCGCCAGTGTATATTATACGTAAACTCAACTTTTTTTTTGTTAGATATTGCCTGATAAAATATCAAAAAAGTGAAAAGATATGAAATACTCAATAGCAACAGTATTGAAAGCCCTATCCCCGGTTTGATATCCAAATATGTCAAGTTCGCGGACTAGCTGTATAGTTGTGTACTATCACCACTGTGGGTGAACAAAAATGGAGATCACAGTCCCATTGGTAAAATACCCACTTTTAAACTTCGGTCAATAATCACAGAGCTTGCAATCAACAAAGATTTAGACCGACTACGGAATCTGAATCTTTCGATATTGTCCTATCTATAAAAGCCAAAAATCATGTTACAGAATACATGTACAGGTAATTATAGTTTCTGGTTATCATTTTCGGAAGTATTTTTGTAAGTTAAATTTATTTTATCTTAACATACTGCACTTAGAATTTGCAATGCATGAAAGCGTAAAAAATTCTGACACGGCACAGTTGTATAATACGAACATAATATAGTAATATAAAAAAAAAGTACACTGGCAAAATGAAATGAAGAAGTGTCCCAACATCATGTCATTTTGGAGTATTTTGAATACTTGTCATGGCTGTAGAAAATTAGCTGCAGAACTGTAGCTCTCCGAAAAAATATATTGATAGACCGGAGAGCTACATTGCCACCCATTGAAAAAACTGTATATTGATTGCGCACACAAAATTGCTTCAGCCCCCTTCCTACTATATAGCATAAACGGCCAAACAGCTCAAGAACAAGTTAAGACCCAGTTACCAATGTTACAATTTTCAGGATTAATCTGACAAAAATCTAATGCAAATACCTAAGTAAAAGTATATTGATGCTCTATATGTACCCTCCCCCAACTCCCACCAAGACAAAAACGCACAAACATAATTTTCGTTTGCAGGCTGATTTTTTCTAATAATTGGTGCCATTCAAACACCCAGAAGCCTCGGAGGAGGAAAATATGATTTGCATTGACCTTTTTATGGTCAAATCCTAAGACTCATTATCTTTATTTTATCTTAAGTATCAGTGTTTTCAAATTATGGTAGAACAGCCTGTGCAATGTTAAACGTTGTGTTAAAGGGAGGCAAAGCGACCGATATAAACTATTTGAAGCTTACACATTTTAGTTGCTTGTTAGTCAATACCATATTCCATGAGGGTTTTTTTTGTCCAAATACATCTTGCGGGACATATAAACAATAGCCAGAAAAAATATGACTTTATCTAGAAAAAGAAAGTTTTGATGGCTCCAAAGAGATATCTTTTCAGTCATTTATGCTAGAAATCAGAGGATAAATATCAAATATGGAGCTAAGGAACAGTATTCAACCTCTTGGTCAGAAGTCCACTAAAAAATACAAAATAGGAGCAGAACAAACAAGGATCTCAAAAACATAAGATGTGGGATCAGGAGCCATAGAGGAGTGGGCATCCGCTGTGGACTGGTCACACAAGCTGTGAGCTCCTTGTCATGATCAGTGAATAACGGGGAATCTCTCGAAAATTTAGCGTGTAAATAATGGCTGCACAATTTGTGAGTCAGAATTTGACTTAATGATAAATTGTTTTGCCTCACAAGGTCATTGTCTCCTACGTACATGTTAGCTGGTTGGTGCCA
Source organism: Saccostrea cuccullata (assembly GCF_032062105.1). Classification (NCBI taxonomy): domain Eukaryota; kingdom Metazoa; phylum Mollusca; class Bivalvia; order Ostreida; family Ostreidae; genus Saccostrea; species Saccostrea cuccullata. Next base: position 23,297 of record NW_026937694.1, read on the forward strand.
GTCAGAGAAATATTTTATCGAACGACCGCCAACTAATATGTGGCGGTTGCCACAAACTTTCCTTCGGCAGCCAAAAAATTCTTTTCGGCCGCCAGAAATATATTTTGGGGCCATCGTTTAACTTTCTGGCGGCCGTCGGGTCTATATATCAATACATTTCACTTCTTTCAAATTAATACGTTTAATTTTTGCTACATGTAGCACAGTGGTTCTTGAGCATCTTGAGAAAAAGACATAAAAATGATGCCATTAATTTTTCACAAAACTGTCTCTGCCATCCCATGAAAGAAGGTGTGACAAATAATTTGAAGAAATTTTAATTTCCTTTCCCTATAAATAAGATTACATTAAAAGAAAATGTGAAAAGTTTATACAACGTTGAAAAGATTACGACAAAGACAGTTGACGGACAAATTTAGATCTGAAAAGCCCACTTTAGCCCTCAGCTCAGGTACTAGGCTACATGTAGAGATATTGACAAAGTCAAATTAGAATTATGATCAGATAATCTAGTTGATACAGATGCAACTCATACCAGAAATTCGAAAGGGTTTTTTCACTCAGTTTCACAGACTGGACAAGAATACATTACAGGAAATATTTGCAAAACATATTTGTTTTTGTTAACTCATTGTACCACTTCCTCTAAAAGCACTTAAAATTGATTATATTCTCTGAAATATTTGTAATTTGCACGTACATTTTAAAGGCATCGGTCAAGTTATACTTTTGCTATGGTTCTCACCATAAAATATGTTTTAATCTTTATTGTTATAGATGTGTATCAATCTGTTCAATCTAAACGAGAATGTTTGGGCCGCAGGTAAGTACGTTACAAAATGTTTAAAGGTGCAATGACAAAGCTTTGAACATGTTGAAGTTAATATTTTCTGTAATTATCACGATTTTTGTATTTTAGTAGCATTTCACACAGAAATATGTTGAAAATATTATTTTATCTAAAAGTTGTTAAAACCTCAAATTTTTAGACGGGTTTGAGTGACACATCCTTTCACTTTCATAAATTTTAATTTTATTCTTGATACATAGGAAAAATGGCAATCTTGTGTAATAATTTTGAAAACTGTCGAAGTTAGGCGTTAAAAAGCCTACAATATAAGGTGTTCGAAGTAGAAATCTACATTATTTAGAAAGGGTCACATACCTGGTTCTGAAACTTCATTGATAGGTTTTAATGGTCAGTGAGAACTTGAACAATATATATCATATTCTACCACGGTTATTGAAAACTTCAAAGGAAGCCGGGGGACATTATTCTCCAATAAATCACGAACGTCATCAAAAAATTATAAGATCAGAAACGCGTATCAAATCTGAACAAATCAAATGCAAGTTTGGCTGTAGATTGAAATTACTTGTTTAGACCGCATCGATGTGTCGTCTTTTGCAGTGTAAACACTGTAAATTGCATCAAGTTGCTGATGAATGTCGGTTTTATAGCTTAGCAGGGCTATTCCGTGGACCTCCCTACTCATTAAACAACGCAATTTTAGCAGTAAAGCAAGAACATGATTTTGTTATTGTATATTCATTTTAACTGATCAATACATATAACGAACAAATTTGTTATTTAAAAAGCCTTTTTTTGATGCAACGAAAGCTCAAATCGTCTGCATTCCATATATAGGTAAGTCAACAAAATTTTTCTCTGGTGTTAAATAGAACAGCGTAATCGAGACATTGTGACCTAATTCGTTTCTCTATAGAGGAAACAATCGGCCGTACAGTGTATTTATCGCCCTTGGTAGAATAGAAATAAAGTCCTTGTTGTCGTGAATGATGCAGAATAACCTCCTCGGTCTCGAAATGTTGTTTCAAATATAAAAGCCTCGGCTTTTATCTTTCAAACAACATTTCTCGACCTCGGAGGTTATTCTGCAACATTCACAAGAACGCGGACTTTATTTCTTAAATAGAGTATATCAAATGGATTTTGTATGAAAGTTTAGCAGCACGAACATTTTCCAAGGAAATAGATGTAATTGCTTTGAAGGATGTTACTAAAGGCGGAATGGTTGTGATCTAGGCGGAATAGAAGAAATTATTGAATTTTAAGGTTGATTAAAAATTTAAATTCAATTTGTTCTTCACTTAAAAAAAAACAAATCATGTTTTTGAAATCCTCTATCTTCTCTCAGTTCCAGCAGTGAATATCAACCACTAGTTCTCCAAAAGCGTTGTACACCATTATAAAGTTCACAAAGTTCCCAACATTGTTGGACACAATTATAAATATACTTCTTAATTCAAAATAAAAAAATGTACTACCTTTTCTAGTACAAAACAATAATCGTGATCAGGCATTTCAAAATTATTCAGTAGAGAAAATGATTACAAATTGAAAAACTACCTTACATGGTCAAAGAAGTATAATTTAACATTTTACAATCCCTTTTACATCATTTTATCAGTCTTTCCTGTGTTACACTCGCATAATTTATATACATGTATTGCAATACATTGTAAATAAGTGTTCTTTTGGTGACCTCCTGAACTTTTTTCCACAAAGAAAAGAAATCAAAGAAAAAAAAACAAACAAAATAATGTGTGCTTTATATTTGCAGGGGTTGTTGTGATGGATATCAATTTGATAAAGATCTCCAGAAGTGTACAAGTAAGTCAATGTATTTGAATTTTGTTTTACATTTCTTTAACTCATACCACACTTTAAAATATATTCAATTAAAACTGAGATAATTCATATCTATTCTCGAGCCTTTTAGATGTGTAAATTTCCTTATCATGAAACTATTGTACTTCAGTTCATTTTTTATTTTAATTTGTATTAACTAAAGTATACAATAGAAGGTGTCAACAAGTCCAATATCAGCTTGACCTCTGAATGGTTATATCCCAGAAGGATCACGAACTATTTCTATATAACCTGGTTTGGTAAGGGAACGCCGTTTTATGAACTGCTCTGTGGAATATAAAACTTAATTAAATCAAGCCAGATAATACTCGAATAATATGGTCAAGTGATAGAATCATTCCAAAAAAAAGTTTTATGAGAAAATAGACAAAACATAACAGTTACATGTACATTCACTAGCTTCCAATACCAATCATAAATATTGCCGTTGGAATAATACCATGTTTTAATCGACAATATCTTCTTGGAAATGACATTCCTTGAAGAGAGTGGAACCTTTAATGTATCTCAAATAGGAAACAGGTTCTCATAAAATACTTTCAGTAAATGTTGACTTTAGTATTTTGTACAGGTAATTTGTTTCATGTTACATATATCAGTCCAGTCCAATACGAAAATTCGTAATTTTACGAAAAAACGTAAGATTACGAGAAAGCGTAATATTACAAGTTATCGTAATATAAAACTTATATTACGATTTTTCGTAATATAGTTAAATTACGAATATGCGTAATATAGCAGATGTAAGAGACTATATTACGAGTTTTCGTAATCCAATACAAATTCAAGCATTGCAAAAAATTGAGTGGCGGGTAGCAAAGTATGGTGTTTAATACGAGATATCACGGGTGATAACTTGTATGACGCTTACTGAGATTTGAAATTCTGTGTGTTTTAATAAGAATTGCACGAACAGTTGAATTATGAAACGAGGGTGTGATTTTTAGGGTAGACTTCGGAAGAAAAGTAGGGAGTTTGGGTGATATAGACCAATGCTAATTGCTTGAGCGAATATTGAAATTTACTGGAAAATTGGTCTTATCCGTGGGAAAATTTCTGTAAAAGAATAATAAAAGAAATTGTCCACTCACCCATTGCTGGCGATACTTTCTTCTTGAATTTCCATGCTTTCTGATAGGTGTAACTGACCAATCTGACCGCATGATATCATTAGCCGTGGAATCTGATATATTACTGACGTCATACTTTGCTACCCACCACTCAATTTCTTGCAATGCTTGAATTTGTCTTGGATTACGAAAACTCGTAATATAGTTTTTTACAGTCTACTATATTACGCGTATTCGTAATTTAACTACATTACGAAAAATCGTAATATAAGTTTTATATTACGAAAAACTTATAATATTACGAATATTCGTATTGGACTGGACTGTATATGTTCTAAAATTGTTTTTCATCTAGAGAATTTTTCACTCATATGTGGACTCTACTACTTGCGGGTGGAGAGCTGCAAATTTGACCTATGCTCGGCACTCAGTGCTATTGAGCAGTGAGGGATTTTTTTCTTGCTACCACCTATATGCTTCATCTGAAGGACCGGGTAATGTTTCGTACCTGTACATATATATTAAAAACGCGAAACTAAACGTAGAAATACATGTAAGGGATCAGAGATTTACATTGAAATATACAGGAATGGTCTTTAAAAATCTTCCTCTGAAGAACAACTGTGCCAGAAAAGTTTAAACTTATGTGGAAGCTTCTTAATGAAGTGTAGAATCTAAGTGTTTAAAGGTGAATGATGAGGCCACACCACAGTAAGTATTACTAGGATGAAAATCTGGTGAAGATCCGAAACGCTATTTAAGTTATTCCGGTGATCTTTGTGGCCCACAAACCCCTTGTTTGTCCTTTTCTTCACTTTCCTGTATTGATATAGGACATTATTTAACTTTTACACAGAAATAGAATTTCAGTACGAAATTATTGAAATAACCTCTTTTTGAGTTACTTGGTTCAAAACCTTCAACTTCTTTTTCAAAGGATGTCCAGACGGCTTTGTTGGTGCGATGTGTGCGTCACCCTGTCCTTATCCTGGATATGGATTTAAATGCAATTTAGATTGCAACTGTACAAAAGAATTCTGTAATGTAACAAGGGGATGTCCATGGAATTGCACAAATATTTTGAATTGTTCAAGTATTGCAAAAGGTAATAGGGAGTTTTGAGAAAATATATCACATCATTGTTTTCAAAATTATATGATAAATATTCCCGTCAGTAAACGATAAAATTATTTAAATGTATGGCAAATATATTTGTCTTCTCATTTGCAGTTCAGTTCAAAATTCAAATTAAATTTATTGGTTTATGATCATGATGTAAGTATAAGGGTCATTTTCGAATGAACAATTAAATAAACATCATTGATTCAAAGGATATTAATGTTGTGCTGTTACAATATCAACATAAATGCATTCAATTCTATTGTTTATATACGTGTAGACTCCATGTTTGTACATTAATAATCAAATAATAATCATCTTTTTTGGGATAAAAATGTCCAAGTCAATAAGAAATTCAATTATTATCCAAAATACACGTAGACTGTTATTCACAATTTTTAAAAATGATTTTGATTGATTGATTGATTGTATTCTGTCATAAGTCCCATTCGAGAATTTTCAGTCATATAGAGATTTCATCATATACTGGTGAAGTGAAGGGGTTCAAAGTTTAGAACTTTACTAGGCACTCAGTATCATTGAGCATTGAGGTATCTTTATTGTGCAAACGCCTGCTGTTACCCGGGACTCGGTTTTTATGGTGTTATTGACAAATGACAAACCAGGCTAATGACAAATGTAACTATTGCTACACTCCATTTTTAACGACATAGGTCAGTCACGGCTGAGATTTGTAAATGATTTTCCTTCTGATGATATCATTTGAAAAAGGTGTATGTGTTTGATTTGCTTTTCCCCTATATTAATTAGTTTTCAAATATTCTGCTAAAATCCTGCTTATATCAGTCATTCTAGATTGCTTATTTTCTGTATTGTATCCATCCATTTTTGTACGTATAATATCTGATAAGTAACAATCAACAACATTTCCTGTTAACCAGGACAGTGCAATTAAATTTTACCCAAAATATCTGAAGTTGATTATGCTGAATTGTATAAACAAACTAAACGACTTCACTAGTATGATAGTGAACAGCTGGATCCAATTCCCGACAAACAAGTTCATTTCCTCCATTTATGAGTGTAAGCTACAAAGTTAGTGACATCATCTATTTAAAAAAAAAAAAGACATACTTTTGTTTACACATTTGTTAATTATTATTTTTATTTAAACGCACGCTAAAACATTATAGTAGATCCAAATTAATATTTTTTGAATTTCCGTCCGATGTTTCTTGTTTCTTTTAATGTAAAAGATTGATATGCCGGACAAAGATAACTCTTCCTATTACGAATCGTATATTTAGCTCTACAGTGCCACTTGTATTAATAGGTCTTTTTTCGAGAAAGTATCCTGCCATATTAGAGTACAATAAAGATATATACATATATACTGTATTATCCATAGTGCATGAAAGGTTTTTCGATTTTAAATTTAAACTGAAGCAATTTGGTCAATATTCTTTTATGTAAATATTTATGAATATAGAAACAAGAACATAGATCAAAACAAAGTAAAAGAATGTATTCTTTAAATTGCATTACCAGTGGAGAAAACTCCACAACCATTAGAAACGTCACACATATTTCTCTCAAATTTACGGTGTTATTATTATTATTATTATTCTACTTTTATATAGCACCGTATATAATTATGGAATTACCCTAAAGCGCTTTACACGTAGAAAACAATTACAATATGAAACAAAGGACGGGTACAATATAAAAAAGCAAAAAGGTAAAATAAAATCATAGGGCATTCTGATTGACATCCGACTCCATATGAAGGATAAGGGCATGGCTTACTGCAATTTTCTCCACTGTATCCAGATAAACATGCTGAAAAATCAAACTTGTTTTGGTTTGATTAATATATGGACGTATGTTCTGACGGAATGCATGTAGATATTATTTATTTGGTGCAATGTTGTAAAATGTGTGTATGATCATGATATTATCTTTTTTAAATTCAAACTCCCAAACAATGTGTGCATTTGTAACATATGAAATATACTTCACTCGACAATTACAATATGTGATTGAAACATTTTACTAACTGTAAGAAACATGCATATGTAAAGCGGAAATTGAGATATGATCCTACATGTATTTTAAAAACAAATGATATATTTTGTATAGTTCTCCTGCTTTTTTTTAGGCTTACGCTCGCATTTTTCATTTTCAGCATTCCACTTGAAATCTGCACAACAGTATTTGAAGCCTCTATAAATACATACATGTATATCTTTTAAGTGAAACTCTTATGCGTTTACTTCAGAAACATTTTTACATTTAAAAGATTTGATTTCAGATTTAAATAACTGATTTTCAAAAAAAAAAAAAATTATAAACTTACCTTTCACATCTAGGAGTTTCCGTTGGAGAGAGTAAAGCGAGTTTACCGGTACTGAACAAGACGTATATGTTCATGATAAACATTGACTTATTCTCCATCCAGAGAATGCGAACAATATCAATGCCAATAAATGTCCAAATTAAGATGCATCAAATTGGTACATTTTTGCTAATGTTATTTTTTTCCTCGTTCCGCGTACGCTTCATCATAATTAATGAGATCAAATTTGACGGACGTTATATACGACACACACGCATTGATATATCTTAGTATCTAAATAAATCATAATGATTTGAAAATGAATACACATGAGCGCTGAATTACCCCCCCCCCCCGGTCATATTGCTTACTTTAGCAATGTGGCGAAACAAAAAAAAACCCTGAAACTAGTTAATTATTGAAAATTTTAAGCCCAAAATTGATCTCAACCAATCCTTTAAGGAGGAGGGTATGATTTGAACAACCTGAATCTACATGAACTAAGGATGCTTGCATATTTTTGTGACTACCTGTGGCTGTAATTTCCCTTTATATTTCTATGCAAATTTTGGATTTCCTGTTGTAGCCCCGCCCTGGCCCAGCATGATTTGAACAAACTTGAATCCACACTACCCGGACATGCAATACATATGATCATTCATGCCTTTGTTATTCTTGAAAGGAAGATTTTTAAAAAAAATCCCTAGTATACATTTCTATTAAAAACTTTGATCGGCTATCGTGGCCCCTCTCTACCCCTGGTGGTCATGATTTGAACATAAATCTACACACCCTGGTGAAGCTTCCCTATGAATTCCATCTTTTCTTGCAAAGTAGGTTCTCAAGAAAAGTGGTTCTTGAGAAGAAAATTTTTAAAGAATTTTCCTAAATATTTCTCTGTAAAACTAAAAACGGAGATTGTTGCCCCGCCCTACCTACGGAGCTTATGATTTGAAAAAACTTGAATGTAGGATGCTTCCCTTTAAATTTCATCTTTCTTGGCACAGTAGTTCTTGAGAAGGATATTCTTAAATCATACCACCAAATGTTTGCCCATTGATTAAGGGAGTGGCCCATCAATTGAAGAAATGTGAATCCACATCACCCAAGGATACTTTGTGCTAAGTTTGGTTGAAATTGGCATCGTGGTTTTAGAGAAGATCAAAAATGTTTACAGTTTACAGACAGACAGACGGACGGACGCTGGAAAAAATTTGATCGGAAAAGCTCCCTTGAGCTTTCAGCTCAGGTTAGCTCACAAAAGGCCCATGGGCCACATTGCACACCTGAGCACATTGGCTAAGGAATAAAAGCAGAAATCCCTTCACTATTGAGACGTTTAGCTGGGGGATTTTAAACAACCAAATACATGTACTTGGTGATGCTTCCAAACAATAAATGCCTTTGCTGTTTATGAGCAGATAATTTTTGCTAAATTGTGCTAAAGGTGAAATATTAACTTTAGAAAAGTATACCAAGCCAGGTGAATTTTCTGAGGAAAACAAAATGATAAAATTAAGTCCATATGATGTTGCTGAATTCTTGTCAATTTGTTTTTCCTCATAAAATTCACCTGGCTTGGTATATTTTCTAAAGTTTCATCTTTCCTGGCCAAGTGGTTCTGGAAAAAAAAGATTTTCCTATGTTAAACTTTGATCAGCCGTTGTGGCCCCGCCCTACCCCGGGGGGTCATTAGTTTTACAAACCGGCATCCAATCTATTTTATGATGCTTCTATATGAGTTTCATCTTTCCTGACCCAGTGGTTCTGGAAAAGAAGATTTTTTAAAGTTATTCTTATATATTCTGATGTAAAAATTTGATCAGCCATTGTGACCCTTCCCAACCCACGGTGTCATGATTTGATTAGAATATTGTCGACATGATAAATAGAAATAGTATTTTAGACCAATCAAGAACAGTTGAAGAGAAGAAAAAATATCAGTAATAGAATCCATATTTCTCATTTACTACATTGTGTTTTTATATAAGCAAGTTCGAAGCTATATCTGCATCAAAAAACAGATTTTAGAAATCAAGGAAGGACACAATATTTGAACAGTAAGTATTATTATTTAAAGTTAAATTTAGAGACACGTGACTATTGTCACTCAACTGAGTAAATATCCATGCATGACAGATGTTTTTTTTTTCAGTGTTGTAATCTATCTCAGGAAGCTAGTTTGAGTTTTATAAATTGTGGGTCAATCTACCATTAACATGTTTCCTGCTATGACATACATTTTGTTAAAAAAAAATCTTTAAAAGTCTAGATTCAATATATAAAATATTCAAGGGCATTAATTTGTTAATCACACAAGCTGTAAACAATTATGGAAAAAAAGGGATTCCGAATTAGAAGACATTTGATTTGTTTTTTTTAAATGTTAAGTCAATAAACATTAAAGTCAGTCATTTTCTGATAAATTGGTTTTTTTGTCAGGGATTGGGGGGGGGGTGTTATGGGAGGGTTTAAAATTCACAGGTTTTTGGGTCTTGCTTTAAAGCAATATATGTACCTTATCGATCTGCAAAACTCTGCTCCCCCTCGATGAGTATGCAGAGTATTTGAAACAGAAGACTGTATTTAGAAAAAGAAAATACTGAAATATATTGCTTAAAGCACAGAGTTTTACAACTTTAATTGTTTTAAACAATACCTTGTTCGCTAGTTATCTCTTTTATTGTAAGCAAGATAACTACAAAGTACAAACTGTACCTCGGAGTCGTTGCCACGTTCTCATAAAAGCAAATTTTACCGATAAAAAAGAAAAACATACATGCACTACGTAAACAAATTTATATGTAAAATTCTTTCGATGTATTAATATGTATTCACAATTTACAGTTTTATCAATAATAAATCATTATTTCAATGACCATTTTAAACACATAAAAAATTATGTTCATGCAGCTTTGTTTCCTTTTTTCTTTTAAACTTCACGCTTGATGCAATATGATGTTCTAGAAAATCAATGACCAAAATACAAGTCACTTGAATTTATTTTAAACATCTTCTTTGTTTCAGGAAGAAGATATTCTTGTCAGTGATGTATCTGAAACGAAAAAAAATACAATCAAAGATAGCGGTGCTCACTTAAAATTATGTTATTTAAATGTAAAGCAAAAATTCAGTCCAAATGAAATGAACATTTTCAAAGGGTGTAGATGTTTTTATGTAGCTACTTTTAATTGGACCTTCCCTAAAAACTTAAACTTGGTCACTTATCCATACAAGAAATTAATCAAACTTGATAATTCTCTATTCCATGACGTTCTGAGACTTTGAACACTTTTTGAATACTTTTTCAGATCTGGTCTACACGTGTGTGACAAAAAGATTGCATTCAGGAAGACGTAAAAAACTTCCATTGCCTGTCTAATAAGTCGCTTGGGAAAAGATCAATGAATTAATTTTTTAAAAAATACCTAAATGGGTACTGATATTAGAGATCCTATCATCCGCAGTATTTTAGTAAAATGAAGGGACGGCGAAAACATGAAAGTGTATTTGATTTGAGTGTTATATTGATTGCCTAATATATCTTACAAATACTTGTATTCTTTTTACACGACTTTGTATAAGTCCATGCACTATATCTCAATTTTCTAGATAGGTCTAATTCCAAGTTGTTTACCGTTAGAACTATATGATTATTATATTTTTTTTTACATAAGAATTAAATGGCACCGGTCTCTTTTTTTTCAGAGATCAGAAGCTGCTCTTCTGCAATTAATCTTATTGGATCACCATGTATGTAGTTTATAATTTGTTGGAAAGAATGAAAAATAAAAATATATTTAAAAAATACCTTCCTCAGCATTACTTTGTCTGTAAGATGAAGATCGATGACGACTTACTGCAATTACCACAGCGATCAAAACCAACACAACCAGAAGGATAATGACTCCAATAACAAATGCACCATCAAAATTATTTAACTGCATGTGTTGCACATCTTCCCTTTAAAATCAGATTTGAAAAACTGTCACTGAATGGATAGATTTCACAACTGTCTCATTTATATTATATCACAAGAAAACATTGATGTAATCATCAATTGTCGCCCGAGAAATAAATAAAAGAAACAATGGAAATGATTCTTGATCATCAAACCGCGTCGATATGTGTGAAAGACATGCGTCTAAATGATGCAGACGATATTCGAGAAAATTTTGAAAACTTATAGTAGGATGAAAATCGAACATAAACGATCTTCTTTTCAACTTTATCAAATCCTTAAGTAAATGTTGGCTGCATTAATATGATTGAAGCCAGACACCTGCATCAGTTATATATTAAAAAATGCATTTCACTTCGAGAATATAAAACACGAACTGTGTAGAGAACATTTTTATGCGACATATAAAATTCGATGTTCTGAAAAAAGGGACCTGTCGTTTTTTCGATAGTAAATGATAAGCAACTTTGTGTATTTTTACATATTAAATGTGAAAAACATATACATTTCTACAGATTCACCTTATGGAAGTAAATTATGTATCTCGTTATTTATAAAATGAAGGAACATTGTAATTAACATTAAATTCTGAATAAGTTCTCCCAGCTCAATTCCCATACACAAACACTTAAACTTACATGTAAAGAGCAGCCCGATCCTCTGGGCTTTAATTAACTATTTGATTAGCAAATGAAGGGTAGTTAAAGGGAGAATAATGTGAAAATGTGTTCTGAATTAAAAGATATCTATATTTTGATGTCGAAATCATCGATTGAATATCAATCACTGGACAAACCTTTATTCGGAACACTGAAGATGATGTATTATATGCATGATTTTCTGATGGAAACATCTATATGGTTTTTGAAATTAAACCAGATTTTGTAACAATATATTGGACTTCCCATGGGTTACAAGCACTTATAAGCAGACCTTTTTGGTATCCATAAAAGCATAATTTATTCAAAATGTGAGGAACCGGTCACGGTAGCCTAGTGGTAGTCTAAGAGCATTCCCTTCGTGATCGGGAGGACCGGGTTCGATTCTCGTTCGCGGCGCCGCGTCATACATAAGACGTAAACAAAGGTAGTACCTGTTCCTTTGCCAAGCGCTCGGCACTAGAAGTGAAAGTCACGGGTCTTTCGGATATGACTTTAAAAACGTAAGTCCAGTGTCACGGTAGGCGCTGGCACGATAAAGAACCCTCACTGCTCAATGGCCCAGAGTGCCGAGTATAGGTCTAGATTTAAAGCTCTTCACCGGCATAAGGTGACGTCTCCATGTGAGTGAAAAAATTCTCAATAGGGACGTTAAACAACATACAATCAATCAATGAATCAAAATGTGAGATATGATAAGAAAAAAAAAAAACGAATGTTTTGGCCCTCAACTCCACATGTAGATACTATAATATATCGACGACGCCTTATTAATTAACATTAGTTATTTCCATTCGATCACATGGAAAGAATATTCCAATGACCTTTAAATACATTGTACCTCGGAATCTCACACATCAGTTTCATATTTGGATATTTTACAACAGAAAGACATGAACGTTTATCTAACAACCAAGCTTTATGATGAACGTCATGACTTTTTCTTTAAAATCGTCAACAATCCTTACTTTTCCAATATATATATATATATATATATATATATATATATATATATATATATATATATATATATATATATATATATATATATATATATATATATATATATATATATATATATATATATATATACTGATATTAATTACTTATGTATGTTGTTTTTATCCCTCATACATTAATACTGATAGACTTATGTAGTACATGCTGTGATGTTAGTTATCGATCATTTCTACTTTTCACTTGATTGAATTTTCAAAACAGAAAAAATTCAAAATTATAGCGCTATAACATTGTAAATTGCGCAAAGATTCCGATGTGTACTTATGATATGATATTTTATCACCATCTTCATAATTTCAAAAAGTAATACGACGTTAAAATTCATTAAGAATCTGATCCTGATGAATAAGTTGCTGAATAATTCTGGAAACGGTATGCAATTTTATATACTTCTTGAAAAAGGCTCAAGATTGGCGAAAAAAGAATATCTGCAAAAACAGGGTGTTAAATTCAAGAATACTTAGGTAATTTTGTCAAAATATATATATAAAATAAAAGAAATTCTTCATTTTAAAAAAATATTTCTACATAAATATAAAGTTATATAATGTTATATGAAACTAAAAAAAATTGTCAAAGATGCTATTTACAGATCAAGTGAAAAAATGTGAAACTGGTGAACTCACCTTTCCACCTTGGATATACATGTAGTCTGAGTTGGTACATGTTAAGAGGTTTGTCCACATGGTGTAGTAGTTAGAAAGTGCACTGTTGTATTCTTTGTTAGCTCATAGCAACCAGGATCTGCAAAGTGACGCCATGGTAAATAAATCGTTGTAAGTACATCGTTTCGTGTTTGGGGGAGTACACTCTCTCCCTCCTTCTAAATATATATAGATCCGTTTGCTGTTTAGACTTTTTCCTGATAAAGTCTCTTAATGCCATATATCTGATAGAATTCATGCCATCAATTCTCAATTTTGTGAAAAAATACCTTCTCTAAACATACTAATCAACAAAATGGCCAATTTTGTGAAAGATTAATATTAGTCGGTGTGTGTGACGAAGGAACATTATTAGGGTCTTCCGTCTAGGGCATGTCAAACGCTAATAGCGGGGTTTAGGTTTAAGAGACTAGTAAAAGGAATTTCTCCCAGATAGAGTGTTAGCAAAATTATGGTAGGTAACACTGTTATTTCCTTGGAAATCTGTCTCGAAGCGGGGAACCCCCTTTTGTTAACAACTTTTGTTTCTTACCTTGTGTATTTTATTATACCGAATAGGCTCATTCTTTAATCTGCTTGGATATAACGACATGTAGATGTGTTTGACGGGGAAATTTTATGTTTTCGAGGTAATACACTCTTACATTTTTTTTCATTAAAAATCAGGGGGGGGGGGTATTATCCATACTTCAGGTGCCCGTGGAATAAACTTGACGTCCATAAAAGCTTGCGTCCGATGTATCGTACTTGAAAACAACAAACGACAGACGAAACATGCTTGCTAGTGCTGAAATAACGAAACCTTAGATGATAAAGGACAATCACAGTATCAAATAAAGAACAAGAGCCCCAGGGGCCACAGCGCTCACCTGAGCACATTGGCTAGGAAAAAGCACATATCAGATCAGAACTGAAAGTTTAATGGGGGGGGACTTGACTTTTAACCCCCCAGGGGTTCATGATTTGAACAAACTAGAATCTACACTACCTGAAGATGATTCCATATTAATATCACTAATCATAGCTTTGAAGTACTTGAAAAGATGATTTTAAAAGGTTTCCCTATAAATCCCTATGTAAAACTTTGGTCGGCCATTTTGGCCCCACCCTAGCCCGGGGGTCATGATTTGAACAAACTTGAATCTACACTACCTGAGGATAATTCCACATGAGTTTCATCTTTCCTGGCCCAGTGGTTCTTGAGAAGGTTTTTTTTTAAAATGCCATTAATTATTCTCTAATTCATAATTATCTCCCCTTGGAAAAGGGCGTGGCCCTTCATTTGAACAAACTTGAATCTCCTTTACCCAAGGATGCTTTGTGGCGAGTTTGGTTGAAATTGGCCCAGCGGTTCTTGAGAAGAAGTCGAAAATGTGAAAAGTTTACGGACAGACAGACAGACGGACGGACGGACGGACGCACTGACGCCGGACAAAATGTGATCAGAAAAGCTCACTTAAGCCTTCGGCTCAGGTGAGCTAATAAAGAGGTCATTAAATCTTTTTCGATGAAGTTGAGAGTTTGAAAGCTTTCTAAACGAGAACGTAAAGACGATCGACGATTTTTTTGCTGACAACCTAAATCAAGAAGACAATCAGTATTATAAAATAAATGGTCCTGTTTTGTAATGTAGCTTCAATTGAATCGACCCTGATAAGTATTTTATATAGTTTCTATATTTAAAATTAAATACAACATGTGATGCATCATTAACACTATTTGACATTCTGTGTAGCAGATTCTTTTCTGTCTACATGCTGCAGATAAAATTTGATAAAATAAGGAAACTTAACTCTAATGCCATGGCCGATAATTGTATTAAAAAATCAAAGCACAGTCACGAAACCCCAAAATTACTGTATAAGTGGAAATTTTAGCGAGACGCAAATTAAGCGAATTTGGCCTAAAAAACTTGTAATTTATTTTTTTGCAAGTTGTTATTTTATCGATTTTAAAATGCACATTAAAGAAGCTATTACAAATAAAATGCAACGAATTTTTAGCGTTATTCAATTTTAGCGATCTCGGTGCCCTCGCTAATAATTTTAATTTCAAGTAGGTTATGCCCTTGCAATATTGAAAGAACTATATTCGGCATATATTGCAAAAATATCTTTGCTTCTACAAAAGTCAAATTTTGAAACATTCTTAAAATGTGTTGAATTGTGTAAATTGTATGAAAAATATGTATTAACAAAACATATCATAGTTTCAAAGTAGGTTAATGACAATTCTTATGGGGTCACAAACTAGTCGGAATTTGCATTATTTTCAGAAAAAAGACAAATGGACAAAATTCCAACAATTTTAGCTGTTGATTAATTGATATTATCATCCTACACATTTTAATGAAGTATTGAGCCTGATCAAACATGCGCTCGGTGATTTTTCCTCAAGATATCGACGCAATATTCACATTTTTCTGTAGAAATCACGAAAATTTTAAATTTCAAACAAATGACGTCATTGCTATGATTGAAAATATTCAGTGCTTTGGAGTCAGCTTGTATACCCGTGTTTAAGAACATGATTAAATATTACTCCGTCATAGTTTGAATTTGGGGGCAAATATCGGTTATTACGGAACAATTTTTTGTAAATGACCTACATTCAGTACACGTACTATGCATTCATCACGTGACTGTCCATCGATGGGACCAAACTTCATACAGTACAGAGTAGTTAGTGTTATGATAATGAAACAGCTTCAGAAAAATAAATTCAGTTTTAAAAACAAATTCCGTTTTTGACCTTGTATTTATCGTTGGTTTTTCCCAGTAAGCCTTAACAGTGCTGCGGTGGGGCCACAATGGACGATCCAAGTTTTACATAGGAAAATCTTTTAAAATCTTTTTCTCAAGAACAACAGGGACATGATTGATCATATTTATATACAAGCATCCTCAAGTAAAGTGTAGATTCAAGTTTGTTCAAATCATGACCCCCCGGGATAGGGTGGGGCCACAATGGACCAGGAACAAAAAACATGATTGGTCATATTTATAAGGAAGCATTCTCAGGTAGTGTATATTAAAATTCGTTTACGTCATGACCCCCGGGGATAGGGTGGGGCCACAATGGGGTATCAAAGCCATGATTAGTCATATTTATAAGGAAACATTCCCAGGTAGTGTATATTAAAATTCGTTTACTTCATGACCCCCTGGGATAGGGTGGGGCCACAATGGTGTATCAAAGCCCTGATTATTCATATTTATAAGGAAACATTCTCAGGTAATGTAGATTCTAGTTTGTTCAAATCATGACCCCTCAGGGATAGGTTGGGGCAAAAATGAAAGTTCAAACTTGCAGGGAAAAAAGCCACAGTAAGCTAAGAAACATTATAGCATCCTTTGAATATTCAAGCTCATTCAAATTATCCTCCTTTCTGCCTTTAAGGGGTATGTTGGGACCACAAAGTAGTACATTTAAGCTTTTTAAAACTGGATTGATTTTTGCCTTTTCCGAGCCACAGCACGCAGGTGAACGATGTGTCCCATGGACCTCTTGTTTATACATAAGATCTTCTTTTTAACAAGTGCACAAGTTTATTAAGTATTGCACTGTGGTCTACATTACCTTTCCCAAGACTTAAATGGCCTAGTGCACTGAATTTTATTTAATGAAATGTTAACCATATTTTGCTTTTACTGCTTAAAAATGTGTTTTTGAATATACAAGTACTTTTTTCATGTTCTTCATACTCTCGATAGGAAGCTATATGTACTGAATTTATAGCTTATGTCATTACAATTTATAGTAAAATGTATGATGAGATGCCTTTTATCATGTTAAGGGTGACTCTGTATTATGTTGTAGAATACTTTTTTAAAAAAAAATATTCCACATACCTAAAACAATGTACTTTCCATAGGCACAAACTTCCAGAGTCTGATTCACAAAAGGATTGATCACACAATGGTACACAAGCTTGTCAGGTTCACTACACTGGCTTACAAAAACTGAACAGTTCTTTCTTTGAGCAGCTTTTCTCCATTCTGTTTCACTGGTTGGACAGTTTGGAACAATATCTATATTTTGTCTTGATACTGGACAGGAATCACTGTTACATTTCACCTCCTATTATTAAAAAAAAATTACTGATTTTGTAGACATAAGGGAACTATCACTATTTCTTCTGACCAATGAATTACATTTTTTTTTCTATAACGCATTACTTTTAATAATGTAGTATATCATGTAAAATAACTGTTACATTTTGTAGATACACAATGGATACATAAATGTCTTGATCATGATAATACATTTGAAAGTGTAAACATTGATTACTTAGATTAATGCCTATGAAGACAATCAAGACATATCGAGAAAAAATTTCACATGATGTCTGCATATAAACACATGCTTAATATACTTTTGATATATCACTGTACATGTTCATGTAAGATGCCACAAGACATTTAATGTAAGTGTGCATGCACTTTTATATTCTTCTAGGTGCGTGCTTGGAACTGGAAATAAGGGATATTTGTACATACATGTATATCCATGTACCAGTATAAAGATAGATTCAGAAAAACAGGGGCAAATTTAAAGGAGAAAATAACATACCATGGACATTTACTTCCTCTTTCTGTTGATTTTAATAAAACACATTGTAGATAGAATACAGACTACATGTATTGAACAAGAGGCCCATGGGCCACATCGCTCACATGAACACTGTGGCTAGGAAAAGAAGAAAATGATTTATTATTGAAAAGTTTAAATCAAAAAGTAGTCCCATGACCAATCATGGCTTTGCTATTCTTGAGAAGATGATTTTTAAGAATTTTCCTATATATCTCTGTGTTAAACTTAAGTGGGCCATTGTGGCCCCGCCCTTCCCCCGGGGGTCATGATTTGAACAAATTTGAATCTACACTACCTGAGGATGCTTTTATATAAATATGTCCAATTATGGCTTTGTCATTCTTGAGAAGAAGATTTTTAAAGAATTTTCCTAACTATTTCTTTGTTAACTTTACTCGGCCATTTTGGTCCCCCTAGGGTCATGATTTGAACAAACTTGCATCTACACTACCTGAGGATGCTTCCACGTGAGTTTCATTTTTCCTGGCCCAGTGGTTATGGAGAAGAAGATTTTTAAAAGATACCATTAATTTTTCATTAATTCATAATTATCTCCCCCTTGGAAGAGGGATTGGCCCTTTATTTAAATAAACTTGAATCCCCTTCACCCAAGGATGCTTTGTGGGAAGTTTCGTTAAAATTGGCCCAGGGGTTCTTAAGAAGAAGTCGAAAATGTGAAAAGTTTACAGACAGACAGACAGCTAGACGGACGGACAGACGGACTACAGACAAAATGTGATCAGAAAAGCTCACCTGAGCTTTCAGCTCAGGTGAGCTAAAAATCTTACAATTTTTTTTAAAATTTGAATTCATATTTCTAAACACAATGATCGACTGGTAGAAAATGATGATAGGGACATGACTTCATTGTCTTAAGATACATGTATAAACCTAAGTGGCAAAATTTTTAATCTTAAAATGTTTTATCTACTCCTTGAATTAACATGATTAAATCTTTAACATTGTAGATAAGAGCTGATTGTAATTTGATCCAACCCCTTGTAATTGATATGCAGTATTTATCATGCATCATGCATAAACGTGCATATGTGAAAATTCCAATTCAATTTAAAACACTTAATACATATACTATATAAAGATTTCTCTGAAACTTTACCAGATAGTCAATGCTTTGACCTTCAGAATTAAAGCTGATACATCTATGTGTACACACTGTAACGTTATACCGCAATCTTATGACTGTAAATTAATTATTCATTTTTTTAGAACAAAAATCACACTGAATCATAGGCACTGAAAATAAAGGAGATTAGCATGATTAGGGCACAAATTTGAAAAATAATTCCAGAAAATTTTTGATTTTTTTTTCTCATTCTAAAATATTAGCTCAGATACCATCATGATTAAACCTAAGGTGGCTGTAATTAAAAAAAAAAGACTTTACTAGCTAGTGCATATTTGTGAAGAAGATTAAAAAATAAGGACAGTTAATGAATAAGAATGAAAATGAAACAAATCAATTTATTAGTAAAGTATTTCCAGGTACACTGTATATCATGGTATATGTTTAAGTACTGTACACACTACACAGCAAACTTTACCTCTTTAAGTTTAAGTGACAATTATATTTTTAGTCAAAGGGTTGTAAGTGTATGTATGTAGATATCAAATAACAATCATAAGGAGCATTTAAGAAGTGCTATCTGAAGTGACATGCATTTTGAGAAGCTTGAAATTTAAGACATTTAATTATCAGACAAAATACAGATCAGTGTCAACGAAATCTTGAAGTGAATTTAAATGACAAAAGATATATATCTCTGATAAGTAGAATTTATAACTCTGAAATTAAAGTGCTACTTGTCAGTCTGCCAATTGTAAACAGATATCTTTATTCAAATCATTTTAGTTTCTGTATACTGACACGCTGCCGGGCACATCATCACAATGAAATACATACAAAATCCAAACACACCATATCTATTTCTACACACCTTTAGCAGTAGAAAGTTGATCATCAATGCTTTCAATGACACTGCAAAAATTTATAATTCTTTACATCCTAAGATATATATAGGTTTTTTTCTATTTTTTTTTTCCAGTTTTAAAAAAAAATGAGCATTTTTTCCAAATATAAGACTAAATACAAAGGAATTCAATTTTTCCACGAATAATGTTAGTTCCCCATCAGAAGTTGGCTTTTGGGTAAGGTAAATTTGAAGAAAAAATTGGCTAGCAAAAATTGAAAAAAAAGGAAAAGAAGGTAGACCTATCTCTAGATCAAAATCTTTAGCCTAGGTGATGTTAGACATAAGACATTCAACAAAATGTAAAAACGTGTAGCCTTGCAACTAGTGATGACGTGTTAACTGTTGATAAGATTAAGAATCCTTAATTTTCTTAAAGATTTAGGCTACACTCTATTTACTTTTGATCATTTCTTCAATGTTTGCCATCGGGCTACCTCGCAGTTTTTGGTAGCCTGACCAGTCGACAATGTTGATTCCGTCGTATTCATCAAAGAATATGAGGTATACTGATCGGCCGAAGTGTGTCGAGTGTATACATGTCACACGTGGATTCCGAGTGAAGCAGGGCCCCCCCCCCTTTTCTGTCCAAAATATACATAAGATTTACATGTAATGAATTATATTTATGGTGTGCCTGTGGGCCCCTACCCCGACCCCAAACTGGTCGCCCTCATTTCATGATTCCTGGATCAGCCTGTGCATATACGATCGAAGGAGATGCGTCGAATTTTCCATTTTTTTTCCATTTTTAAAATAATCATTCTTCCAGATTTCTTTTAAATAGAAATTAAAATAATATTTTTTCCCAAATGCGGAGACGGTTTGAGGCATTTAAAAGTAAAGAAAAAGTACTTGACTATTATTATATATACATGTAACCCCCCCCCCCCCCCACACACACACACATGTACACTTACTGTATGGTCGAGTACTGATAATTTTCAGGATTTTTTATAAGATTTTCCTTTTTAATCTGAGACACAATCTAACAGGTGTTTGAAAGCTAACACAATTCTATCAAGGAATCTTAGGTGCAAATTAATTGAAAATTGATTTTCTATATAAATGCACATTTGATTGATTTCAGCAAGACAAATTGCACTCAAGACAGTCAGTCCGTTATCTACTTGGTAAATATACACTTGATAAATTTCTTTTCAAAGTGTTTATTTTTCCATTTTTAAAAGACCCCAACCTTAGCATGTGCACGAATTAATTAAGCACTGCACTACGGTCTGCATTATCTATCATTTTATGGCCCAGTTCCCTAAAAAGTTTACCCTAATTTTGCTTCTCAGGTGCATAGAAGTGTCTTCAAAATACATATACTTTCTTTTAACTCTCCAAAGAAATGCCAAAGAAGTATGTGTTTAGAAATAGGGCCCTGCTTTCACTGAAATTGTAGGGTAGCTGGAAAGTTGTTTTTTTTTTTTTTTTTTTTTTTTTTAAGGAACATCTATGTACTATTTATGGATTTGTTGTTTGAGTATAAACTGGGGAAAAAGTTACTACTCTCTGGAAAAATAAACTAAAAAAAACAACATTATGTGTGTGTAAAACACCATGCGCCTGGCAGCAACAAAGTTCAAAAAAACTATTTTTAGCAGATACGTTACAGTCAAGGTCACAAGGTCATTAACTTTGGTGTCATTTGAAAGAACTTCACAAGTGGAGTGCAAACCAAACATAAAGTCTCTATATCTCTCATGGTTCAAAATGTATGGCGATAAGTCTAAAAAGCTATTTTTAGCATAGAGGTAATAGTCAAGGTCATGACCTCAGTTTTATTTGAAAGAGCTTCAAGTGGAGTATGCAAACCAAATATGAAGTCTCTATCTCTCATGGTTCAAAAGTAATGGGAAAAGTTCAAAAAAGCTAATTTTGGCATTCAGTTCACAGTCCAGGTCACAATGTCATAGACTTTGGTGCATGCCATTTGAATAAGCTTCACTAGTGGAGTATGCATACTAAATATGAAGTCTCTATCTCTCAGTGTTCAAAAGTTATGGTGAAGGTTAAAGTTGACAACAGACAGACAGACAAACAGCTTAACAGACAAACAGACAGGACAAAAACATGAAACACTTTGGATCTATCAATCCGGGTGCATAAAAAATATTTGTGATTAAAAGTGTATACAAAAAATGGTGCAAAAATCATGAATACTCCATATCCTCTATCAAAAAACGGCACAAAATTCACAAATGTTGCATACATGTATTATATATCCTTAATGACAATTGTTGCATAATTTTTACCTATCAAAAATGGAAAGAAAATCACAAATGTTTCATACCCTAAGTCAATTGGTAAAGTTTGAGGCTGAGTGGAATTACAGGAAAGAGATTATGCACTGTAATAAAGATTCTAAACAGAGAGGCTTAAAATGACTCTTGACCTAGAAACTTTGTTCAAGGTCACTGCACATCCACTGAAATTTTAGCGACACTCTGTGAGTAAGATCCACGTTGAAGGGGGAGAAGAGATATGCTCTGGACAAGGAGTTTTCATATAATTCTGCTATGATCTTTACCTTAAACCTGGAAACATAGTTCAAGGTCATTGCACACCCTTGAACCAAAAACACTCTGTTGTAAAGTAGTGAAAAAGATTGGGACAAAGTGAGACAAGATATGCTCCAAACAAGAGATCTCAGACAGACAGAAGGACAGCTAGATGAATGGACAGAAGGATGGATGAAATGACTGATCACTATCCGGCACCTGCCTAAATTATTCTATAACTTCTACCTATAAACTATTGTTAAATAAATGTGACATTCTCTTAACTTGACTTATTAAGTTACTCTTGATTAAGTCCATGTTTCTTGATTTGCGTTAATCAATTTCATTTTGCCAAATATTATACATATGCTACTCAGTGCAAGATAAGCAATAAAAAAAAACATATTCCACATACCTAAAACAATGTACTTTCTATAGGCACAAACTTCCAGAGTCTGATTATGTTCCCCAAACGAAGTTGGGGAACATATTGTTTTTACTCTGTTTCTTATTAAGGTCTTCCGTCTTCAGCGAAAGACCTTCTTGTTATTCTTAGGTTTCTTTTCCACTATTTTTAATATTTTTATTTTTTTTTTTCTTACCGATTTTGTGTACACGATTTCTCAGAAACGGCTCGCTCGATTTTCATGAAACTTTCAGGACTGATAAAGCATCAAACAAAGCTGATATATAATTTTTTGTTTTGATGACGTCACTTCCGGTTTTGAGATTTTTGCGATTTGGTGATTTTCAGGGGGTCAGTTTGTCCGCGAGTTTTCTCAAAAAACGGCTTAAGATAAAACTTGAGTTTTTTGAGCAATGATAGAGCAATGTCTGTAGATGTGACATACGCACTTCATTTTTACCGGAAGTGCGCACGCCGACGCCCGCTATGGTCCAAAAATGGGCATGTCGAGAATTTTAAAATTTCTAACACCTTTTCTTCGATATCTTTTCACATACAAATATTTTGTTAAGATATATAGAACAAAAGAAGTGTAGAATTACATGATCTTTCAAATGATATCTCGTAAAAAGGGATGGCCCCTAAAATAAAGGGCCTAGAGGGGCCGAAAGTTTTTCATTTATATCTCAAAAAGTATTGAGAATTTGTTATACGTCTAAAAAGCAAAGTTGTTCAAAATGTCAAGCTTAATCTGTTGAAGTCGTCAAAATACGTCCGTCGACGTCATTTCCGGCCAAACCGGAAGTAGTCGAAAAACGCGTATTTTTACCGTTCTTGAAAAGTTTTTGGGTAACATCTGTCACTGGGAGCATAAAAATTAATTTTATGTCCGTCGTCAACACTTCCGGTCACACGGGAAGTAGCATAAACTTCCGGTCAAAGAGGACGGAAGACCTACTCGTTGCTTTGCAACGAGCTTTGCTCTAGTTATTATTATTTTTCTTCTTGGGAAAATTTTGTCCGCGAATGATCTTGTAAAGTACACATCCGATTAAGGGGAAACCTTTTTAGGATAAGTAGGCATGTTATGTAGATTTGCGGAACGAGGGTCATTTTGCGCGCACATGCTTGCAAGAGCGCGCACGTGCAACACGTGAAATGACCAATATACTTGAAATTGCCGTAACTTTTACATTTTTTGATGTAATGCTTTGATATTTAGAATATATAGACATATTATAAATGTAGATGAGATGACATTGTCAACATGCCATTTTGCGCGCACGTGCTTGCAAGAGCGAGCACGTGCAACACGTGAAATGACCAATATAATGGATATAGCCGTAACTTTTCTATTTTTTGATGAAATCTTTTGAAATTTATAATGTAAGGATATATTAGTAGTGTAGACAAGATGACATGATCAAAAAAGCAAGATCTCACGCGCATGCACGTGCGCTTCGCTCTGATTGGCTAAAACTAAAGTCTCAATATCTTTCTTGTTTTTTGACGAAATCCTTTGAAATTTTGAACATAGCCATGCATTAAGATGTCCTACAACATGATATATAGAAATTATCATGAAAACACGTGCATGCACGTGCGCTGCAATCTGATTGGCTGAAACTTTAAATAGCTATAACTCCCTTGGTTTTCAACCGAACAGGATGGGATTTGGAACATAGATATATAAAATTAACTTCTACAAGAAGGTATGGTCACCCTGCACATGCATACACGTGCGTGTACGTGAGCTGCAGTCTGATTGGCTGAAACTTTAAACAGTTATAACTCCCTTGGTTTTCAACCAAACAAGATGGGATTTGGAACATAGATATATATATAATGGACTTCTACAAGAAGGTATGGTCACCATGCTCATGTATGCACGTTCGTGCACGCGAAATGGGTAAAATCAAAAATACACTTGAATGGGCGAATTTTCTTAATACTCTTGGATTAAATATTTTAATATTTAGTATATTAAAATATATAGATTGTGTAGACAAGATGATATGGTCATTACGTACATGCATTCACATGCGCACACATGCAATGCTAAAATTTGAATGAGCATGGTACATTTCTGGGTAAACGTTGTTAAAGTCTCAAATCCATAGAGTTTGTGTTATTTAATGAAGCTTACAGGAAATATGGCACCGAAAGGGAGTTGGGGAGCGTTTGGGGAACATCTGTAACGGTCCCCGTTACAATTAGCACTAGTTTACAAATGGATTGATCACACAATGATATACCAGTTTGTCAGGTTCACTACACTGGCTGGCAAATGCCGAACAGTTCTTTCTTTCAGAAGCTTTTTTCCATTCTGAATCACTAGTTGGACAGTTTGGAACAATATCCATAGTTTGTCTTGATACTGGACAGGCATCACTGTTACATTTAACTACCCGTAATAAAAGAAAATCAAATTCCTTAAATAAAAAATGTATCCATTGCTTTTTCTAAGTATTCAAACTTAAAATGAGTAAGCTACTAGCATTACTTTATTTTAATTTCAGGCATAGGTCAATCTTCAAATACACTATATTATAATTAATTACAGCAAATACAAAAAGACTGAATGAATACAGCAAAATGTATTTTTTGTATCAAAAATAAAAAAAAATTATTTATTTAAAATCAATTGATTGTATTAATATAATGAAAACACTAATGAGTGAATTAACACGAAGAGGGAAATGATTTTATTCACTGTGGACTGTGAATTTATAAATATATGTGTATATATAAATAATTATACATGTAAATTGTAAACTTAATTTTCAGATATTACAAATTGTATACTTTTAGCAAAGCAACTCGATTTGTCCATCCATGACACTTGTTTGTATTATTATATTGAGTGTGCACAGTATTTACATAATTATGTATATATTGAATTCTTCAAGGTGCATGGGGTGTGGAAAGAACGGTTAGAAGAGTGGGGGGGGGGGGTATGTATAAATGTACATACATTTTAAAGATTCTTATTTATAAATACTTTCATTGTTAAAGAGGCCAGATCATTTTTTATCTACATGATCTATATTCTCAAATGAATCTGAAGAAGACGTACCAAGGAAATTCACACCTTTTCCTGTTAAATCGAAGTTAACAAAGGTAGTACATGTATATCTTTAATGAATATAAGTTTCAATTTTAACAGAATGACAGCTAGGTATAGTAACAACACCAGTATTCAATAATATACCCCAACTATTTAAAACAAGAGGCCCATGGGCCACATTGTTCACCTGAATAGCTTTGACCATGCTGCTCTTTACCAGACCCCCCCCCTCCCTCCACCTTGTAATTCCTTGTGATCCCACTATATACCCCATAGGTAATAATTTGGACAATTGAAAATCTAGCTAAGCCACCATGCTACCCCATCACATAACCGTTCAACTTTTCTGGTATAGATGTTTATGAGAAGATTTAAAAAATATATATATTCCTATATATTTCAATGTAAAACTTGGGTTCATGATCAGGAGATCATGATTAATTTGAACAATTTAGAATATACACTACCCAAGTATGCCTCCACATAGGCTTCAGCTTTTCTGGTCCAGTGGTTCTTGTGAAGAAGTCGAAAATGTGAAAATTTTACAGACAGACAGATGGACAACAGACAAAATGGGATCATAAAAGCTCACTTGACCCTGTGGCTCAGGTGAGCTAAAACCTTATTTCTCAATGTTTCTTATGTTTCAATACACTTCTCAAGTTGGGTTGACGATTAATGTACTAGATATATAGGTATAGAGTTGTAATTTAAACCCCAACTTAATACAGCATGTTATCATTTTATATCTGTGCTAGGGCAATCCACTTAATAATCATACTAGGAAAAGTTTCAATTTAGAAGAAAAAAAGATATGCTTTAATGATTTCATTGGCCTTCACAACAAGTCCTTATTCACACTTAATCTATATATACATTTGTATTGCAAGCACTCCTTTTACATTTTTAAGTTTTTTAGAAATTCATTGCTATGATTTTTTTAATTGCTTACATCTAGGGTACTATTACACCTCATCTAATTCTCTACAAAATTTTCTCTTTAGGCCAATAGAAAGCAAAACATATGAACTTCAGAAGATCTTGAACGTTAATGCAGTTATAAACATTCTGTCCCAATTTTGACAAAAAGGATTTAATGAAATCATATTGCAGTTTTTGATATTTATATACATGTTATATTGTCTATTATTATTATTCAATGAAAAAAAATATGAAAAATTTAAAGTACACATGTAAAATTAATCATATTATGGTTAACTCAGACAGAGAGATGAAACCTAGTATGTATTATGACTACTGCACAAACAAACTAAATATAATCCCAGTAGGAGACAAGATATTTTTTATTTTCTAATCAGTTCATTGAGTTGGCTAGATATCAAATGTCAATCACCATGCACAAAGACTTTAAAGATTTAACATGTTTAATAAGTGCTGTACATATACTTTACTTATAAACATTTATCAAAGAAATACAAAAGCTGGTTTTATTTCTGAAATGAATGCAACTGTCACAAGTACTGAATGTATTAAAGTGATTTTTAAATGTCAACCGATATAGCATATCAAATTCAGAGCCCCATTCAAAGAGGAGGTGTAAGTATAAAGTGCAATATACTTAAAATTTTCAATTTGACAAGTAGGGCTTAGATCTATACATGTATGTACGGAAACTCTGCAGTTCCAGAATTTTTTTATGAAATCATAAATTATCAAATTTAGACATTTAAGTGTCTAATTGAATGTCAAGATATAATTTAACAGTGTTAATTCAATTTGTAAAAGAAATGCAGGTACATGTACATGCATAAATAAATATTTCATTCAGAGAAAATGTCTGGACTTTCAGAGAAAAACTGATTCAGAAGAAAACTAATAATGATAAAGTACGTATACCTTCAGTATCAAAAGACTGATCATCAAGGCCTTAAATGACACTGCAATGATAAATTTTGATTGAAATAATTTTGATTATTATACAATGCTTGATTAAATTTTAATGTTGGCCACTATTAAAAAATCTGTGTTTGATGATGCAACATGATGATTAATTAAAATGTTTTTTTTTCTTGAAACTGAATTTCATATAACAAAAATACATATTAAACTCTTTTACCATTAGAAAATTAAACATTAATTTGGAATCTTTTATATATACCTGTCATTTTTTTCCGTAATGTTTTTCATATTTCTTAAAAAATGGTTTTAAGGTTTGTGGAAATTAAAATAATGACATTTTTATTATTTTTACTTGAAAAAATGTGAAAACGTCAACTTCTTTAAATAAAACAGGCAATGTGCAATAAAATAAACCAGTTTTTTTAATGTCAGCATGACAAAGGAATTAAGGAAGGACATTTGCTAATTAACACCCTACCAAGGGTGTTGCTAAAACGCGGAACGGAAAACGGAATGGAACGGAAAACGGAAAGTATTATTTTGGATTTAATCACTAAAAATTCATAAATCTAATCATAAACGATATATATGATACATATTCAAGTCCCCAATATTAAATATAAGTTGATTTATTCATGATCAGTCTCTTATTTACGAAAATCGCTGATATACATGTAGCTTGCAGTGACCTAGAGTCGAATTTGAAAATGGGGGGGGGGGGGGGGGGAGGGGGAGGGGAACTTGCGTTAAAAGCATTTGACAAAAAAAAAAAAAAAAAGATGACAATTGTTTGTTTCGGGAGAGGGGGGGGGGGGTTAAAGTCCCAATTCCAACATCTTTCAGAACTATATTTTTACACTAACTTTCTACATCATATTGATTACATTAACAAAACAACGTTAACAACGCGAGGGTGTCAATAAACATTTCTATAGTAAAAAGGTTATGACTGGAAAAAGTTGGGGGGGGGGGTATTTGATATCTAGGTGTTGAACCATGGAAAGAGAAATAGTGTAAAAAAAATTATGAAGATTACGTGTAAGGCAAACCTTTCCAGCAAGCTTGAATAAACACCTTTTATGTAACACTGGTTGTTAAAATTTAATAAATAGAGTCGCTTTCTATAAACTAGTATTTAAATTCTGGATACTAGTACATAAATTTCGAAAACTTTCCTGTGGTAGATTTAATGAAGCATCTTTACAATCAATAAAGTTAAAGTTTGTTTGTATGCGATGTTTGTGTGTTGGGGATGGGGTGAGTTTCAATTTTTTCCCCCGCTAATAGGAAAGGTCTGAGAAGTTGCAAAAGGTCCGCTCCCCTTTTTGTGTCCAAATATATACAAGTTTTAATAAATTGATTTTTTAATGTGGCTCTGGTCCCCTACCCATACCCAAACTGTCCCTGTCCCTTTCAAGATTCCTGGATTTGCTACAACTTGCATAATCTGAATGACTGGATTGGGGGGTTGGGGGTGTCGAACGTCTTTCAAATTGTTTCCAGACACTACCACTTAACCTTCCTTAGCTTAATCTGCGACGTTCCTGTTGAAAGTGGAGAAGGGGTGGGGGGGGGGGAGGTTGGGGGGGCTAAGCCTACATGTAAGTTCCAATATCCATTGCCTATACCATTGCTACCTTTGCAAAAAAAGTGGGTGGGTGGGGGCCCTCTCCCGGTTCCGACGCCTATGACAAATATATGCATGTACATACTAGTATTTTTTTCTTCTCCCTATTTCAAGGAATATCTCTTTTATAAATGCACTTTCTTTTAAAAAAGAATTTGTTTGAAACGCTCAGATGAATACTCAGGACTTTGAGTCTAGTTAGTATGTATTTTATAGATCTTTCGCTTGTACACCAGTTCTGAGCGGAGGGTGTGTATGATTCACGAATAAATATAATAGTTTACAATAAATTTTATTAGGTATGACTTTTGCATCAAGAATTTTGCTTTTATATCTGATTTATATATCGAATCTATGTTATTTTTCCGTTTTCCGTTCCGTTCGGTTTTCCGTTACGCGTTTTAGCAACACCCCCTACCAATCCCTAAATTGTTAAACAGTTAAAAAAAGAAAGTAGGATGCGTAACATTTTTTTATTCAATTATGAAAAGGGTCAATAACTCTCTTGTGAAATATAGTTCACTAAACCTTTCATTACATTTGACTATAACTAAATTTGGATCTTTCATTTTCCTCTTCTCAGAGTTTACGTGATCGCTGATGGTCCTGACATGGAAACTTGTCTTCGAAGTCAAAGGTATTCCCCTCAAATGATGACTCATTGCATTTGTTTACCCGTTTTCTAGCTTGCCATTGGTCAATAAGATAAGATAAGATAAGATAAGATATGTTTTATTACTAATTCAGTGCCCAAATGAGCATAAAGAGTACAAACTTACAAGAGAAAGGCCTAATATATAGTTGACAGAAAAAAGGAAACAAAACAAAACATTTAGACATACATGATTAACCTATACAAACATGTACATAAAATAGACATATGACTTTTCAATGTATACATATATAGCATATTGTGGTATGAGGCATTAGTATTTAGGCCTAATGGCAATTAATTAATGTACATGCATTTTTGAGTTTATGATGTTTATAAGACAGATAGATAAAAAAAAAAAAAAATAAAAAATAAAAAGTGCAAAGTACATTAGTAGTAGAGACTGAAGTACACATGAATTGAATAATTATGTATATCCTAACATTTTTACTTTTATCATTTTTTAATGAGATTTTTTCTCTTCATAAAAGATTTGGTTAAAAAGTCACATAGTTTATATAATATACTGTGATCTTCATTTGCCATAATCCATAAAAATTTTTGATTATTTGACAGAGTGTTGAAATTTTTATAATTGTCACTTAAAAAGTTAAATAAAACTTTCCTTTCTTCATTATATAAAGAACAATTTGTAAGGAAATGGATTTCATCTTCAATACAATTTGAATTACAAAGAGTACATGTCCGTTGACTTCTTTCTAGAGGGATCTTTTTCCCATTAA
Organism: Saccostrea cuccullata; assembly: GCF_032062105.1. NCBI lineage: Eukaryota > Metazoa > Mollusca > Bivalvia > Ostreida > Ostreidae > Saccostrea > Saccostrea cuccullata. The sequence goes on from NW_026937694.1 coordinate 54,204, forward strand.
TATCTTTTGTATATTCATATCTACCACGTTCAATTCTTAGTTCATGTGCACTTATTCTGAATTTACACAGTATTTTCCTCTGTTCAAAAGACTTTAAAGATAATAAATATTTCTCAATGGCAAAAGTATTCTTCAACAAAAAATATTTATCAAGTTTGCCATGTATTTGACCCTCATCATGAATTTTAAGCCAATATTGGTAAAAATGCTTTTTGATAAGTTTTTTCAGTAGTCCTTTAAATGTGGTCATATTTAACTGTTTACAAATGGGTAAATTAAGGTCTAGTTTGTTACATAAAAATTTGACAGTGTCATACCAGTTATTGATGTCAGACTGACTAAGATTTTTGCACTCTTTATATGCACAATATAGTAAAGATGATTCCGACATATTTTCTAATCTATGCCAATAAGATAGTAAACTAATAATGATTGAACAAAACATGGGTAATCTGCCAAGTTCAGATAGAATAGCAATATTTGTACTCTTTTTACCAACACCAAGAATAAATTTACAAAATTTGATATTCAATTTCTCTGCATCCCAATCTTTGTATATAGTGTAAATGTCTTTGTTTTTTTCAATGTTACATTTAGATAACATGCCCCAAACTTCACAGCTGTATAATGATATTGGTTTGATTAGATGGTCAAAGAGGTGTAGCTGAGTTTTTATAGATGGTTCTGATGATTTCAAATCTTTGTGCACTTTGAAGGAGGCTTTCAAAGCTTTTTTAAATAATGTTTCTTTTGCTTCTTTAAAGGAGCCGGATGAACATAGTACTATTCCCAGATATTTATAACTTTTGACACATTCAATTTCTCTATTTCCAAGAAAAAAAGGTTCCTGAATTAGACGGCCACTTTTGTTAAAAATTATTATTTTTGTTTTGTTACAATTTACTTCTAGACACCACTTATTACAGTATTTATTCAATGTATTTAGTTTGTTCTGCAAATCAATTTGGTTGTCAGATATTAAAGCAAGGTCATCTGCATACAGAAGAGCTGAAATTTTCTTTCCTGATAAGGAAACATTATTGGTACATGAGTTATCTTCTTCAAGTAGGGTAGAAAGATCATTTAGGAATATTTTGAATATATTTGGACTTAACACGTCCCCTTGACGTACGCCAATTTCTGGAGAGTAAGGACTTGTAAGTTTATTGTCTATCTTAATTCGGATGTTACAGTGTCTATACATGTTACATAATATATTATAAAAAAGACCATTGATGTTTAATTGAAGAAGTTTTAGTTTTATACCTTCGTGGATAACTGTATCGAAAGCTTTATGAAAGTCCACAAAACAGACATATAATTGTCTGTTCTTTGAGTTAATGTATTTGTCTATGAGGCACTTCAGAACGAATAGATGATCTGATGTTCTTGATGATTTTGAGAATCCGATTTGGCTTTCGTGAATGATATTATTTTCAATCAGAAAAGTATCAAGCCTATTATTTAAGATAGTATTAAAAAGTTTCCCAATGCTATTTGTTATTGTTATTCCTCTATAATTTTGTGGGATTCTTGGATTTTCAGATTTAAATATTGGTGTTGTATATCCTTCTAGCCATTTCTCTGGGTATATACCAGTATTAAATATTGTGTTAAATAACTTCAGTAGGCAGCTGTTAAGGTATGCATGTGATGCTTTCAACATTTCGTTTGTAATATTGTCTAACCCTGGGCTTTTTTGAGACTTCAAGGATTTCATACCTTTATGAATTTCAGCAGATGATATTTTAAAATCTAGTTGGGTGAAAGAAGTATGTAGTTGATTGTTTTTTAATTTCAGGATATTATTTTCAATAGTTGCAATGTTATTTTTAAATTTTTCTGGTATCTTTGTTAAGGAGTGGAAATAATCTAGCCAAGTGTCACCATCAATGGATTTTTCAATTCTGTCTTTCTTGTCCTCCAGTTCGCGAAGGGAATTTACTAACTTCCAATACTCTTTAGGGTTATTTTCGTTAAGCTGGTCTAACCTGTCAAGTATGATTCGCTTGAATTCTCTTTTTTTGTATTTTCTTAGCTTAGCATATTCTTTATTGAATTTATAATAGGAGCCTCTAATAAGTGGATTTTGAGGATATCTTGAAAGGAGTAATGCTTTTTCATTTAATATTTTTCTTTTCTTTTTGAGATCATGGTCAAACCACTTTTTATTTGCTGTTTTGTTTCTTTTATGTGATTTTTTGTGTGTAAGGGATAATTTTGCGACTGAATCAATGATATTATGAATAAAATTTGTGGCATCATTTATGCTTTTTACATTTTGTTCAATAGGTTTCTCCAAAAATTGTTTTATATTTTTTTGAATTGTAGGATGAGAAAAAGATTTTTGAAAATTTTCTTCTGAAAAATTGTCCCACTTGTATCTACTAGGCATTTGTATCATATTCTCACAAACATTCTCACGTTCAAAAGAGGATAATAATTTCATAGATAACCTACAATGACAATCTGAGAGTGGCACAAAATCTGCTACATGAACATATAAAATATCTTCTAAAAGTTCCTCTGAAACAATAAAATAATCTACAACACTAGATCCTGCATAATTATGACATGTATAGTTTCCTCTACAATCACCAAATGTTCTGCCATTAGCTATTCTTAGTTTATTTGTAACACATATTTCTAATAAATCTTTGCCTCTACAGTCTAGTGTTTTGTCTCTACTGTGTCTTACACCAATATCTACATCAATATTATACATGTCATCGTCTATAGGAATGTAAGAGGTTGAATCTCCCCTAATGTAATCAAGTTCAGTACCTGTTCTTGCATTAAAGTCACCTGTTAATATAATATTCCCAAGCTTACTATATTTATTAATGATGTCATTCTCTATCTCTTCTAATACGTCTATATTTTGTGTTCTGTTAAAAGATGATGTTTCTGGGGATATATATGCTAAACATAGATAAACATCTTTCTTAAATTTAAAAAACTCTTTTTTGAGCCTAAGCCATTGAAATTCTGTGGATGTATTTTGTAATATCGCAAGACCTTTTCTTATATTTTTCTTAATTAGAATGCCTAGACCACCATAGTATCTATTGTTGGAAGATTTTTTCCTACTTATGGGATAGTACAAAAAACCATCAATGTCAATGTATGTTTCATAGCCAATATGTGTTTCAGTAAGTAGAACTAAATCATGGTCCTTCACATTTTTGATGAATAGATTATCAAATGATTTATTAAAACCATCGGAGATCATACCCCCTACATTCCACGTACATATATTGAGATAACTTTCAACTGCCTGTGTAAAAGGCATAATAAAGGATAGCGTGTATGACTGAAAAAAAAAAAAATAATAATAATAAAGTAAAATTATAATAATAGAAAAGTAACAATACGATTGACTAGAAAATATATCCCTGAATTAGGGAAAAAGGATAAATGCAAAAAGTTAGTCGTTTCTGCAAGAGGCGGAGGTTCGATCCTTAGTAATAGCCCCTCCATGGATAGTAGAGGTAGTCACGCTGGTGGTATCTTCTGTTTCCGGAGTTCATGTCAAATAGTTTGTCCACTGATCTTTTCAGGTTTGATGCAAGAATAGCTGCCCCATCCCTTGTCAAATGTACACCGTCTTTTTCTATTAATCCGCGTTTAGGATTTCCATAGTATGCAAGGTTACTATTCTCGGATATGTATACTTTTTCTTTTCCTCGTAATGTTTGTTTCAGCATGGCATTTACTATTTCCTGTTTGATGTTCCATTCTTCACGATCGCTTCTAGGTGTGGCCAGGGAAATAATGATTTTGGTGTCCGGAATTTTGTTTTTAGTTTTCTCGATCAAATCTAGCATTTTGGCAGTACACTCATTTGGAGTCATGTGTTTGATGTCGTTTGTAAGAGAGTGGAATATCATGACATCTGGTTCTTCTTTCACCGTTCCAATGTAGTTGATAGCGTCGTCAATGGTATATGCAGTTATTTTCTTTGTAGAATACTTAGACCATCTTTGAAGTTCAATGTGTTTAGTATTAGATGTTCCAATCAAGACAAGAGAAGTTTTGTCAGTTTTTCTTTTTGGTCTTTGTTCATTAGCTTGGTTCCCTCTTTTTGGGCTGGTTCCTTCTTTATCTATAGGACTGCCTGCCTGGTTTCCTTTGTTAGGACTGACTCCTCCTTTTTCAATAAAAGTACCTGCCTGTGTATCCGCTAAACTCCCCATATGTAACTTCATCTTGTAAATATCATCCTCTTTCTGGTCAAGCATTTTCCTGAGGTGGTTAAGAGATGCTTCGAGTTCTTCAATTTGTTTGTTTTTGGTTTCTAGCTTCAATGTTAGGTATTGATCTTCTTTTAGATGACTTTCATTCGAGATCTTCAAGTTAGATCTGGTGTTTTCATGTGATTGTTTCTCACCTTTGTATTTGTCTTCAAGGAGAGCGTTTTGAAATTGAAGATTAGAGACTTGGTTTGTAAGGTCAGCATTTGTTTTTTGGAGTTTGTTGACTGTTTCTTCAAGACGCTTCATTTCTTTCTCCATTTTTTGCTGGTCTGTTGTTTTCTGTTTTTCGTTTTTTTCATGGAGCACAATTGATTGCTTAAGTTCGTCCGTTTTTGTTTTTAGGAAATGTTCTTGTTTGTCACAAGTTGTGTTTAGCCGTTGTTCGATCTCGTGGAATTTGGTTGAAATCATGTTGGTCAACTGTTTGTAGATTTTGTCTGTAGCCTGTACAAGTGTAGATTCCATTAATTCCAGCTCGGGTTTTCCCTGTTCGGGTTGTGCCATTGATGCATGCCTTGGTTCGTTGTTATTTTTGTCAGTGTTTGTGTCATGTAAGTTCATCTCTTCACGTTCATGTGTATCCTTTTCGGAGTTAACAATTTTGTTTTCTGGGTTATCAGTGTTGTTGTCGGTAGAGCTTGTTTCGTCAATATGGGTGTCTAAGTCATTGTGCAATGTTTTGGGTTGAGTATTGTCGCTGCTGTCTGACCTTTTGGACATGACAATGTGTTCAAGCTGTTGGAAATATTTATCATAAAAAGATGAGCATGTTGCTCCTTGAATGTTTACCTTCCCTGTAGTGAAGAAGTTGAATTTTACAGAATTGTTTTCTTCATACATGACCTTGATAACACAATTGCTTTTGTTCGGGTTTGATACGCATGTGTTTTCAAAAAAGTCTTGTAACACAGTTTTCCACAGTTCGATGTTCTTTGTTTTGAAAGTAATATTATTTATTTTGCCATCACATTGTTGGTGTAAAGTGGCATCATTATCACAAGCAATATCAAGTTCATTTCCAGTTATACACTCTTCATACATTTTGTTTGGTTGCTTGACTCCGGTCGAAGCACGTGTTTGGTACACGGACGCCATTTTGTTTTAGAATTATTGACTTTTAAATGAAATACCTGGATTGCATAGTGTTGATCCTAAAAACTGCTAGATTTTTGTAATAAGCAATATGTTCTTTAGTCTTGTGCCAGCTATGAAACTGATAGTAATTAATTACCAGTGTGAATCTACCATCCAAGTGAGCCGCTTAGAAGTACGTTGTTATATTTATCATCGGGTTCGGGATCCCATTTCATTTACAGCATGCACATTCAATATATAATTCCTATTTCTGATAACCTCGTGTGTTCGCTAAAAATAGGTAATTCCAATTTAAAGAATTTTCCCTAAAATGAATATTTTTTACTAAGATTGAAAAAGATTTATTGCTTCCACAATTAAAATAAAAGGGGGGGGTATTCCAACAAGTAAGTTAAATCAAAAGTATCTCACCGTGAACCTCTAGCATGCTTGAGTAGGGAAGGGGGGGGGGGGGCATGCAACATTTGGAAGCATAATGGCTTTGTAATGCTTGGTTTCAAAATTTCATAATTAAAGTGAGTAGTTATTTTATTTTGTTAGCATGGTTAGCACGGGTTGATTTTTTGGGGGTGTTGCTGTTGGCCCAAATTTAATCCCGACTTCAACTTTTTTTTTCTCAAAATTCCTGGATCTGCCAGACTGCCACTTGTTTGATGCTTACATATTTAGTGATCAAGGCAATAATCAATTGGTATTTCGACCCCCCCCCCCCATTTAATAAAGAAGTAAAAGAAAATGACCGACCATCGCGCATGGGCGTTTCTAAGGGGGGGGGGGGGCAGAATGTACACACCTCTTACTGAAATTTCTAAGTTCAGGAAACGTTAACGCTATCACAGGCGCTTCACGTTTTAAACCTTTCTCTTTATAGATAAAATAATTCCCTACTATAATAAAAACCGGGTTATTATTATATATAGTAGGGAATTTTTTTTATTTATAAAGAGAAAGTTTAAAAACGTCAAGCGCCTGTGATCCCGGGGCCTGAAGAGGTACATGTATGCATACCAACGCCGAAAACATCATGGTAAAATAATTTGCCTTTTAAAATGCTAAATCAGTGAAATGTTGTAGGAAATTTAAAAATCATTAACTGGTCAGATGTAGAGACCAAATCTTTATCAAGTCGGCGATAGAAAATCGTGATAAATTGGAAAATTATGAAATTCCTCATCTTCTAGCCAAGGGTTTCCTTGGCTAGCGAAGATGGAAATTCCTAGGAGTCGATTTGAACTATCTAGAGTAGACCTACCCCACGCACTACCCAGCACTATCTGCGCATTTACAGCATGCACAGTGTCGTGGATGGAACTTGGAAGATGTCCAATAAAATTTATAATCAATAGTGAACGTGTATATATATAGGCATGTATCCATACATTATTCAAGCGAACGAAAACAACCTGTTATATAGAGCTGAAACAATCTGATTAAAATCAGATTCTTTGATCCACTCACATAGATTTCTACACAAGATTGAAGTCTGAAAGATAAAAAATCAGAAAAAAAAATTATATACCGTATGCGGCATTTGATCACAGAAGAGCGTGATAAGACAGACAGGATGGTGTCTGCAGGGGGTTCCTTTGGAAAGATTTGTAAGAGATTAGAACTATGAAATAAATATTTATTCCTCTATAGAAAGAAAGTTGCAAATAGATTACGCAGTAAACATAAAAATGTTCACTCTAGATAGCCAAACCATTAAGTAAACAACACACCACATTTTCAATGTCGCTCCACATAATTGGGCAAGCGGAAGTTGAGTGGACTGGGTATGGACACCAATGCATAGGATGACTAGCAGTCGATATAACAGTCAAATCTGCATATCATTTCACTTTTTTTTACTGCAAGATTGTTTCTTAATTGTGTAAACTCAGGGGCCATCAGCTGTATCGGTATTAGAATTAGCAATGCATATATCTAGGCGAAAAAGGGGCCCATAATGCATGTCGGGAAATTGGTTTTCGGGCAAGGTCATTTTGGGGTTTTGTACAGACACCAAGACATTTGCCAATCCCATTATATTGGAAAATATGGCGCATTATATATATTAATATCAATTAGAAAATGTTCAGTTCACAAAGAATTAAGAATATAAAGTGGTGCGTTAGCAATTTTGTCAAGTGTATATCCGGAGTTTTGCGTACAGATAAGATAAGTTAGATAATTTTATTTTCCATTTTTGGGCCCAGTAGGCATAAAGGTTTTTGTATTGTAAAAATACCCGTACCTATACTGTCATGTCCTTTTTATTTACCTTGCCCCTATATATATTTGAACAAGGTTTTCTGTACTAAAATAGAAGGACTACGATCTCAGAAAGGCTGCAATCGTGCCAAAAAGTACCGAAGTATGAAAAAGGTGTTTATAAATAGAATTGATTTCGGTGCATAATGTTCAGCAATATTTAAAGGTATAAAATCAACAGATAAGAACATTTTAGTAAAGAAGTCGGTTCACTTTACGCATAAAATGGCCCTATAGATATATGAATTGATTGATTAACACTTGATTTTCTATTTGAAGCATTAAAATAAAGTAGAGACTTGGTGCTTTCATATCCTTTTGAAATTTTTCTCTTCAAAGTCCAGGTCTTGGAGAACTTTCTTTATGAAATTGCAATGTTCTTGAATTTTTAGGTAAACAGGTATAATTGAGTACTTTCAATGAAGAAAAATAATATGAGCGCACTCTCTGATCTAAAAAATAAAACATGTCCATTAATCCTCAGAAACATTTCTATCATTTACTTGTTGCATATTTTAGATAAGAGGTTGCGCTCTATACTAAATATAAAAAATAACTTTGAAAATTGGCCGTTTTTGTACACTTTTTCAGAATATGAGGAAATTGACGCATTTTGTGACGTCATAATACATTGACTAGCCAGAAAATGACGTCATTTTTGATAGATAGGCAGTCACCGAAGATCTTAGTGATATTTAATGCATTGTTGACTAAAACTATGCAGTTTCAGTTTTTCAGAAATTCACAGGGCCAAATAAGGCAAAAGTGAACCTTGTTCTTTATGGGAAAAAACCCTAATATAAGTAATTATAAATTGTAAAATGAAATTAATAAAATCCCATGGTTGCGTTGTGTCATGTTGTAAAGTTTGAATTTACCGGGTGACAGTAAATTCAAACTTTACAACATGACAGTTAGATACCTCTTTTAAAAAACATACGACAGGCACTAATCCCCTCAGATTTATCCAACAAAAAAAGAAACATGAAAAATTTAAGCATAAGAAAATATACTGATTAAAAAAAAAAAAAACAAATACAATATAGCAAAAAGAAAATTTTCCTAAAATGATTCTACATTTTTTGTTTTGATAATTTAAGGACTTTTTTGCTTACGATTTTTGAATTTTCCCTTTATCAAAAAAGGTTCTAATGAAAAATTCCGGAAAAAAACCCCTTTCCGATTGAGAATTTAAAACAAACAATTAATCTACCTTGGCCTAGCATACACTGTACTTAGCAATTAAACACATTTTGTAACTTGCTGTGTTAATAATTGAATCGACATATATCTGCTTGTTGATATAATGATTATCAGATAGATTTTATCTTTTATCTACAACATGTAGCAAATGTTAGAAATATCCGATTCCATTTAAAAATTAAATTGCTGTTATCTTGTTACAAACGTTTATATTTCATTCCAAGTACTATATAAATACACACTTTTATATGACATACATCATAAATCTTGTGTTTTATTATTCAAAGCATACCCATGAATATCAACCTGCAAGAATTTGAATAGAGCCAAACATGCTTCATTTTAAACAAAACTACTAGTAAAGTCATGGATGTACATGTACATGCATATCATTTTGGTCATAAATTTAATCTCGATCCTTTCATAGTGTAATGCATGTCATCTATCTAGATTTACAAATTGAAAGCGATTTAAATGTATTTTCATACTTCAACCTTAATTTTATTTTTCATTTCTCATCTGTCATGAAATTTGACACGGTATACATAAAGTATAATATCTATAAAGCGATTAACTTGTATGTTTGTGTTACATTCAAGTTTTAGAATTCAGAGAATTTAAAACTAACTATTTCTCTGAAATCTAAAACTTTAAAGTATTACATACGCACTTGGTTGTATTTTATTACATGTATACAAACATCTTTTAGGACAATTCCCAGTTAAGTTCGGACCTTCAATAAGTTGGGGCATTCTCGACGTTACATGATTCGCTTCTAAAATTTACACAGCTATCCTTCACTGTTGAAATATATGTGACCAAGGAAATTAGTGTTAATCCGGGACAAAGATCAAAGCGCCTCCGGGCAGATTAATTATAAATTGAACAGGTGTCCAGGACTTCAGAGTTAAAGAATTGAGTAAACATTTATCTCTGGACAATGCAAATAATTAATTCATCGAGTGATAAATAACTCTGTTGTAAATATTATGTAATTGTATGTAATTTGTTGTTTTGTACATTTTTATTTAGTTAACGGTTGGCTTTCTCCAAGACAGCCACGCTGGACAGCGCTCTCGTCCGCTATATGGCGGAGCCTGTCCACTTTGTTAATAAATCTATTAAAGCTGCATATTGGAGTTCCGTCTTATACATAAGTGTAGTGAATGCACAATTTAGACGGTTATATTTGGTGGAGAATCCGGGTACGACCCCCTCTCACAACCAAGCGAGTTCTACCATTTGATTCCCCTACCTAACGTTTACGAGAATTCCCTAAATTCAGAAAAAAACATCTTTAACTTCGTACACGCCGCTATGAATCGCAGCCTTGGACTACAACGGAGACCTATGGATTACTCCTTTCAGCGTCAATTTCCAGTTTGTGGCCGATGTGGAATTGTCCATGGACCCAGTTGCCGTGCTCAAATGGAAAAGTGTTACAAATGTAAGCGTCATGGTCACTATGCTAGAATGTGCAGGACTGTCCTCTCTTCCCCTGTGAGGATGACCATGAAGGCAAATACTAGTGCACCAATCCAAGAGCAACGTTTCGGTAGACGAAAGTCCAGAGACAGAGTTCGCATGGAAAAATACTTAGAAAGCAAATCTCATCTCCGCGAACTGCCTTTTTATAACCTACGGAATACAGCATTCCACGAAACTATGAGTATTCACCATGGCCTTAAAACGGAACTTCTTCAAATACATGCAAAGATAAAGGAGATGAAAATAATGTATGCCGACGCAGTTAACATCATTATCAACCAAGAAGAAAGGCTTCATCAACTACTGACAAGACAACTGCTCGAATCATCGAATAACAACACTTCTGAGGATAAATTAACTATTTCAATGTTGCAGCAAGAAATTCAGACTCTACAACGTGAAAACTCATCTTACAAACATTTGATAGATTCGATTAGTGCTAACGTCGAAGAAGAATGGAGAGAAAACAGAGCGAAACTTCAAGAAAGGGACAACACCATTCTAACCCTAAAAACCGAAAATATCCAGCTTGTAAACAACCAGGAACTGTATGCACAGCGAATTCGTGAACTTGAAAATGAGGCTTATAATCGTCCCATCAAAATTCCAAATTACGGACATAATCAGCAACTTTTTCATTTCGGTCATCAAATTTATTCGAGTGAACAAACCTCTAGTGTACATATGCCTATTCAAAACACGAGGCCGTGTTTTACTGGGGCAAGGGGGTATTGTCACAGATGAAAATGTACCCTTGGACATTTTGACAATTAATTTGGATATTTTTAACTCTAAATTCTTACATCTGTTTTTAATTTAATGTGCTGTCAATGAGTTGCTCCAATCTGTCAGATTTATCTATTTTGAATATTTAATTATCTTAATTACCCATGAGTGATATGACCAGATGGACTGTGCTTTGTGTGACTTAATTATTGTTTATTTAAAATCATTATCTTTAACTCTAGTTGTAAATCAAATCAACTCATGTCATATATTACTCAAACTTGTCAATCATCAACCATGTCTATAAATACAAATTTTTGCTAACATTCGGAGAGTTGGAATCGGGACGCGCTTGTCCTTGATACTGTCCGACCCAACGAGAAATAAAGGTCTGCAAATCGTAAAGCGGCTTCGTCTTCATTTACTAAATAGTCCACCCTAGTGGCTTTTACCTACAAGCCCACGCAACTTACGCGAGGACCAAATGTGACCAAGGAAATTAGTGTTAATCCGGGACAAAGATCAAAGCGCCTCCGGGCAGATTAATTATAAATTGAACAGGTGTCCAGGACTTCAGAGTTAAAGAATTGAGTAAACATTTATCTCTGGACAATGCAAATAATTAATTCATCGAGTGATAAATAACTCTGTTGTAAATATTATGTAATTGTATGTAATTTGTTGTTTTGTACATTTTTATTTAGTTAACGGTTGGCTTTCTCCAAGACAGCCACGCTGGACAGCGCTCTCGTCCGCTATATGGCGGAGCCTGTCCACTTTGTTAATAAATCTATTAAAGCTGCATATTGGAGTTCCGTCTTATACATAAGTGTAGTGAATGCACAATTTAGACGGTTATATATACATGGGATAGAAATGCGGGCAAATGCCAATTAGTGTATTGAATATAAGATTCTCTTGTCTGGCAAAGAGGTGGAGCTAAAGTCGTCTCATCGTTGTCAAGAACAATTCAAAGATCCCGGTGTTATTGATTTCCTATCCACTGATAATATATACATGTATATCGCCATTTGATAGACGCTAATTAGGCAGCGACAAGATTGCCACGCCGTACTGAATGTCCAAGCCTATACCTGGGAATAGTTCTAATAATATCTGCATCAAATTTTACGTCTTTTTTCATTCGATTGATCGATTCATTTTTCTTAATCCACATTTGAATTGAAATAATAACGTGTATGTTTTTTTTTTAAAAAAAAAATACATATGTATGTTTTAATCACCCAACACCCCTGACCTTGATAGTATGTGTTTGCAGGACCCATCGTGTAAAATAGCTTCTCTTTAAAGTGAGTTTCTGGGTCTGTTAACTTGTCATTCGCCTTAAGACTTAACAAAATTACTTTTGAAAAATTCCCGGGGGATGGTTTTCTGCTACACAAGGTTTCACATTTATGTTACACGGTGCAGCAAAAATCTTCGTAACGTTATTGAAAATTCAGCAAGTAACAAAAATAACTTTAAAGTATATTGCCTGATGATGCATACAGGTTGTTACTGAATTTTCTTTAAAAAACACAACAAAGCGGACGTCAGAACATTTGTTTTCTTCTCATTTAATCAGGAATGAAAGACACACCTGGAATGATTTATACTATTAATATGAACTTTTAACAGAGTCCTAAATGAAAAATTCCACTTAATGTTAGAAGGTGTGAATTAGAAAAAAAAATAAATTTCCATTTTCTGTAACACAGTTATAACGTTGATCATGGAACATAACAAAAAGCAAGAGAACCTGTACACCAAAACATATATGCGCAAATAGCGATGGTTTCAAGATGCTGATGCACAGATTAAGAAGGTAAAAGATTAAGACCGCGGAACATTAACTGGCAAAATTAGAAATATACAACTTACGTCATTTCTATCTGTTACAATCAAAACATTCGGTGATAGACAACGAAATGGGCGGGTACAAATCGACGCGGACGTTTGGAAAACATGGGATTGAAATTGCAGATCGGAAATTCATTTTCAATCCATCTCAGCTACGCTACAAGGCACATTATTACTGATTGACCCAGAAGACAAATAATTTCAATTTTGTTACAGTTTGAATTTTTTTGTCCAGTGCTTTAAACGAAAAAAATATTTAAAGGAGAAATATTTCATTTCTGATTGGTAAATATATGTATATCTTTCTATTGGTGGTTTGAGGGGGGGGGGGGGTTGAACGATTTTCAAATAGAGTTGTCCAACAGTTTTCAGTGAGAATAAGTATAAAACTCATGCACTCTTATAATCCTAGAAATAAAATATATTGTCAAATTAAGCCATGACCTGACTCGACAATTTTTTAACCCCCCCCCCTTCTAGAATCGAATATCTCCTGACTTGTATGATATTTCGCGTTCTTAAAATTATAAGCTAAACCTCATATTAATGTGAACTTCAAACAATATGTATTTTGGAGTTGAAATATAGTTGATTTTTGGATCATACATTCACTCTTTCCATTGAAAACAGCTCAGGTGGATTGAAAATGAATTTCGATCTGCTATTTCCATCCCATGTTTTCCAAACGTCCGCGTCGAATTGTACCCGCCCATTTCGTTGTCTATCACTGAATGTTTTGATTTTAACAGATAGAAATGACGTATGCTGTGTAGCAACCTCTAATGATAAAACGCCGCTTAATGATAGAAATAGCAATAAGCGTTGCAATTGCAACGCTTAATGCCATAAATTATTGCATTAATAGCTGACATCATCAACCGCTAATGCTAAATCGCCACTTAATGATAGAATTATATCATTAAGCGTCATAAATGCATTGCAACATCGACGCTAAATTAAACAAGCAAATATCGACATATTCGACGCTTAATGATACACACTTGTGTATCATTAAGCGTTGCAGTTGCGACCCTTAATGATATAAAATTTAGAAATCGCTTGTAATATCTAAGAGAAAAACACATACACCTTTCCTGAACAATGAGATATCACTTGTCAAAATGTTTATATATACCCTTGTGCTATATAAATGGTTATTTTTGAAGTTTTACTGTGTTTTCTATTTAGTCAAGGGAACGTCGTAAAGCCCCGGATGTTTAAAGAGACAGATAGTTAGAAGAAAGAGATACAAACAAATTAAGGGATAAATAAAACGATATTCAAGTCCTTTTAAAAGAACAATTTATTTACTAAAAATACAGAACCAAACAAGCAATTAAATTCCTTTTAATTTGATACAATGATTTTAATACTCATCCTTAAATAAGATATATTAAAATATTCCAAACTTTGTATTTTAGATTTGATACAGCTTAACACATGTCACTGTTAACGTTTCAGATACATGTATACGTATCGAGAAATAAGTTCATAATTTTCACTTCAATTGTATTTTTAATCTGCTTCGCTTCTCCAAATTTCGATAAAGAGAGACATCAATATTGACAATTTATTTTTAAGTATATTAAACACAAAGAATACAAATGAATGCAATATATATTAAATAATATATTATTTTGAGAAAAGGTTCATTCATCTTTTATTTGTTATCAGTTTAACTTAAATATATTACTGTGACATGATTATTTTAGAATCAATTTTGAAAACTAGTACATGTATATAATTATCAAATTATGAAAAATATGTCGAATGAAGCTGATGTTTTTAAAATTCTAAATGACGCATACTTCATTTTGTGGTATATTTGCCTGTCTGTCTGTCCGTCTGTCTGTAAACATTTTTTTTTAAATGCTACTCCTCCTGCAGTTTTGGTCTGATTTTAATATAACTTGGCACACAGAAGACTACTATAGATACTTAATTTTTGCATCGGTTTTTGATTTGTGCCTTAGTTACTAAAGATATAAATAATATAATAAAATGCTACTTATCCAATATTTCTTGTCTGATTTCAAAATAACTTAGCTCACGTGTAGACTACACTCAAAGATAGAGGTCTTGGATTTCGATCAAAGATGTTGCTTTAAATTGGTTACTAAAATAGAAATTTCTGTGAAATTCATTCAAAATGCTACTCCTCCTACAGTTTTAGTCAGATTATGATATAATTTGGCATGCAAGTAATCTATACTGGCAAGCACTATTATCAATTTCGTGTTTTTGAGTTTGTTGTTTGATGTTACCATGATAACTAAAATTGAAAATTCTGTAAAATTTTATTGAAAGCTATTACTACAGTTGTAGTTTTATTGCAATCTTGCCACAAAAATAGATTTAATTAAGGACTGTCATTCTATTGATTGCTTTTATAAAGTTTTAAGCCCCAATTGCTACTTTTTTCTTCCTTTATTTTAGGTAAGTACAGATGAGTAGAGCTACAGTCTCGACAGAGATATATTTTTTCTTTCAATATATAAGACTAAGTTTACATCTGACTAATATTAAAAAATAGATTTAAATGGAAAGTTTTTTTCGGTACAAGAGAGACCCTTTCTATCAATGCATGTACTAGTATTTATTTCTTGTATATAATTGTTTTTTCATAAAAATGGTCCTGTTCCTAAAAATATTTTCTTCATCTTAACCTTGAAATGGAATGAAATATTAAGAATAGGTATCAAAACATAATTACATCAAAGTTTCAAAGTCTTTACTATTGTTAATTAAATTCCAAAGTTTTCACTGTAGTAAATCAAAGTTTCAAAGTTTTTACTATAGCAAATCAAAGTTCCAAAGTTTTCACGATAAATGGTAAATTTAAGTTCTAAATATTTACTTTGGTACTATAGTTAACTTAAGTAAACTATAGTTTACTGTAGTATTTTTTTAAGGATGTGTGTGGATTTTCTTTACACCAGCCGTGAAATTATCCTATAGATTTTAGTTTGTCGTGCAATGTAACATCACCGACTTTCTCATCACAATAAAACAAAAAGCCGATCAAACTACGTTGTAGTTTAAGGGAAGTTTTCAATTTAAGGCGAAGTAATGAGACAAAGTATGTTTGTAAGCGTCGGGATGGGATGGGGAAGGGGTTACTGGACAAAAAAAGTTAGGGATCATCAAATTACATATGTTTTACAAGTACTGTATCATAAAAAACAGAATACAATTTTAATTTTAGGATCATATTTTATATTTAAAAAGCAAAAATTAAACATTGGGTGTGATAAGTTCACTTTAGAATTCATTATGTTGGGATAGACCAGAAAATGAATTTTTTTTTCAGAAGAGTCAAATCACGTCAGTAAAATGATTGCCAGTGTTTTGTATGGCCTCCCCACGAGGCCCTGCAACGCAGACCCATGCTGCCCATTAGCCGTCCAAGGCTAGCCTGAGGGATCTGTTGCCATTTCTCCTGCAATGCTGTCTGAAGCTCCCGTCGATTTTGAGAAGTGTAAGACGAACTGAAATGCGTAGCTAAAGAATGTTCCAGTCATGTTCAATTAACTTCAGGTCGACTTGGCGGGTCCATACGCTAAGTTGTTTCACTTTCCATGTACTTGTTTACAATTCGGACTCTATGAGGTCCCGCATTATCGTCCATTAAGATGAAATCCTCACCCAGAGTACATGCAATACGTCTAAGAATAAGATGAAGAATATCATTTCGGTATTTTTAACCTGTCAGGTTGCATTCAATAATGTGCAGATCAGTTTTGCAGTCAAAACTTATGCCTGCCCAAATCATCACCAAACCTCCATTTACTCTGTATTGCTCAGATATGACACAATCAGCATATCTTTCCCCATTTGCAATATCCAAACAAGTCTTCTGTCATCGTTGAAGTCAAAACAAAATCGCGACTCGACCGAGAAGAGAACAGAACACCAATGACGTCATTGCCAAATTTTTGTGTTCTCGTTGCCCACTGTAGCCGATTTCTGTGGCACTCTAATTTTAATACAGGACGTACGGCTGGTCGGCAAACGTTGAGATTTGCTTCCTGAAGTCTGTTTCAAACTGTTTAAGCACAAATCCGTTTGCCCGTTGCTCTCTGATGCCTAGTATTAAGCTTAAGAGCACTTTGGAAGTAGTGCGTTTCTGCAAAATTGGCCAAATAACGATCCTAACGGACTGCCGTACACCTTGGATGACCCGATTTTAGCCTTTTTTGACCATTTTCTGCCTTTAGATATCGGTTCCATAACCGTTCATTCCGCTTTCGAGAAGATAAAGTCTTTATGCAACGTGACGTTGCGTTTTGCCTTCTTCCAGCATCCCTGCTGCCATGGAGTGTTCGTCCATACTCATTTGCCTCCTCATAGCGTCTGTTCACCAGTTCTGGCCAAATATACTGAAATTTTCTTATGTTCACTAAAGAAAACCGTCTTTGATACTTCTATACCACCATTGTTCCACTATTTTTTTAACGCCACGTACTTTCTTGACCAATATGTCCCAAAACTCATTAAACACGTGTGACGAATCGTGTAAATGACATGTTTTTAAAACTACTTAAGCCTTGTTGTCACATAAATTCATGGGTATGAAAATATTATTCTTTTGTAAAAATGTGATCCCTAACTTATTTTGCCCAGTATATATTAATAAATATTTTATGATGTTTTAGGTAGGATTCTTGTCACATTTCTTGTATTTAAAAATTAATGAAATGTTCACAGAATCAAGAGGACAATTATACGCATGTGTGATGCTATCAGTTAGAATAGATTTGACTGTGTTATATTACAGGCAAGGTCAGGTCGAGGTCATTACTTTTTTTTCTTTTTTTAATAGTATGTTTTGTATCTCTTGGAATAAGATACAAAATATTCATATTTGACATTCTCTTCTGATTTCTACATTGTTTTCAAAATGTTTTAAAATAAAGGTACACCAAAAAATGGTGAGGTAAACCGTTCAGAGGATTATCCATAAGGGTTATATAAGAAATATGAACCTTTGGTATCTTGTCCAAAAGGTTTGTAAGGTATCCTTTTTTTGCGAGGAATTTTATTTAAGTACCTACTACTCAATGACAATCTCTTAAGAAAAATTATATATTTTTGAGGAACGAGTCGTCTGACCTCAACATTAAACCAGAAATACCTGTCAAGACTGTAGCTCAGCTGGTTCGTACTTATAACAAAGGATCAGAAAAGAAGCCATTACCATCATAAATCTGTAAAGGGAGTAGAGTTTTAAAGGAATTTCACAGAAAGAACCACGTACTCTAACTCGTGATTCCCGCCTACATTTTGCACCCTTTAAATTCAATTTTAATGGCAATTTGGCCACTAAATCTTGGTTTAGTACAAAGAACTGATCTATGGTAATTGATTAATCATTTTAATTCCAGCTCTAGATAGTAAATGATCATTAATTTCAGCTCTCAAAAAAGGGGGGTAGACGATATTTTCTATAGTGAAATCGAACTTTCAAGAATCACTTTATTTTGAAATAGTCTTAAATATGATTAAATGTATTTGATATCTTTTCTCATGCTGTACACAAATAAATAAAACATATATCAATTATTAAAATACAATTATTTAGTTGTAATTAGCTTTAGAATTGGTGAAAAATCAACATTTTTTTTCGTTTTTTGTCTATAAACATATGTTCCCCCCCCCCCCCCCCCGTGAAACACAAAAAGCTTTGGCATAAATTTGCAAAATGACAGTCTATATTACCTGTAAAAAGGAATTTTTGTTTCATGGGGGGGAAAGATGTTTTAAAAATACGAGGGGCGTTCAATAAATAATGTCATTGGGGCTCAGAAAGAAGCTAACGACGCTTTTCAATGATTTAGTCTTCATGATTTTACTTATTAATCTATTTTAATTCAAAGTCATGTCCGTAACATTTTTTATTCAATTTCTGATTGTTTTTAGAACTCGTTTTTGGGTATGACCCTTAGTACACTGGAAAATGGCAGATCCAATGATTTCCTGGACTTGTTTTTCCCTTCTAAAAGGTGTTTTATTCAAGTTTGAAAATAGAAACAAGTCAAAAGGTCAAAGATCTGGCAAATAGTGTTAATGTGAAAAAACATTAACTTTCTGTTTATCCCGTAAACCCCTTTACTCTTTAGGGCATGCGGATTTAAACGCTGTCATGAAGTAATTCAATGTAGTGGATTCCTGATTCTGATTCCTTTCTCTGATAAACCTTTCGATTTCTTTGCAAAAAAACTGCTTTCTAGACATCTCCAGATATTAAACTGTCTCCCCGAATACGAATTTGAACAATAATACAACTAATATTTTAGAAAATTGCATATAAATCTGTTTTTGTGCTCTTGCATACCTTTGCTCTTGACAGACCTTCGCCGTTTATATCAAGTACATCTTATGGTAAATTTTGTTTTAATGGTTTTATGCAATGGATTCATGTTCCAATATCTGTTTGAATATAAAACAAACGTGGATGTCTACAATAACTGATATTTTAAAATAATTGTTAAGACTTTTGTACACGCTGTCGTTTTCACTCATTTTTCAAAATACACGGTGACCTTAGAGTTCCAAGCTTAATTACTGTCAAACGTTTCTTAGGAACAGTGTAAACTACTCCCGATATGATGTCTATCAAATTTTCTATGTGTCTTAAAGTCAATTATACAACATCAAATATTATTTGTTGAAATTTGGCAAACAGTACATAAGTTGTTGTAATTTTTGTTGGCAAGGAGGGTACCCATTTTTTATGCCCATTATATAATTTTTTGTCTTTGAAATCCACCTGCTAATTTGTCTATAAAACAAGCATCGGTTGCTGTAAATGCCACATATTTCAGTGAATATTTCTTTGGGATTTTTAACAAGTTTAACATCAGCTTTAATGTAGCTTTTATTTTCACTCTAGTTTACTATTTCTTTACCATTCATTTATAATGCAGTGTCTCGAATAGCCCTTGTTACCCAGCTTCTCACGATAAAACCATGTGATGAAAAGTGGTCACATAAACGGTTATAAATTCATTAAAGATTCAATAATGAGAGAAAGTCAAGCTTTATGTCATATGACTACTATGTTGTATGTCATCGAGCTAATGACATTATTTATTGAACGCCCCTCGTATTTTACGTTTTCCATTGATTTCTATAGTGAAATAGTCAAGTTTTACCATAATTATAGAGTTGTCTTTCTTTAGTATCCCAAAAAAGTAACGTTTTATGAAAATTCATATAAATATCTTTAAAAATTCTGAAAATCATTTAAATATGTAAACTTTTGAAAATTGACTAGAGCTAGGCGGGAGAACAATACTATCGTTCGTGGTTCTTTCTATTTTTACTAATCATGGCAACCTTGTTCTTTAAAATAAAAAAAACTGATGCACTATTTTATGTATCTAAGTGTAGTCTACTTGTGTGCCAAGTTATATCGAAATCAATCAAAAATTGAAGGACAAGAAATACTGCTCATCGAAATCAAAAACCGATGAAATAACTTATGTATCTTTGTGTGCCAAGTTGGTTTGAAATCAGACCAAAACTGCAGTCGGAGTAACGTTTAAAAAAATGTTTGCAGACAGACGGACAGCTAGACGGACGGGCGTATAACTATCGCAAAAGCTCTTCTATAGTCTCTGACCAGTAGACCTAAAAATTACTGTTTCCAATAATGCGATCCCTACTTGTACTTCAAAAGATTATTTTTTTTATCTTTGCACAAAAAGATACTACCATGTATGGCCTATAAGATCATATTATCAAATTGACAATTTAAGTAAAATGGAAATATGCTAATCAGAATATCCTCTATTTTTCCTAAATTTTTAGGATTTATTAGTTATTTTTATGTACTTCCTATACATGTATTTAAATGTTTCCAATTTTCACATATAGTAAAGTTGGCACATAAAGGCACAAAATGATACAACAATTAACAGTTTGGATCGTCTACAAAAATAACACCTTTTACGGATTTTTTGGCTCAAATCTGTACTTGGATTTGAAGCATTTAAAAGAAAACATAGTTCTAGTATATGGGAAAAATCTAATTTATTTGATATATTTTGAAACTTTAGTCCCTTATTATTAATTTAACTTACATTTGAAAATTTCGTCTAGCCTTTGATTGCGTAAAAATTATTGCTTAACTCAATGTTCTAAAATAATTTTGAGAGGCAGAAAAGAAGATATTTCATACGCCACTATTCAGCCAAAAATATAGTCCCTGCAAGTTTTCAAACGCAGTTTACCATTTCTATTTCAAGCTGTATTTTATGAAGAAAGAAAAATATGGTCTTTTAAGCCTCTTACATTTAAATATATGACATATCAACAAATATACTTTGAATATTCTATCTAGTAAAAAACCAGAGAAAAACCCCTCTTAAGTTAAATCTATCTTTAATGTTTTGGGGAAGATAACTGATTTTTTATTCTCCATTTTTGAAGTCCTTCCTCTATACTTGGAAAAGTTTGCCACAGACTTGCTTGATATGCAACTTACGTTTCTTTTTATCATCTAAATTACATGTGGTACCCAATGGTCTTAAAGTAACTATTTCTATTCAAAGTATTTTTTTATAACGATAAAAAATGAAAATTAAATAAATGTCATTGCAATAAAAAATCTAGCTCGTGCTTATTTTTGCCAACTAGACAGCACATAGAAAAACATCTGTGTTTCTTTCGTTCCTTGTATTTGTGCTACTTTTTATGTATAGAATCAGATGAGCTTGTGACCATGTGGAATCGATTTAACATTTAATTATGGAGCGCCCAGAATACCATATGCCTTAAATACCAAGAGTCCAAGCATATCAAAGTTTTGTACTTTATGTTTGGAATAATTAGAATAATAATATCTTATATTATTCAAAAGTTGTTAATTCTGTTCCTAACCAGAAATATTTCAGTCTGTCTTCACTGCAATTGTCAGTATAGAATGATCTATTTCGGTATACGTGTACCATTTATACTCGCCTGTTAGTGGTTTTTGCTTAATATAAGTCTGAAATTTAGACATTTTTTTTTTTCACTCATGGCTGATGTTAGATAGCAGACATGTCCCTAACAAAAAAAAAATACTACAGAAAACTTCACAGTTTACTGTAGTTTAATATAATTAAGTAGAGAAGCAAAGTAAAAACTTTGGAACTTTGATTTGCTAAAGTGAAAACTTTGGAACGTCGCTAACCACTGTCAAAATGTACGATCCTCTCCCAATCTGGCTGTAGTTGCATGTCGAAAATATTTTGTAGCTCATTAAAGTAATCAACGCAAGTAAAACATAGTCGGACTTTTCATGCGACCTTTCAATACCCAGTCGCAGTGAACGAAACACTTCTGATGAATACTAGTATTAATAAAGAGGGTCTCTCTTGTACCGAAAAAAGAACTATATTCATTTAAATATATTTCATTTTAATATTAGTCAGATGTAAACATAGTCTGATATATCATGTATATCGAAAGAAAAAAAATACTACAAATGAAATATGTGTCATTTAGAAATAAAAAAAAAATACAGCCTCTTCAACCTCAGTCAAAATGTATATTGTTATTTGATAAATACTAGAATTCAAAATTGATTCTAAAATAATCATGCAACAGTGATGTATTCAAGTAACACGGCTCACTTTTAAAGCATAAATGAACCTTTTTTCTCAACACCATATATATTATTCTATGTATTTCATGTACTTGTATTCTTTGTTATATATCCTTAAACATAAGTTGTCAATATTGATTACTATCTTTTTGGAGTTTGACGAAACGAAGCAATAGTAAAAATCTTGATACGTATATCTGAAACGTTAACAGTGACATGTGATAAGTTGTATCAAATCTAAAACATATATATATTTCAGGTTGACTATTCAAATCATTGTATAAATCTAAAAGGAATTTAATTGCTTGTTTACCTCTGTATTTTCAGTTTAATAAAATGGTTCTTTTAAAGGATTTGAATATCATTTTATTTATCTCTTTGTTTGTATCTCTTTCTTCGAGCTATCTCCAAAACACCCGTGGGTTAAAGATGTTCCATTGACTAAATAGAAAACACATGCAGAAAAACTTCATTAATTACCATTTACATTTGTATATAGAACAAGGGCGTTTATAAATATTTTGACAAGTGATATCTCATTGTTCAGGAAAGTTGGATGTGTGTTTCTCTTAGATATTACACATGTTACAAGCGATTTCTAAATTTTATATCATTAAGGGTCGCAACTGCAACGCTTAATGATACACAAGTGTGTATCATTAAGCGTCGAATATGTCGATATTTGCTTGTTTCATTAAGTGTCGATGTTGCACTGCATTTGTGACGCCTAATCATATAATTCTATCATTAAGCGGCGATTTAGCATTAGCGGTTGATGATGTCAGCTATTAATGCAATGATTTATGGCATTAAGCGTTGCAATTGCAACGCTTAATGCTATTTCTATCATTAAGCGGCGTTTTATCATTAGAGGTTGCTACAATGCTGTATATTTCCAATTTTGCCAGTTAATGTTCCGCGGTCTTAGGTACTGCATGGCAAATAAAGGATCAAACTTCTCATAGAAAAATTCTGTGGGCAGAGTATTGAATTTATTGACCACAGTTTAATTCTTTTGAAAAATCAAAATGTGTGCTTTACCAAAGATGGGGAAGTCATAAAAAGTCCAAAAAATTACAGATCATGCATACTCCCAGTGTCTGAAAGACGAACGATACTTGCAATGGGCCACGGCAATAAGACCTAAGGACACCTTGGAGTATGTAACATCCTCGCGAAGATTTCACAAAGATGCTACTGATCTTGGCTTCACTATCATTTTGACAGAGACAGAAGCAACAAAAACATCTTGATTGTTACAGATTGTATTACTAAGTAGACCAAGTGTTTCATCATGCGCAACATAGAAGCAGCAACTGAAGCGCTAATTATCGTGGAACAAGTTATCACATTCTTATACCATACATTAAGACCAGGGGCGCAGGATGAGAGCCAGTTATTCTCCGATATATGCAAGCTGCTGGCATGGGTATAAGAAATCTCGATTCAAACTTTACCATCCCAAGTCAGACGGTATCCCTTATAAGAAAATACTATTGTTAACTATAGATAAATATAGTTTATTAAAGTTAACTATAGTACCAAAATAAAAATTTGGAACTTTTATTTACTCTAGTAAAAACTTTAGAACATTGATTTACTCTAGTAAACATTTTGAGACTTTGATTAACTACATGTATATTTTAAACCTTGGAACTTTGATTTACTATAGTAAAAACTTTTGAACTTTGATAATATATTCGTAAAATAATGTTTTTGATTCCCGTTCCGTACATTTTATATGATTTTTTCAAGGTAAAGATTCATTACATCTTCAGAAAAAATTTTAAAACACGATCAGTCCTAAAAAGAATAATGTAAAAGAAATTTATTAAAATGTTAAGATAATTCCAATCTCATTAGCATATTCGATAATCAAGCCTTTTGATTGGTTTATAAGCCACAGACACAAATTTTTACACTTCGATAAAAAATGTCAAGGGTTTACACATCGATTAAATTTTCAAAAAGAAGTTTAATCCTATAACAGATGAACAGTGTATTAATTACTTTAAAATAGAATTTGCTTAATCTAGAATGAAAATGTTTGTTTCAGTGTATTAATTACTTTAAAATAGAATTTGCTTAATCTAGAATGAAAATGTTTGTTTCATCAACTTCGGTCAACATGATATTTTTCAATGTAAATATTGCATATGAATTTATTACTTTGTGTATCTTAATTAAAATGTACAAATAAAACCATCCCCAACCAACCCCAAATCGACCCCCTTTTAAATGGTAAAAAGTTTGGAACTTTGATTTAGTATAGTGGAAACTTTTGATCTTTGATTTATTACAGTGAAATCTTTGGAACTTTGATTTCCTCAGTAATAAACTGTAGAAAATCATTTTAACTATACTTTACTAAAGTATTTTTGTCAGGGATGCTTGAAAGGTTTAACAAGACCTTTCGAGCATGCTGCGTTTTAACATGATCATCATCAGACGGGTATACGATGTTGAATATTCAACAAAATAGACTTCGTCTGTAAAATCAACAAGTTCTGTTAACTAGTGTCATAGTTATCACTATAGTCAATTAATTATCAAAGTTTTTTAGGTTTCAAAGTTTTTAAGTGTTAAATAGTTAACTATAACTCACTTTATTTATACAGTGGTTAACTATGGTACACCACAGTTATCTATTGTTTACTATTGTTTACTGTAGTAAATCAAAGTTTACGACAAACTTATCAATGTTTTATAGTGATCATGTGTCATAAATATCATTAAATTTAATCAAAGTATAAAGTGATCACTATAGTAATTCAGAATGTTTAGTTTTCATAAATTATATATTCAAAGTCGCAAAGTAGTAAATCAAACTCAGGTACTTGTATGTTAAGGACAGAAATGGAAAATGTGATCCTAGCGCACTGTTTAAATATGTACTATTTTTTTCAAAACCTTGAAAAAAACTTACTGAATAATACTGAACTTTTACAGTTAATTGCTTACTTGAACATTTCAACCTTTATCATCTACAACAGTAAGGAATTGATAATGGATGAGAA
The DNA here is from genome assembly GCF_032062105.1 of Saccostrea cuccullata. Taxonomy (NCBI): domain Eukaryota; kingdom Metazoa; phylum Mollusca; class Bivalvia; order Ostreida; family Ostreidae; genus Saccostrea; species Saccostrea cuccullata. Next base: position 79,694 of record NW_026937694.1, read on the forward strand.
AACTTTTCTAGTGGCCATTAAGTTAAACAATAAAATGCTTTCATTGTTTTTATTTCTGGAATTAACGGAAGCAGCTGTTGCAGAAAAAATACATTTTTTTTCTGCAATTGCTGCGACCAAACAAAGACATTTTATTGTTTATATTTAGATCTGTTTAAATTTTCATGTAAAGTAGGATTAAAAAGATTACTTTTTGTATTAATGATGCAAAAGTCTTTATACGTTTCGTTGATGGAGCAGCTACTGATCAAGAAATCAGTACAGGCGACATGCCATGACATGCCGAATGTAGTTCATGCAGTGATTAACGCAATGGATTTTTTTAAGAAATAAAGGAGTAAATATTCAGCGGGTGTAAATATAATGGTCTTAGGGGCACTAATATGTAAAGGTCTGAATTTGAGGTAGGAATGACTTTAGTGTTCTTCAAGGGCAACTTATCTGTGCTTGTTTTTGTTGAATTAAACGTTGAACTAATATGTGTATCGTGAAAAAGCTTCCCTACACTGTCCGTGTGAAGTGTAAGAGTAGTTTGCCAACTGTAAAAGTCACCGCTTCTCGTAAAAGTCCACTAGTTCTTGTAGAAAATGTATTTCAAATGTTCATAATGGATAGGGTTGGGTTGAACATAGATTAACCGGTCATGATGCATGTATCAGTTGTTGACTACTATAAGAAAATAATAGATTTGTTGAGATCATTGAAGAAAATGGGGATAGTGCAAGGGCATAATTTTTTTTTTTATTTTATATACATATAATATAATTTTTTTGGATATATTTACCCTAAAAGTGCTTAGCATTAATTTTTGCTATTTGGGAAGAATTGAATTTGCCAGAAAACCCAAGTTTTAAAGTTTTCACTGTAGTAAATCAAAGTTTCAAAATGCTTAAGTTAACTATGGTAAACTCTAGAATTTTTGTTGGATAGATTTACATACATTTAATCAGCTATATGTGTATGCATCCGATCAATCGCTATAGGATGGACATTGTGCCTCATATGCCATTAAAACTTGACTCATGTAGGTATCTCACAACAGATATTGAGTAAGATGAAAAGAAAGTTTAAGAACAGCTCAAGAAACTGGTTGATTTTTAAGCGATAATTAGTTTAACAAATGACAATCATATTTTATTATCAATCAAAATTGTTTTAAACTTACATCTCTGTATATGGGATATGTATACTTCCTATGGATAACAGGAAGAAAACTTGTTAAAATATTTTAGTCCTTATTCTTACGTGTTTTGTACCTCGAGGAAGTCCATATCTAACATTCTCTAAATCTGAATATTTGCAAAATATGCAGATTCGTCTAAATGTGCTGAAAGAATTTCTTTGGTAAGGCAATGCATTTAAAGCATCAATATCAGGGTGCAACGGCATAATCAACATAAATGCAATATTAAGCAATTTGCATTTTATACAAAAATGTTTAATGAAAGAACAATAACTACATCAATATATAAATGATATAATTGTTTTTTAAACCCTAGCCTTTAAATAATTTAGTGTTTTCATAATCTACGCTTAAAAATAGCAATAAGTGTTAGTTTTCAATCAACAAATTATTTTTATTATTAAAGCTCAACACACAGACCAATATATATATTATATCTAATTAAAAATGTAAGTTTATTATAATGTAATATACATGTACATGTATACTATGGCTTACGATATAACAAAGAGGTTTTTATTTCTTGAACAATATCTTCAAAAATCAAATCTAAATATAGGAATGATTAGATAGAATGAACAACAATAATCAAATTACCTTCAAATAATATAAAAATCAATATATATGAAATTGGTTGTTTAATTTGTATAAAGGAACCAGAGAGGCTAATAAAGAAACACAATAGGTACCCATTGCAATGCCAATAACTTGATTAAAATCAACGGGGAGCTCCAGCAACCTTTATATATCACCTTAAGAACAGAATCGAGCGAGGAGCTTAAAGCTAGATCGAAATCATGGGTTGATTTGAAGGCTACTACGCCACTTTATCAATAATTGCCTTGATATTTGTGATATATGATAGGCCTAGAGAGGAGTGCACTACAATGTTGGTCAATGGATTATGGACAAACATTCACTGATGTAAACATTGTTTCCGTACTTTCTGCAGTTTTGGTAACAAAGGGAAATGACGATTCATCCATCGGAGGTCTCAGGTAATAATTCTTGTACGAACTTGGGTTTCGTCTTTGAATAAGAAAAAAAATGGACATTACACGTCAGGAAATTCATGTACGCATAAATGTTCATTATGTTCATTAAGGAAACACTCTTTTTTTGTGGAAAATATGAAACATATTATAATTCACATTCATATGACTAGACATGTCAAATTCCTGATTGTATTTCCTTCTACTCATGTTGAAAAAAAAACCCATAAGTTGCATACTTCAATGAGGACGTGCTTTTTAAAGATTGTTGACTTATGATTTAATTTTTTTAATGAAGAAATTTTACAATAAGGTTTATATTTTATTTTATTTAAACGAATTGTAGAGCTACTTTGTTGTTTCTACTGAATTCTGTGATTAAAATTATAGAATGGTTTTCAAACAGCATGATGAATTTCTGATAAAATTACGCAAAATACTTCCTTCATATTGCGCTTTATGGTATTTGTACATCCATTGTTGATTTGCTCATATTCATAACTTCCTTTTAACTTCAGTTTTAAACTTTTGGGGAAAAAGATGTTTCACACAAAAAAAGCTCAAAAATCTTTTAACTTGATGGAAAAAACTTCATTTTTACTTATATTTTTATCAGCCAATTTTCTTCTGATATACTGTTCAGATGTTCCAAAGTGTGAAAAGTGAGTATTTTTTTATCGTTTTATTTCAAGAAACACCTGATTACGGTATCTTATATATCTTAAATAACCATTGTAAAATTTGAACTTTGAGGATTTTTCTTTTGTTATTTCACTTTTAAAAGACAGGTCTCTTTTCCTCTTATCACACAGAAAATATCTAAACTTCTTAAGTTTGTGAATTATGAATTATACATATAGTATGTATTAAAATAGAGGCTTTAAGAATTGCTGTCCAGATTACAAGTGGAATACTGAAATACAAGACTGTGAAAGTAAGTCTCAATGATGACAGTAATATAGCTAAAAATTCATTTTGCTAACCAGATTATAGTGAAAATCTTTTCTTAGCTTTACAATACATATATTTTTACTCAATAAGAGAAAAAAATACCACTGACAAACCTAATATCACGATTGTTACAATATCTTTAAATGTAGCCAGAAGTTGGTTTAATATTTTGTTGAGCTTATCAATTTTGTATTCAGAGAGTACAATGTGAATATTTTCTCTAAAAGACCCGATATTTCAGAATGCTTGCCGGGTTATATCGGGAACAACTGCAGTGAAAAATGTCCACCTGCTTACTATGGAGACGGATGTCAAAAGATATGTCATTGTGACGTAAACGTGTGTAACATTTCAAATGGTTGCCCAGCTGTTACTACATATACAAGGACATTTGTTTTGTCCAAAAGTAAATATCTTTAAAGATAAATTCATATATTGAGATAACCCTTGAAATAACGGTTCAAAAATCTCTGCCCTTTTAGGAAATGTCTCAGACATAAAATAAATTAAAAATAAAAGTTTACCCTTCCTACTAAAAATGTACTAACAGAAACCATACGCAGTAAGGAAAATCGAGATAAGTACAGGTATAATCTATCTATTAATATCAATTTTATACAGAAAAACAGTTTTATTAAGAGTATACTAAATGTAAGAAATGAACAAACCAGTTGGCTTAGGTATGAGAACTATTTTTTTGTAATTCCTAGATGTTTTAAAGAAAACTTTTCAATAAGGTTTTATTTTTATAAAAGATTTATACTATTATATTTTAACAAAATATAAATAACATGACAATTATTTTAGCATATGTTTGAAAGGAAAGAAAAGAGTTGTACAATGCACTTCATTGTCACAATGATATTAAGTGAAGAATGCTAAAACGCGCTTATTGCAAGTCATGGTATACAAGTATTTGGTATCGAAAGGCTTCAGAACCACAAGAAGACTCCAAATGTATTGTCCTAGGTGATTTTCAAGACTTTCTTTCGTGTCATTGGATTCAATTGAATCAATTAATCTTTCGCGTACCAGTTGGTAAGTTTAAGCTATTGCAATCATGTTTTTTGAAGTTTCCTGTTTACGACAAATGTATTAATCAGCATTAGCATTGATTTGAAAAAAGTCTACCTAAGATATTGTAGAATTTCATTTTACCGAATAAATCCAAAAAATTATGTCTATATCTTTCTCTATTCGATTTAATTGATTTATTTTATTTAATAAATAATAGGAGCTTCTGTAAATCCACTGTTATATGAAGTCAATAAAGATGAACAGCAAAATTTTCCGTACCCCAATGTAAGTAAAATGAAGGCAAATTATGTTGAATTTAATATTATGAATTCCAAATGTAATGAATCTTTACAAAAATGAACAAATGATCACCAATGACACTGAAAGTAGTGAATATAGCACCAACCGGTCCCGACCGGTCAGAAAGTAGACCTAGAGCAGTCCTACAAGGTCCAAGCAGTCCCAGGGCGAGGTTTATCAATGAAATGGGCGGAGTTTACTAAGAATTAAGGATATGGCGATAACGAACAGTATTCAATATCAAAGTCAACAAAACAATACAAAACAGGAGCAGAGCAAATACGGATCTCCGAAACATCAGAGGTGGGATTAGGTGCCATGAATGCGATTCCCTATAAATAAGGAACTATACAAGGCAGTTATAATTGAATCTTAGTACATGTAGTATCAACAACTATCTACATGTGCAATGTTAGATTTACAATTAGTCTACAATTATGCGACACTGAACAGCACACGCATAGATACACTGTACAAGTAATATTACTTTAGGAAGAAGACTTTCACACCTATAAATAGCATTAATATTTAAATATGATTATGCGGTATTACGTACACATATATCTTTTCATCAAAATAATACAATTTCTTATTTTTATTATTCATATTAGTTTCCATACTTATCTTTTATATCGAAAATTAAACATGATATTTTTAATTAGATTTAATTATACCATCTCTTGTAAAATTTTAATTTTGTATATTCTGGATTTTGTCATGCCTGCAGTTTAGATTCCCGTCTTACAGAAAAAATTATTTCTGATCATGTGATCAATGTTTTACTTTAATTTCAGAAGGGAGAAGATTTTCACCCTCCTCCTCAACTTCTGCCACCGGTGCTTATCATGTGTTCAAATGAAGCCAGTCACATCATGTTTTGCCATTTGTTTAATCTGTATTATACTTATTCTATGTGTATATTAATGATTTTTCCTAGTTCTTTCGATACACATACATTTTAGGAACTTTAATAAAGCTAGTGCCAGTATTGTTTTGTCCAATTATTTTGCCATTTTATTTTAAGTATGGATATGCTTTTTTAAATTTTTTTTTGTTTTATTGTATATACCTTTTGAGTTCTATATTCATGATTGTTTTTTATAAGGGCAAAGAATCTTGGGGGATTAGGCAAGTCGTATGCCTACGCAAGGGCAGGTAAAATATCAATTTAAAAAATCTTACAAATTCCACTTTTTTGTTAAATTTGGGAGTCATTTATAACCATATGCATACAGTAAAGATAATACCTGAATCAAATGACTTCGAAATTGATTGTAATTAACCCAGCAAAATGGTAACACGCTTTAGTAACCGTAAAAATGATAGAAATGGAATGTTAAAACAGTGTTTTTTTTACATAGAGTGGATCTTCGTACCATTTTTTTCTAAACAAATTTTGAAAGGGTGTGGAAGGATGTATCTCTCACAATTTTCAAAAAAAATGGCACGAAGACCCACTCTATATAAAAAAAGTTAGTTTACCTACTTAAATTTCGGAACATATTCTCAAAAACTCCAAGTCCAAATGTGTGTTTGCTATACATATATAACTGTTTTTATTTAAAGGGCAATGTATGTGAGACTTCGTGGCTCAGTGGTCATAGCGGCAGCATGCAGTTATTAATCGCGAGTGTTCGAATCATAATTTTTTAAGTTCGGGTTGAAATTTATAGATAAATATATTTTACACTAAAACAAAATGAATAACTAAGATGATGAATGTATTTACGGTCAATAAATAAATTTACTATAATAAACAATTTTTCAAAATAAATGTACATAACATTTTGAATGCATTCAGTTCAAGACTACATTACACGATTAAAATGTACACAGTCATGGGTATACCAGCACGATATAGCCGTTTTGTATACAAAAACAGTTAAAGGGAAAAAGTAAAACCATCTGACAACACCTGAAAACATATTTGCCAGATCAATTAACACGCAGTATGAAAGGAGCACATGTTAAAAATACTGTAACGGTAACCGCAGGGTTTAAAGATATAGGTATTATAGGAATGACTCTAATTCTTGGCCAAATTATTCGATTATAACCTGGTTTGGGTCAGTTTACGCTTTATAATCCGCGAAGTTAAAAGTACATTTATTGTATAATCCGGTACCTATAGAGTGTTCTATATGTATGATTGTTCTTTGTAAATTCGGGCAAATGTAAGATTTGAATTTCATTTTTTATTGTATGTACCTTTTGGGTTAATTTTAAGTATTTTCCTGTGATAGTTGTAATATACGTATATTCAACATCAACTATACTATTATATATTGCTGCTGTTTATTTCATTGGCATTTGTAATAAACGCTCTTTAAAATTCAATATATGTTCATATCATTTTTTGCAAAAACATAGCAAAGTAGATTCTAGAAGAAAATGATTAAAGGGAATTGAAGGTAGAGACGATAATAAAATTGTATTAATCTGAAGCATAAGGTAGTTTATAGAGCAAAGTCGGTTCCAATACTCTACTCCATAGGCTATTTTCTTAAATATTGGGAATTTATTATAAAAAATTCTTTGTTAATTTTGTCGAGTATCATTTTTCAGTCATGATTTATATAACTTCAGGTCAATTTAATTATCGATAGTTTCTTTAGTTAATAAAAAAAAGAAGATACTCAGATTTAAGTGCCTTATTGTTAAAACTTTGGAGTTAACATCTGTAAATCACCAGAATGGAACCCTCAGATTGTGTTCAATATTAATTAGTCCAGATAGAAATTTAAACAATCTTTTAAATCAAATTTTTTTGACATTACATGAATTAACATTATGGTCATTATTAACAAGCATCTTCAGCGATGTCTAACATTGACACCCAAATATATCAGTTTATTGAGACTATAACTTTGGGTAACACAGCCCATCAGTTTGCAAAAAAAAAAAAAAATGAAATGCAACATATAATATACAGTCGACTCTCAATCAATCTAAATTGGGGAGGGGGAGGGGGTGTGAAACCCCAGGTCAAGTATACCCCAGTCCCACAGTTCCAATCATTTATAGAATACAATTATAATAATTTTTGATTTAACAGTACCTAATCATGCTATGTAATAATACATCGTTAAATTAAAAAAAAAAATTATGGATACCTGAATAACTTCACCTCCTTATTAAATACAAGACAAAACATTCAGTAGAGGAATAGAAGAGGTCATTTATTTACTAAAAATAAATGACAGAATAATCAAACAATACATATGTATATGTACATACAAATAAGACAAAGCAAAACATAATATGACAAATAACCAAACAAGTCATATGTTTAAGTAAACATCAAATAATACAAAGCAAAACATACTAAACATAGATCACAAACGATTATGCAATATTAATAAAAAAAAAGATGTACATACAAATCTTACATAATATACTGAATATGATAGAAAAGATGATTTATCCTGCAACTACCCCTTGCATTGACCTAATAAAGGTAACCTAATAAACCAAAGCTTTATCCGGTCACTGCCCTAATAAAGCCTCGTGCATGTATTCCGACGTTCCAAAAGCATTGTGACGTCACGTATACTGCAATGTTTATGCCATGGCGTCATAGTTTCAATTGTAGAGATGTGCCTAAATCTGTCGAATTAGCTTGTTTTGGACGCTCAAATGTAAAATTTCGTTGCAGGATAAACAAAATACATGATAGGCAAGCCTCGCCCTCTATCACGTTTTCTTACCCTCGCCCAAATATCGCTTATATTTCAAGACAGTAACCATGTATTTTATATATTGCATCTAAGTGTAATATATTATACAATTATGGACTCTTTTGGTGTTGAATATGGTTTGTTATTCACCAGAAAAATATTCATATTGACCGAGGCGGAGCCGAGGTCAATATGGATATTTTTCTGGTGAATAAAAAACCATATTCAACACCAAAAGAGCTCATAAGTGTTTTAATATATGTCCGAATTTGAATAAATAAGACATTGAAGATTGAATAACGACACCACTTTCATTTACTAACTTCCGTCATTTAAACAAATGCCAAGATTATAGTTTGTCACCTCCGTGTTTTTCTTTCAGAGTTTCGCCTTTAATTGTGAGACGTCCAAATTTTTAAAAATAATCCTGAAATAAGTTTGTATAATATTTTTCCTGCTCGCTGTGGCCGTTGCAACCATTGTTTACAACGTTGTTTGAGGTATTGATTATGACGTCAAAATGAAGCTGCACGCGCAATGACCCTCCGGTGAATACGGCCACATTTTTTTACAAAGTTGTTTAAGGTTTTGATTGTGACGTCAAAATGCGTTGCACGCCCAATAACCCTCCGGTGAATACGACCTGAAATCCAGTGAATATGTAGTGTTATGAACTGTTTGCGTTTGTATGGATTATATAGGGACTATAAATAGACTATATAATAATTATGTTTGACTTCTCAATTTTACAACATTATTAATAAAATTGGCCTAGATATCTTTTTCAAAAACCTGTACATTAGTTTAAGGGATAGACATCATTCACTGACTTCCTTTCTTAACTGCTTGATTTTCTAAAAAAATTAATTCAAGGCTACATTTGTGTAAAGAATGGTTGCACTTTAGAACGTCATTTTGGACCTTTTGTGGTTACCAATTTTATGCTTAAGCTTTACGATTACAATAATTCGCTAAATTTCTAGTAATCTATGATTATTGTGCAAGCATATGCTTTGAAATATATGCCTTGAAGTTTTGTCATAAGTTTTTCTATAATTACATAATTGTCATTGAAAAGAACATATTATTATATTTCTGATGCGCAGAGTAAGTAGATTAAAAGTACGATAAATAGAGCGGAAATATAACAGAAAACAGCACAGAATTCCAATGATGCAGGAATTTTAAATTAACATAATTTGTTTATTTTTTTTTAAATAAGAGCATGCGGGTCCAACGAACAATAAAGTTTATTGGTGTGGCTTAAAACACGAACCAAATTTAATGATTATTTAGTTACTGTAGCCAAATATGAGCATTTATAGAATAAACAACAAAAGAATTTTCTATTATGACCAAAGCAATCTTGTTTACTTTAATTATATATTTGACCTAGATTTAGGTTGTCGAAAGCATAAAAACGTGTATAGGCCCTAGAACGCTTCTCCATATTGAATGCAATGTTGAAGAAAAGGGAGTTGGACTGTTGGTCAGCATGGTCATCAGACAGATTTGTGTGGATGTTAAAAAACACAGAAGTTGAGTTGCTTCATAAGTCGGATGGTAATGATTGAAGGACGATGTCGGTATCAGATGACGAAGTGCACATCGATTATTGTGGCGATGCCGATTTCTCCACGTGGTTCAGATGGGCTGTTTACCATGTTTACGGAAGTGGCTTCTCGGTCTCGCTATTGAAGAGTTATGGCCAAAGTAAATGTTTCGAATGTTTGCGTTAAAGTGGGTCAAATTTCGAGGTCAAGGTCAAAAGGTTGGTCAAATTTGGTGGCACCCTAAGAAAGGGCTTGTCACCAGGAATACACATGTGAAATATGAAAGTCATAGCTCTACTAGATGGACAGACGAATGAGATTAATTGTCCCCTCGCTTTCGCAAAAAGGGGGCAACAATTGGAAATAAAAATATTAAAATTTATTATATAGTCTATTTATAGTCCCTATATAATCTATACAAACGCAAACAGTTCATAACACTGTACATATTCACCGGATTTTAGGCCGTATTCACTGGAGAGTCAATGCGCGTGCAACGGCATTGTGACGTCACAATAAAAAAATCAAACAACGTTGTAAACAATGGTTGTAACGGCCCCAGCGAGCTACGCATATGAGCAGGAAAAAAATTATTCAAACCTCGGTCAAACCCAGTTACACAGCAATGCAGTTTCTGCCAATACAACATTTTCACTCGATCATTGTCAACCATTAGTCAGAACTATTTCCCAATAATAGTACTTAATTAAAATATCAGTTGACTTTTGTGTGCGCATACGCCACGACATTTTGGAACGGATCCTCCCAGAATTCCGCCAGTTCTTATGAGACCGTATAAACCGAGTTCCCGTGTTCAGTAGGTGTCGGCACAAAAAGATCCCTCATTGCTCAAGGGCCTCAAGTACAAGACAAAATATTGCAGTCCTCCATCGGCAAACGGCGGCGCCCCCACATGATTGAAAAATTCTCGAAAGGGACACTCAACAACAGACAATCAATCAGTAAATCCTAAAATTCCGCATTGATATTGTCTATCCAACATTGAATGTCTTAATGGTACCAGTTCACCCACATCAACAGGGCTCAGACCATATTCCTACAAATTATAACAATACAGCAGTACCAATTGCCTTTACAAATTAAATTGAAAAATTCTTAAGCATTTCTCAACTGATTTGTTTATCTCAAGTGCATTTAGGAAGTACAGAGCATTTTTATTATTAAACTTCCAACACATTTCATGAATACTTCTTTTGGAAAAGGATGGGTGGGTGGGCAATTAACATTTCTTTAAAGCCAATTCGTCGTATTTTTAACAAATCTAAACCCCTGATTAATCTGTGACCTATTTCCTGCAATCGCATCATCTCGGGTTACTCCCTCACTCTCCAATGTATTTGCATCACCGGATGTTAAAAAATTATACATTTACTGTTTATTCAAAGATAGGATAGATGAAGTTAAAAGTCCCTTCTTTAGAATATTTCAGGTATTATCATTACATTGAATAAAGATAAACTCCATGTTCCATAGATATAAGGTCTCCATGCATTTATTTCAAAAATTGTGAAAAGGTAGGGTTGTCATGGCATTTACCATATACACTCGAGGTCGTTTTTCCGCTATAGTCGAAAAGGTCCGAGAAATTGCGATTGCTTTTTCCTGTTCAGCAATCCCGGCATTAGTCTCGTTTACCCCAGACTCTCGGTCTCGAGACTTTGCCCGAGCGAGAGTCTGGTCTGCATGATTCCTATTTTATTTTTGTAACCAGTAGAGGTCGCTAAACCGGCTAGCAAGATGGCGACTCCCATGAAAATACATGTGACAATTTACTTTTTAAACAAAGATATGTGCGTTTTTTGTTCCTTGTAAAGCAGACAAAGGTATTTTATTTTAAAACCAGATAAAAGTAGAGGCACAGCCTCTGACATTTTAAAGAATACAAATTCTAAGCATCGAAGAGAATGTATCAGCCAATGAAAATCCATACCGATTTCTCCGTAAGCCTCGATTTGAAATTACAAAAATTAAATAGGAATCAGACCAGACTCTCGCTCGGGCAAAGTATGGGGGAAACGCGAGACTACCCCGGCATAAAAGGAAGGCCAAACCCGATATTAATTTTGAAGTCTGCATATCATACACCAAACCCGACTTCTTTTCTCATAAAGTGAATGCATCTATTTTATATCTTAAATAGATGCTTTTACTTATTTTGCTTTCAAGACGATCTGAAATTATTGAAATGATCACTTTTTCAGCTTTGAATATCCCGTGTTTTCCTTGCATGACTGCTTTGAGTTGTGAAAGTACTTTTTTGACGAGCTATATATTAGAGGCCGAATTGATGCTTTACATCAATGTTACTTGTACTGTATTTTAAAGCGAATACCATTCAAAGTCTATATACACTACGTAGTTATTTATGACGACACTCAAATAGAAGTATACCTTTAATAAATATTTCATGATCAATTTTTAACCACTTTGTCTAAAAATACAAGCGCTTTATTTAAAGTCTCCTGGGACGTTCTTAACTGGAGAAACTTCGTTTGAGTAACAGCAAAATTATTTATCACGTTGGAATTACTAATGATGTACCTGTTTCCTGTTTGTGATAAGTATAAAATTTAGAAAATAGTTTGATTAGACAAATCTACGTTTATAGGCAGTATCAATTTAAATGCACGAAACTCTAAGAAAATGTAGAAAATATATATTTGTTAAAATTAAAACGAAAAACTTATAATTAGATTGAGCATTATAATAATTATAGTTGTCTGATTCATTTGAAAAATTGAAAATATATATAAATCAAATGATATATAAAAAATAATGTTACACAGTATAATAAATTTCAAAGAAAATAAATTAAAAGAACAGTTTTCAATTTTTATCTTTAGATGAAAAGGTAGAATCTACAACTAGAAATCTAGAAAGCGGGGAATGTGCATTTTCAAATTTTTGTTCCATTGTTCCATGCATAACCTTTTTATTTTCTATTTTTTATTTTTATTATTTTTATATTTTTTTTACCAATTCTTGTTTTCATCAATGGAAAACTATCAGACTTTACAATTTCTTTGATCTGCTTTTCGTTATTAATTTAATTAATCTATAATGCAGAGTTGTCGTTTCTACATTATCAGCTTATTTGTCTCGGGTAGAGGGTGCTTTAACAAAATGGCGCCCTGAATAAAATTTGCTCAAGGACGTTATCGTATTTTATTGTTTTAACAGCAAATCTTTTTGTATATATATAATATAATATTTAAATTTGTGAAGAGCAAAATCATAACAAATAAGGCGGAAGCACATGATTGTACATGTTTAAAAGAACTTTGAAATGCAATTCTTGTTTATACACCGTTTGTTAATAGCGTCAGTAAGCTTGATGCAGTTAATGCAAGAACTCAATGTTCTTGTAGAGGTATTTGTCATATCCTAATTGTCTTGCTTAAATACATAAACTTTTTTTTAAAGTTGTGCATATGTAATAGAGAAAAGAAAACAACATGCATATTGAAGAATGATTAAAGTTGGTACAAACATCCATGTTCATGTAAATATTTGTATATATCTAATAAGAAAGCATTGTCATAGTATCTTTGGCTAGAAAATCCTTATTACTATATTAACATACATTAAATAAATGTTAATGTTTCGAAAACGAGGCACAGGGTGTTTTCAAAGACAACATTTATTACACTTTGTACATTTGTTACTAATCTTCTTTTGAACATGTATCACATGTATCAGATATTTGGAGTCTTTTAAAGGCTTTGTAACCTTACATACATGACTGAAATTTCCATAATTTGCCATAAATTTCTTAAATATGTCATTTCAGGCTTCAGACACCAGTTCCTCATGTCCTGTGTCAAGAAATACAGTGAAATCTGTTTTAAGCTGCCCACAAAATGAGAAGGAATTGAAAGAAGCAGAATTAAGAAAAAACTGCACAGCATTTTCAACCAAGTGTCAAGATCCTGAGAAACTTGTGTACCATTGTGTGATAGGTCCAAATCACAATGAAGTCTTTGAAGTCTGTGCATATTCCAAAATCATCCACTGGGGTATTTGGTTAAGTTATAACTTTGTGATGACATGGAACATATAGTTTTATAATTTTAGCATTTGATAAGGAAAATATGTTGCTTAAATTACAGTATAATATAAAGCATTTTCAATATAATTACTCTATTATCCATTTGACTTGCTTGAGTAATTAAGAATTATGCATCATTATCACCTAATAGAAAAACAATAGGTAAAGATAAAAAATGTTCACTTAGTTACATCAAAATTATTATTGCATGTTATTTATGGTCAATTTTGCAGGTTATTGTACAGAATATAGCAAAACTGCAAATCTTATTCAACAAAGTGTAAATACAAAGTGTTTACATCACAAACATAATCCATGTCCAATGAGCTACAACTCGACTGAGGCATACAAGTGTAAGTGAAAAAAAAAATAGACAAAAAAAAGATAATCCAGGCTCAGGAAGGCTGTAATTGCCAATTAACACGCTCGAAGCACGGTTTGCATTACATTTCTTAATTTATTTTAACAACTATATTTAATTGACAGATATGTGAAAAATATCTTGTGCATGTACATGTACATGTACATGTAGGTTTCCATCGTCAGCTTTCTTTATCTATGTAGTCATGTTCCGCTTTCACCCATATATGGTGTTATATATAGAACAAATCTTTTAAAATCTTCTTCTTAGAAACTACTGGGCCAGGGAAGCTGAAACTTATGTAGAAGCATCCTTGGGTAATGTAGATATTAAATTATTAAAATCATGACCCAAAGTGGTAGGGTGGGGACACAATAGGGAATCCATGTTTTACATAGAAATATGTTGAAAATATCTTTAAAAATCTTCCTATCAAGAACCACTGGTCAAGGAAAGCTGAAACTTATGTGGGAGCATTCGTAGTTAATGTAAATATATAATTGTTAAAATAGTTACCCCCAGGGGTAATGTGGGGCCACAATAGAGAATCCAAGTTTTACATAGAAATATATACAACAATCTTTAAAAATCTTCTTCTCAAGAGCCACTAGGCCAGGAAAGCTGAAACTTATGTGGAAGCATCCTTGGGTAGTGTAGATATTAAATTGTAAAAGTCATGACCCACGGGAGTAGGGCGGGGCCACAATAGGGAATTTAAGTTTTACATAGAAATATATAGAACAAATCTTTAAAAATCTTCTTCTCAAGAACCACTATGCCAGGGAAGCTGAAACTTATGTGGAAGCATCCGTGGGTAATGTAGATATTAAATTGTTAAAATCATGACCCCCATTGGTAGGGTGGGGACACAATAGGGAATCCATGTTTTACATAGAAATATGTAGAACAAATCTTTAAAAATTTTCTTTTCAAGAACCGCTGTTCCAGGAAAGCTGAAACTTATGTGTGAGCATCCTTGGGTAGTGTAGATATCAAATTGTTAAAATAGTGACCCCCGGTGATAGTGTTGGGCCACAATAGGGAATCCAAGTTTTACATAGAAATATATAGAACAAATTTTTAATACTCTTCTTCTCAAGAACCACTGGGCCAGGACAGCTGAAACTTATGTGGGAGCATCCTTTGGGTAGTGTAGATATAAAATTGTTAAAACAGTGACCCCCAGTGATAGGGTGGGGCCACAATAGGGAATCCAAGTTTTACATAGAAGTATATAGAACAAATCGTAAAAAAAAAATCTTCCTAGAAACCACTGGGCCAGGGAAGCTGAAACTTATGTGGAAGCCTCATTGGGTAGTGTAGATATTAAATTATTAAAATCATGACCCTCAGTGGTAGGGAGGGGTCACCAAAGGGAATCCAAGTTTTACATAGAAATATATAGAACAAATCTTTAAAAATCTTCCTCTCAAGAACTATTAGGCCAGGAAAGCTGAAACTTATGTGGGATCATCCTTGGGTAATGTAGGTATGAAATTATTAAAATCATGACCCCCGGGGGGAGGGTGGGGACAAATAGAGAATCAAAGTTTTACATAAAAATATATAGAACAAATCTTCAAAAATTTTCAAAAAACCACTGGGCCAGGGAAGCTGAAACTTATGTAGAGGCATCCTTGGATATTGTTCATATTAAAATTGTTAAAATCATGAACCCCAGTGGTAGGGCGGGGCCACAATAGGGAATACAAGTTTTACATAGAAATATGTAAAACAAATCGTTAAAGAACCACTAAGCCAGGAAAGCTGAAACTTTTGTGGGAGCATCCTTTGGTAGTGTAGATATTAAATTGTTTAAATAGTGACCCCCGGGGGTAGGGTGGAGCCACAATAGAGAATCCAAGTTTTACATAGAAATATATAGAACAAACTTTAAAAATCTTCTTCTCAAGAACCACTGGACCAGGAAAGCTGAAATTTATGTGGCAGCATCTTCTGGTAGTGTAGATATTAAATTGTAAAAATTGTGACCTCCTGGGGTAGGGCAGGGCCACAATAATGAATCCAAATTTAACATAGAAATATGTAGAACAAATCTTTAAAAATCTTTTTCTTATAAACCACTGGTCCAGGGAAGCTGAAACTAATGTAGAAGCATCCTTGGGTAGTGTAGATATTAAATTGTGAAAATCATGACCACCAGTTGTAGGGCGGGGCCTCAATAGGGAATCCAAATTTTACAAAGAAATATATAGAGCAAATCTTTAAAAATCTTATTCTCAAGAACCACTGGGCCAGGAAAGCTGAAGCTTATGTGGGAGCATCCTTGGGTAGTGTAGATATTAAATTGTTAAAATCATGACCCCTAGGGTATGGCGGGGCCACAATAGGGAATCCAAGTTTTACATAGAAATATATAGAACAAATGTTTAAAAATTTTCTTCTCAAGAACCACTGGGCCAGGAAAGCTGAAGTTTATATGAAAGCATCCTTTGGTAGTATAGATATTAAATTGTAAAAATCATGACACCTGGGGGTAGGGTGGGGCCACAAAAGGGAATTCAATTTTTACATAGAAATATATAGAACAAATATGTAAAAATCTTCTTCTCAAGAACCATTTTGCCAGGAAAGCTGAAACTTATTTGGAAGCATCCTTGGGTAGTGTAGATTCTAAAGTTATTAAGTAAAAAGGGGAAGGGGGGTTTTGGGCATGATAGGTATAGCAAGATGGGGACACTGGTAAAGAACTGCATCACCCAAGTTACTCAGGTGAGCGATGTGGCCCATGGGCCTCTTGTTTGAGAATTGTTTTAGAGAATATGATAATTCATTTTTCAGACCAATCTTGTTACGAATTAGAAAGAAGTTCAACAGTAAGCAATCAATTACCTAAAGGTACCACCACATGTTCATCAGCCAGGAATAAATCGTACGTAAAAAATTAATTATATTCTTATAAATATATTTTTAAAGAAATACACCGATTATAAACAATCGATATCTAGATGTGTAAATTTTTACTTGCTTACCTTCTACCTAGATAGTCACATATTTGTTAGCACAGATTACCTTCATTGTTATTGACTTTTTGAATAAAATTGATTTGAATTTGAGAATTTGAAAGAGGCAAGGCAAGCATCACAATTGCAACATTTTAAAGTTCTTAATAAAGTAAAAAGATTAATAAGACTTAGTTATTGTTCTAAATTTGGAGCTTATGATAATTTCCATAAGAAATTTGACAATTTTGATTTTAGCTCGAAGCAACAATCAGGAAACAACCAAGCCCTAGCTATATGTATTGTAGTTACCACCATCTTGCGGATGTTCTTCTTATAATTGTAAGTATTCAAAGTGGGTTTAGTGCAAAATAAGTGAACATTGACGAAAACGTAGTGTGTAAATGTTTAAGTTATCTTTAACAGTGTATCTTTCCAATTTCAGGTACGGTTACGTAGCATTTATACATCAAGAAGTGTGTTCAACGACATTGAAGTATTGATGGTTGTTTATATGGACATAAACCTTCAAACGAAGTGTTCAATCTATTATTTCGACCTAATAAAATGGCATAAAAGCTTCATTTTAATTCCTGTTATTTATCACACTGTTTATTTCAAGTTCTTTTAATATTGATCAAAGAGAGGTAACTCTAGATTTAGAAGTAGAATAGCATAAAAACATAGTGTGAAATTCTTAGGGGGGGGGGGTTAAATCTTTTAAAAATGCACCCATGTGATTGCAGATTTAAGAACTCTGATATATACTTTAAAATGAAAGATAAATTTGAAAAGTGTCTTTCTAATTCGTCCTTTTCAGAACAAAATTGTTTTTCATTTGTACTTTACAATTCTGTATGTTTTAAGTACACATATTAATAAGAACCAGGCAGAAATGAAAATAAGTGATTGGTGATAGTGGTAGATTTTTCAAAAATCATTCAATCATATTTACATTTAGATACATCAAAATAAATACTTAATCACAGTTTTAAATGGATTTCATCCAAAGTTGATAAAAAATGAATTCAATATATACCCAACTGTACTGAAACAGTCAACAATATCCATTGAAAGGTGTATGTATCTCCTTGAATGTGAATTATAAAATTTGAACATCCTGTATCAAAGAGTAAAAAAAAAAACTTAAAAACGTGTGTGATTTCATCTTCATTTTTTAAGTTTTGTTGGTTTTCATACATCCAAGGGACATGTCAATCTAAATTTTTATAAGAAAAAGCCCATAATAAAAAATATAACTGCCTTCAATTTGCTTTTATCTGACAAAAACAAAATTTTATTTATACATGAAGACAGAGTTTGCATATATGGCAAGACATTAGTGTTGACTTTCACCTATGTTCATTTGGTTACAAAACCTTTTCACTGGGGAGCTAATAATTTCCATTTATTCCGTTTTAAATTGGTTACAATGGTTACAGTGGTTAAAAAGATTTTATTTCAGTTTTAATTGATTATATTGGTTCCAATGGTTACAACCAATGTAACCCTCTTGGGATGAATATGATCTGTAACCATTATAGCTGATTGTCACCAAAGAAATTTAATTGTAACCAAGAAACAACGACCCCTTTTAATTTCAGAGGACCTGTAAACATTGTAACCAATCGTTACCAAAGAAATATAGTTGTAACCAATGTAACCTGATAATAAAGACCCCTTTTGGTTTCAGATGATGTAACCTAAAAATATAAGACCCTGGTCCTTCTTGACTTTTAAGACCAGCATTTTCAATTGAGAGATAAATATGTAAAATATGTAACTTGTGTTACTGGAATAAATAGTCTTGTATCAGGGTTACATACGAACCCAAAAAATGTGTCGGATCAAAAAGTTAAATAAGAGGTCAAAATTACAATATGTAATAAAGATTCTGTGAAAGTCTCATCAAATTTCATACAGTTGTTTGAGAGGAGTTGTGATATGAGATGGGCTCCCCAAAGCTTAACAGCGGAAGGAATGGGCAGATATACATCCTGATAACTATATTCCCCCTACCCCCACCCTGCTTTTTAACCAGGGGGTATAAAATGTGAATGAGGGTCAGATCATCAAAATTTCAATCCCGAATCTATCGGCTGACAATTTTTACCTTTTTGTTAATAAAACTTTGCTTTCAATACTCACAAGCAGATTAAAGGGGGGGGACATACACCCCCATCCCCTCCTAAAATTGTTGTCAAAGTATGATATGAATAATATAAATAATGCATAATACTTTTTTGCCTAGATTTACTCTTAAATACAAGAAAGCCCAGCAGCTTCCGGGGGCTTCGCACCCCTGGACCCCTTCATTCAAACTATGATATGACTATCATTAATAGTGTCATACTTTGGTACATAACTACCTAGAACCCTTGCCCGAACGAAATTATCCCCCAATCACAAATCCTTATCCTCTTATGATTACATTAGTTGATTTGGAAGCGATTAATTAAATTAATAAATTTTAACTAATGAAACTTTAAACAATTCCAGCTGGGTGTCGACGTATGCAGATCTGTAAGCCCACAGCAAAATTTGTGCATCTCGGGCGGTCAGGCACACTGTTATTTCAAAAACTGTTAGGGAATAAGTCCTTATCAAAATCGAAAATATTAAACTTAAAGCCTGAAAAAATAATCAGATGTTTGGCAAACCATAATTTCTATTTTTCTTTATATTCATTTCATCAAAATGTGAAAGTGTGTCTTTTCCATGAACTCCAGGTGAAGGACGGGGCCACAACGGATAACCAAAGTTAAACATGGGAATATACAATGTATAGGAAATCTTCTTCTCGGATACAGCAAAGCCTTGATTGGTAATATTTATATGAAAGTATCTTCAGGTGGTGTAGATTCAAGTTTGATCAAATCATGACTCAAATGATAGGGTGGGACCAGATGGCCAATCAAAGTTTTACATAAGAATATAGAGGAAAAATCCTTTAAAAATATTCTTCCAGAGTACAGAAAAGCCAGTAAATTATACATACATATGGAATCATTTTCTCGTAGTGTAGATTTATTCAAATCATGACCCCAGGTATAGGGTGGGGCCACATGAAAGTTAAAACTTGTATGAAAAAACTCACAGTTAGTCAAAAATAAGTACCCGTAAGCATACTTAGTGTAGATTCAATTCAATTATGTTCCACCCATAACCCCACAACCCCACCCCACTCTCTCTGTCTTACAGGGGGAGGTCAGGACCTCATATGCTTTTAAGCTTTTCAATGCAAAGCTGATTTTTGATTTTTATCCAAGCCAGGTGAATGATGTGGCCCTGGGTATCTTGTTAAATCATTTATCTTCACATTATATGTACACTAAAACTCGGTTATAACAAGCTCACTAGGAACTGTAAGAGTACTTCACTATATCCGTGATTCTTTATATCTATATTTGTAATTTGTAAAATTTATATAGCTGGGGATCCAAGAACACTTCAGTATATCAGTGAAATCGCAATATCCATGTCACGGTGTTTGTACTAATCATTTAGTTTTACTGTAGTTATATTGAAGGCTAAAAGGATTAAAAAAGATTTATTATTGTACATGAAACACAGTGTCATCTTCATTATTTTGTTAAAACCACACAAATGTTCTTTTGAATATTGGAAACTGAATTCAACAATGGCCGAAAGTTAGAAATTAAAATTTACAAAATGCAGCATATGTATAGAATTAAAAAAAAAAATAGATCCTTTTCAGATGAGCAAGGTTGTAATAGTCATACTATGATACTAATATTCACAATCAAATACTAGTAACCTAACTCTTTTAGGCTAGGATGAGGTGAGGGTCAAAGAAGGGGTTACATAACTTGACAATTTAGAAGAATTATAGAGCTGAGATTTTTCTCAAGAACCACAGGGCCAATTGTTACCAAACTTGGCATGACTAAGCCCCCTTACAGGGGGTGATAACGAAGAAAAGAGAAAAATAGTGAGCCACTGGGTCAGAAAAGCTGAAACCTATGTTGAAGCAGGGGTAAAGTGTAGATTCTAAATTGTTAAAATCATACCCCCAACGGTAGGCCTGGGCCACAAAAGGTATTACAAGAAGGGAAATCTTGTGAAGAACAACTTGGTCAGTTATTCTGGTGAGTGTTGTAGACCATGGGCTTCTTGTATTGCAGGATCCTGATCATAGAGAAAACAAATCTTAGCCACTACCTTTCTTAGACAGCAACAAGAAAAAAAAATTGCTTAATGGAAGGCCTATTTTCATTAACAAAGTTCAAATTAATTTATATTTTTCAGAAAGATGAATAAACCACATGTACTATGTCAGAGGAATCTAGCTGGAGCACCTATTTAGCAGCCAGGACACATATCTGTACATCTGACAGTTGATACAGATAATCTCAACAGCACATTTCTAAATGATGGCCAAAAAATTTAATAAAGACACTGTCAGTTTAAAACTCCCTTAAAAGAAATCCAGACCAGAAACAAACCCTATTGATTTTTATACAAAATGTACTCCTCCGAATGTAACTTTGGGGTTTTACTGAAAGCAAGACCTGAGGATACACCAAAGGATATTGAATATTATACGGTTTTTTAATACCCTTTCAACATGAAATTAGGGATTTTAGTTTGCCTACCTACACATGTTATGATAGTCAAGAGCATGGATTTTTTTTTACTTTTTATACACATTATGTTACATTGATACATTTTTATAGATTTCTGTTGATTTTCTTCAAGGTAAACCAACTTTAATTTGCAAGCAATAAAAATTTGCGAGTTGCACGACTTACTTTAACTCGCAAAAATTAATCGCCGTGAAACATTCATTAAACTTTGTATATTAATGTAGAGTATGATTCCTCAGTCGCGTAAATTAATCGTCGGGGATTGGTTTCAAATTGAGGAATCACGAATAAAAGATGGCGCGAATAATATATGGATTACATTATTTTTCAAATCTAGTATAATTTTTTATCTATACAATTTAGCAAAAAGTACATTTACAAATGATTTTTAAAAATTGCTTAAAAAATACAAATATACATATCATGTCTCATGGTTGCTTAATTACAGTTACCATAGACACCAAATATTTGGTTAAAAAAGAGTAAGGTACAGAAAAAATGGCAATGTTACTGATTAGTACTGGCCTTATAAGTTCAGACAGAAAATCCTATTTTATATAATTTTACTTTTAGATATTATGACTATTTGTAATGAATCATTTAATATATAATATTTCATTAGTTTAATTTTGTTTCTTACATTTTCTAAATACCGGGTAATTGACATTTTAGATCCGAAGACGATGAAATCAGAAGTGTCTCTTGGAATGGTATCAGCAGTTATCTACCTTTGAAACTGACCGTCGTGCTACATGAAACTTTAGCCATTATAGTATATCTATACCAACTCTAAATAGAAATTTATTTTTTTCATAAATACAAGAAAGTAAGGTATGGATTCTAAATAAATGACAATTTTCACACTTTATGCCTTAGTTTTATTTATTTTCGGTACATGTAGGATTAAATTTTCGTAAATGTACTATGTAAAACCAATGAATTTGTACATAAGAAGAAAGAAAAAATAGGCTTTGTACCGTGATAAATCCTGTTATTTGTAAAGGTAACAGAAAGTTCAACATTGTTTAAATGTCGAAAATACAAAAATATTCAGTGAAAAAACTATTAAAAAAACAATTTAAAGATAATTTAATGTAAAACTAAAGGTACTGTGAGCTTACTACATGATACCCCCGCCTCCCACATGAATATAAAGGCAGTGTCCATGTTTTGCTCTTGAAAATCCAAAATTTATGTCAGATCAAAAAGTAAAATAGGAGGTGCTTAATGGCAATATGTAATAAATATTCTGTGAAAGTTGCATTACATTTCCTTCAGTGGTATGAGAGGAGTTGTGGATTAGTGATGGGTACCTCAAAGCGTAACAGACGAACGGACGGACGGGCAGAGAGACGGACGTACAGACGGACAGACATACTGATTACTATATACCCTCCCGTTTTCAAGCGGGGGTATAATAAGTTTATTTGAAACATCTGATATGGCAAGAAGAATAACTCTGAATTAGTTTTCATTCCTGTAGCCCGATCACTTTTTTACCTAGTAGAACATAGCATTTTTACTCCAGACTTTCAATACCATCCCTTTGTCAAGATACATGCGTCAGTCATTTTTTTGGTTGCTTACAAAGACTCTTGGTCTTGGTGGTTTTTTAACCAAACCTTTGCAAATTTATTGTCATGACAAACCAGACTATTTTGTAATCAATGTTCTACAATAATTTAATCATCTCTTAAATATGTGGTAAATTGAATAAATGGCATTTCTTACAAAAAAACAGGGTGTTCTGATTTCTAATTGCAATTGAACTCGGACTCATCGGAGAACAAAACTGGTTGTTCAAGTTGACAAATAAACATTATTATAATGGAAAAGAACATGGGATGAAATCAATGGACTTAGTAATGGAACATTTTTTGTGACAAAAAAAATTAATCTGTTTTTTTCCCTTATAAGCCCGCTTGAAAAGCGGATGGGTACACGTATGTACATGTATATTGCTGTATACAGGGTTATTTTCGGCCTGTCTTATTTTCAGCCTTTCACACTTGCAAACATTTTGGCCCGTTTTAAATTCGCCCAGTCATAGTTTTGTTTAAGAAATTATACTGTATGCTTTG
Organism: Saccostrea cuccullata; assembly: GCF_032062105.1. NCBI lineage: Eukaryota > Metazoa > Mollusca > Bivalvia > Ostreida > Ostreidae > Saccostrea > Saccostrea cuccullata. Next base: position 103,448 of record NW_026937694.1, read on the forward strand.
AATTCGCCCCGTTTTAAATTCGTCAATTGATAGTAGGGCGAAACGGGCGAAAATTTCACCGTATACAGTAATCGGTATGTCCTTCTGCTCGTCTTCCAGCAGTATGTCCGTTTGTCCGTCCTTCTATTACGCTTTTGGGTACCTATCTCTTATCCACAATTCCTATCAAATCACTCACTGAAACTTTATTAAACTTTCACAGAATCTTAACAACATATTGTCATTGTGCACCTCTCATTTTACTTATTGATCCGATACCTATTTTGGGTTTCCCAAAGCAAAACATGGACACTGCTATTATATTTTTATGGGAGGCGGGAAGCTTCATTTAGTGAACTCATTGCTCATAGTACGCTACATTATTTCCCCAAACCAATTTTCCCCACCTTTTTGCCATGTTTTATTGGCACAGTTGATCTTAACAGACGGAATGGTTATTGTCAATGATGTCTACCACATAAAGTAGAAATATATGCAACTTATTAAAATTTAAGTGTTTTACGCAGATTTGAATTAACAGATATTTTAGCTTACCTATATGTAACTTCACTTAAAGGAATGCACCTAATAACCGGAATATACTGGTAGTATTTCTTTGGTCCTTGTCATTCCTTTAAAATATGTATGAATCATACTTTATTTTATATCTTCAGTTCTACGAGTAAAATTCAATAAATAACAGTTTTCGGTTTATTTAGTTAAAACTTTTTATCTTGTTTATTTATGTATCTCAAAAAGAGTCCTGGAAAATAAAGGTACTGTGAGCAATGTGCTCATTAAATGATACCCTCCGCCTCCCATATGAATATAATGGCACTGTCCATGTTTTGCTCTGGAAAATCCAAAATATATGTCAGATCAAAAAGTAAAATAGTAGGTGCACAATGGTAAAATGTAGTACATATTCTGCGAAAGTTTCATTAATTTTCCTTGAGTGGTATGAGAGGAGTTGCGGATAAGATATGGGTACCCCAAAGCGTAAAAGACGAACGGACGGACAGACGGACGTACAGACGGACGTACAGACGGACGGACGGAATTAACGATTACTATATACCCTCCCGCTTTTCAAGCGGGGGGTGTAAATATCAATTTTTATTACATATCGTTGGTTGCGTATGTCACCATGACTTACATCAAAAACATATCAGTCCGCTTGACATTACGTCTTTGAATATGAACAATTTGAAGCCGTTTTGAAAGAGAAATTGTCTTGATGTCCTTAATAAATGAAAACTGAGTATGAATGAATTATTAGAAACCCAATTTAAAACGGTATAACCGTGTCTGGAGCTTTTTACGCTTTTTATTATAAAACAATATTATCACAGATAATTCAATTAATGCCGCTATGAGCAAATCTTTGATAAATTTTACACAGTCGTACAGTTAGAGATTTTTGCACCAATCAAAACCATTGCTTTTATTGCACCACTTTCTTGTGGCCTGTATAGTGCAGTGGAAAATTAAAACAAAACAAGATGTGTTTGTGAAACACTATGCGCCTGGCGGCAACAAAGTTTGAATATGGCTATTTTAGCATGTAGATTAAAGTCAAGGTCATAAGGTCATTGACCTGAGTGTCAATTCAAGAACTTGATTAGTGGAGTATGCCTACCGAATATAAAGTCTTTATCTCTTATGATTCATAAGTTATAGAGAAGATGCAAAAAGTTTATTTTAAGCATATAGGTCACAGTTAAGGTCACAAGGTCTTTGACCTTGGTGAGATTTGAAAGAAATTGATTGATGGAATATGCATACCAAATATGATATATCTATCTCTCATGGTTCAAACGTTATGGTAAAGGATAAAGTTTGAAGACAAAGACTATTTTTATCATATAGATCACGATAAAGGTCACAAGGTTAATGAGCTTGGTATTGTTGGTAAGAGTTTAGTAAGTGGAGTTTTCGTACCAAATATTAAGTCTCTGTCTTTCATGGTTCAAAAATTATGATGAAGGTTAAAGTTTGCAGACAAACAAACAGATTAACAGACAAACAGACAGGACAAAAACAAAAAATGCATGTGATCTATCGATCCGCGCACATTAAAAGAAGCTATATTCACGAAACGTAAGCTTTATACGGTAAATGTATAATTTTCTTTTGCTAATGTAAACCGTATTGGCCGTATACTTAAAGTATGGCAGGGGTGGATCCCGATTCTAGTTCTGTAAAAATACACGTCAGTCACGTGGGACATTCATTCATACGCAGACTTTTGAGTTCATGGACTAATATCCGGATTTTAAGGATCTTAATTTAACTTCAGAAAATTACAAAATATCTGTTTGTTCAAAAAGGGGTAGGGTGAATTCACCATGCATCGGATTCCCTTGTACATCAACAAGTTCTAGCAATATCGCTACGGACGGAAAATTATCAAAATGGAGTTCAACATTTAGTTTGTGATTAAAATAACAATTTAGGACACAATTATATGCCGTTTATTGAGAAAATATCGCCAAAAATCGAGTTTTTAGAAAAAACTGAAAATTCACCATGGATCGGACATTGTTCACCATGCATCGGACAGACGGTATGGAGACCGGAAAAATAGCATACCTTTATCACAGTGCTTTAAAATCCTTGATATGGATATATTTTCATCTTTTATCTCAGAAATAACCCTCAACTTTAATTTAATCGACGATATTATTGCACAAATGTAGAACGATTTCGATACCTCACTCTGCCTTAGAAATGCTTTTAAATGCTTATAATGCCGTAATTCGCGCCTTTTTTCTCATGGTTTATCATACTCTGGTTTGAAGAAATAAATTGAGTAAAATTCCAGACGTCATATATCGATAACTTGTATTTTGACTGAAAATATAGAGTTTTTATTTTCTTTTTCCGCAAAAAACAGCTGTCAGCTGGGTTCTGTATGAAAATGGTAGTGCTTACCTTTGCATCGAAAAGTGTCCTCTGCATGGTTAATTTGTGTCCGATGTGCGGTGAAAATAGCATACTAGTAAAAACCAGCTCTAATAAGAATTAAACAAACATTGAAGTGAAATTTAATTATAATTTATGTAAAATTACCAATCCCTGACAAAATTCACCAAAGTCCGACTCGTTCCGTGGAAGTCGAATTTAAAAGAACGATAACTCTAAAAATTACAACATCATAAATTTCGGGTTATTCCCCTTTGATGATGTAAAATATGACGTAACTTCAAGGCCATTTGCGGGGTATTTTTATCACAACATGATAAACACAATCGGTATCATTAAAAAATTTAAATCTTCGTCTTTATGACAGAAACAAATAAAAACACAGAACTCTTAAGGAGAAAGAGAGTTTATTGCCTAAAGTTGTCCGAAGCAAGGTATGTGTCCGATGCATGGTGAACTCACCCTACATGTATACGGACATTTACCCCACCTCTGTTGATTTTTCTGTGAAATCCTGGCTAACGATTGGTTGAAGGCTGTCAAGTGAAGGCAGTGGATTACTTATACCCGGTCAGTTGTAAATCCATACCCGGTCGATGTATAACGTCACAAACACAAACGTGACGTCATAATAGGCACAATATAAGCGCGATGAAGCATTTAGCAGAGAAATTCATTCATTAACTACAGATAAAACGTAAATGTTTCATCGGTGGGGTCAATTCGTTACATAGTCATTTAGTGACAGGGTATGGGATGATACCTGCTTAGTAAATTTCATACCTGATTCGGCTCCGCCTCGCCAGCTGGTATGAAATTTACTAACAAGGTATCATCCCATACCCTGTCACTGAAAGACTATGTAACTAATAGTACATGTGGCCTTCAACATATGATGAGAATAACTGGAACTCCAGACCTCAATTTCTTACAAATTGGCGGCAATGGCAATTGTTATTTACCAAATGAGAAGATTGTAACCAACATTATCTCCTATTCTACGAGGGGCATTCCAAAAGTTCTGGCAACTGGTTAATAAAAAATTTAACGTTTTACGGAAAATACTGAGTTTGATATCATTGGAAAGATCAGAAAAATATACACATATTATTACTATTATTATCATTATTTTATTAATTTATAAAGCGCAAAATCACATATAGTTTCTATGCGCTGTACAATGGTTTTGCTAATATTTAAAAACAATATAGATTAATAAAACCTATAAATCTGTAATGGAAAGTAAATAATCGATAAAACAAAGGGACCTTAAAATAAAACATGGTAGTAAGATGAAATTGGTTAACGTAGACAAGGCAAAATAAAATGAAAATAAAAACTGTTATGTACACAGGAAAGTACTTCTGAAGTTGAGTATACGAGAGGGTACACATGGAGTCCTAGGTGTTATGCTGGAATTTTCACATTCATAGATTATATTCACGCTTGAACAAGAGTGTTTTTAGGTTCTTGCGGAATGATCCATGTGCTTCTAGCTCTCGTAGTTCTAAAGGCAAGTTGTTCCACAGTTGTGCGCCTAATGTGCTTATGGCTCTTGCACCATATTTGTTCGATGATTTCTTTACTATTACTTTCCATTTGTCAGACGATGATCTTAAAGTCCTTTGTGGCTGATAACTAGGGCATAACTCTCTCATATATGGTGATGCTGAGGAGGAGTGTAGAGACTTGTGCATGGTTGTCAGCACTTTAAACACGACACGTTGTTTTACAGGCAGCCAGTGCAGTTGTTGAAGTACTGGCGTGATATGTTGTTTGTAGCCTGTTTTTGTGAGACAACGCGCAGCATTGTTCTGAGCCACTTGTAATCGGTGCATGGTTCGATTGGTTATGCCAAGCAGAAGGGCATTGTGATAGTCGAGATGGGATACGATTGTTGCATTGATGACCTTTGCACACGCTTCCTGGGTGAGATGTTGTTTCACCTTGGAGATTCTCCTAATGTTGAAATATATCTTTTTTAGCATGGACTTGACTTGCGTTTCCATTGTTTCCATGACGTCACTTTATAATTTTTTGACGTAATAACTCCGAAAATGACGTCAAAATATAGACTGTTTAGCATACTGACCATAAAAATTACGTAAAAAAAGAACAATTTGATCAAATTAAAATTTTCAAGAAAACTTTTGCTCTTTATTCGGACGCAAGCTAACGGAAACAAATACAAGTTGGTGTAATGTTTACATAGACTACAATCTATCATATGATGTTTTATTTCAGAGATCTTTTTGTTTTGAAATGGTTTTAGCGAGTGTCAAACTTAGCATGTTTTTGTCGAATCTCGCTAAAACTATTGCATAAAAATTACCTTACTGTGAGAAAAAGACCAAATTGACAATCAAAGAGAAATAGACTATCGTGTTACAAAATTTGATGGCATAAATTCGTCAGGTGTTTTAACCAGATTTATGGGATCGATGAAGGCTCAAGAGAAGTAAAGTTTAGTGAGCCCTATATTTTCGCGTAGAGTCCCAAATGGCGGCAGTGCAGTTGTACCACCGTACCTCCACATATTCGCAAATTTTAATGCCTGGAAAATGAATAAGATTTTACATGTCTGTGTAACTTATATTCATTTTTTGGATTCAAAAATTGAAAGCAGTTGTGTATTTTGGGGCGCCAAAGTTGAAATAATATGAAAAAATGCCCACAGAATCAAGTCAGGGGCGAGATTTAATATATTTTATTCATAAACGGTAAGAGGTCTATTGCTCAAAATATATTGGATGAAAACTGCATAAAAAATACTTTAGTTTACAGGACATGTTATATTTCAAACAATGGAGAGCTTTATAAAAGACCGAATATCCATCCGTATCATGTAAATAAAAATCTTAAATGAATGTCGATGATAGCATAACCGGACATAAACCGTGCTCGTAAACAAACCATACAATGAATAAAGAAATTACTGATAAACAGTATCATAGTCCTACTCTGCTTCTTTCAATTTAAAAAAAATTCTTTGAAATATTTTTTTTCAAATAAGCCCATGGCAGCATTTTTACGATTGTCTCTTATGGCTAAAAACGCGACTTTTCAGTATGCTAAGCAACCTATATAATGATGTCATTTTCGGAGTTATTACGTCAGAAAAAATAAAAATGACGTCACAATATGTGTATATTTTTCTGATCTTTCCAATGATATAAAACTCAATAATTTCCATAAAACGGTTAATTTTTTATCAATCAGTTGCCAGAACTTTTGAAATGCCCCTCGTAAGTATCTGATTCATGGTTTTAAAACTAATCGGTCAGCTTCGAAGGAGAGACCCATCTGTCGGTGCTGCAGGTTACAACTATTCTGTTGTGGAAATCAACAGCCTTCTTACACAAAAGATATAGCTTGATTAATCCTTTTCTAGAGGCAAAGAGAGTTTGAGAAAACTTGTCACACTAAGCAAGGGACGGCGTTCACCTGGACAACCCCCCTCTGAAGCATTTAAAGCCTGGAGATCCCCTTTCGCCCATTTATAAATATTGGAAAAGTATCAGGAATGCAGTATTTGTGCATTCCTGCCAATGAAATACAGTATTACGTTTTGGTTACAATAACAAAACAATGAAATTTTGTACTTTTTACATTTTCAACAGTGAAATACTGTTATTTCTCCATTGAATAAAGGTAATATCCTGTCACAGTGTGATAGGCTATCAAAATGATATCCTGTCAATGTGTAAAAAATATTAGAAGTTCGGTAAAACTCTCGATTTACCTTCCCATAACGAAGAGTGATGAAAAAATATCCTTTGACTGTTATAATTTATAGAGACAGTAAATAAACCATTCGACAGAGAATACGATTGCCAAAGTTCCCCCAAATATGTCGCTAAAATCCAGTTTTACAATGTTTTCAATCTCGTATCACTTAGCTATGAAGTTTCAACCGCTCAACTATGACGTCATGTAGCCTATGACAATAGGTTCATTACAAATAGAAAAATAGGCTAAAGGAAAATCGAAGAAAATGTAATAAACAGAAAATTCAATGTTTTGTAGTTGTATACTCGCCGTCAATGAAAACGCAACACTCAAATTTTAGGGTGAAAAGAATATACAGGTTATAACTCTGTACCAAAAAAGTTAGGACCACTTTTACTTTGCCAAATCAGTTATTTAACGGTTGAATGAATTTCTTCCTCTACCGGAAGTTGTTTTTTAGCCCTCTTAACAGAAATCAAAAGTTTGCATTTTTAATAAGATTTTTTACAATATTTTTGGTTTTCAAGGTTTTGCAGCTGTTTATCATAAGTATTGTACTAAAATCCCGGGGAAAAAATCCTTCTTTCTTTACGGGATGTGACGCCTATATTTCCTCAAAATGACTGATTTTAATTGCAAATGCTGGAGATTCTCAAAATAAACAGAAAAAGAGCTACAGATGCAAATGTACACTATTTAACAACTCATCAGGCTCATGTGTTTCAATAGCATAGATAACAGTTTCTTCACCGGACGTACAAGAATTACTACACTACGCCATGTTAGAGAAAATTCGACCGCAATATCTGAACAACAGGCAATTAAAAATGCCCAAGAATATTTATTTCGCTCAGATAAAGACATTGATAAACCTAGTGCATTGAAGAAATCGGACTGCGTACATGTATGTTGTTCATGGCGGACTAGCATATTTTGATTAAATGGTCGGAAGGGGGGGGGGTGTTTTATTCAAATATTATCTGTTAAGAGGGCTAAAAAATCAACTTTTGGTAATGGAATGAAAACCATTCAACAATTAAATAACTGATTTGGCAAAGTAAAAGATGTCGTAACTTTTTTGGTTATATAGTTAAATCCCGTATATACTTTTCACCCCAAAATTAGAGTGTTGCGTTTTCATTGACGGTGAGTATATATGGAATTTATTTCATTCGTGAGACAGGATTTTTTTTTATATTTTAACGAGTGCGAAGTTTCACTCGTGCTTCGCACTCATGAAAATATAAACAGAAATCCTGCACCACTCGTGAAATAAATTTTATATTCAACTACAAAACATTGAATATACTCTATGTATACATATACAGCTGTACAGAGCATCCTAATCATTCTGAACTCATATGTGAATTTGTATTAGCTACAAACTACTATAAATACTAAATGCTAATTGGTGCAATAGGGAAAATTTTTATTGTTATAGAATTGTTGTACCTGTTACCAGACAATGTATTCTGCTAATAATGATTACTCTTTCGGTGATGTTCAGTAAAACGTTGATGTAAAGCTATTCAGTATAACAGTTTCATTAACCTGAATGATGTTCAGTATAGCATCATCCTTTAGATAATAAATGCTCAGTTTAGCATTGCTTATCACGATTTGTCTTAAAGTGATGTTCAGTAAAACACAAATGTATAACTGCTAGTGTAGCAGTCAACTTGAATGGTGTTTAGTTTAGCATCATTTTATAAATATGAATGCTCAGTATAGCGTTGCTTATCATGATTTGTCCTTCAGTGATGACAGTTCATGGTAGCTCAGTCGATAGAACTGTTCGTATCTCGGCTGCCACTGACCTAAGTCGATAAAAAAGTTAGCAATTGTTCCTTCGCCATGGGCTTGGCATTTTGAAGTGAAAATTGCGGGTCCTTCGGAAGAGACCTTAAAAACTGAGGCCCCGTGTAAGCGGCAGGCGTTGGCACAATAAAGATCCCTCTCTGCTGAATGACCCTGGGTGCCGAGTAAAGGTCAAAATTTAAAGCCCTTCACCGGCAAACGGTGATGTCTCTATATAAGTGAAAAATTCTCGAGAGGGACGTTAAACAATATACAATCAATCAATCAATCCTTCAGTGATGTTCGGCAAAACATCAATGTATAGCTATTCAGTATAACCGTTTCACAAACTTGAATGATGTTCATACATGTAGCATTATCCTATAATTCTATATATGCTCAATAATGCATTTTATGATTATATATAGTTTCATTCGAAAAATCATCAGTATAACATTTTTTTTATTATAGCATCCCTCTATGAATATACAAATACTCGGTATAGCATAAAATTATTATAGCATCATTCTTTAAATTATTAATAAAAATAACTATGATTATACCATTACTCCACAAAAGCTCTGTATGGCATCTTTACTATTATGGCATCACTCTAAAAAGGTTCAGTATATCTACATGTATGCCCAGCATAGCAGTATTTTGATTATATCATCCCTCTATAAATCCTCAGTATAGCATTATTATGATAAAGGCATCACTCGATAAATGCATAGTAAAGCATAACGAAACAATTGGTTTGCATAACAGTTGGGTTCATCGGAGCTTCTAACATGACTAGTTGTTGTGTTTGTATATATAGTAATACCAAGTATAACATCTACATGAATCAGTTCAGTATAACAGTTTGTTTGGGGTTATATAAATGCCATGACTTGTCCCTTGTATACAAATGTAGATGTTTAATGTAAACTGACCATCGATCAGGTCATGATAATACAGATAAAAGTAATTGGCAAGTAGTGGTTCAGTGCAATGTCTCTTTGGGAGGGCTCATACGGCATTGTTGTGAAATATGGACACTTTGGTGGGCCAGAGAATGTTGTGCATTATAGACAATAGTATTTTTCTAATTTACCTTGATCATGATTATATATGACTTTTACCGCACTATGACGTCATAGTATGATGACGTCATAGACGTTACTATAACGTTATGTTATATACTTGTTAAGTTTCAAATAAACCACTATACGGTTCAGATGTGTTTTCTATGAGTGTAACAATCTTGACATTGGTGCCGTGACGAAAGAGGAGAGATGACTTCCAAACTGAAGGCAGTAAGAACAGGACAGAGAAGTGCTGTAACCAGACTTCTAAAAAGACTGGATGAAGAAAATACAAATTCAGAGGAAATTGAGACATTTTAGAGACACTGACAAAGAAACAGGAAATTCTCAGAGATCTTGATGAAAAAAATTCTAGAAGAAACAGCAGAAGAGGAAATTAAAAGGGAAATACTGGAGACAGATGAGTACAATTTCAATCTTAATTCTAGAATGAGGAAATGTAAGAAACATTTCTTGGAACAAAATGCAATTGCCAGCAGTTTCTTAGTTCAGGATGAGAATTCGCAATTCTCAACACACAATTTCAGTGAAAATTCAAGAGCTCATCGGACCTTTACAAGCTTTCATTCCAGTCCAAACAGTGGTAACTATCACAAACTTCCGGAATTAAACTTTCCCATTTTTGAGGGAAATGTGTTGGAGTGGCAGTCATTCTGGGATTCATTCGATTCGGCTATTCATAGCAACAACCAATGACAGAAGCTCAAAAGTTTAATTACTTAACGTCTTTAGCAGCAGAAGAGGCATCGAACACCATTTTAAAATTTGCACTCACGCATGCAAACTACAACAGAGCGATTGAGCTTCTACATGAAAGGTTTGGACAAAAACATAAGATAACTCAGTTCTACATGCAAGCGCTCTTAGACCTACCCACTCCCAAGAATAATCTCATAAGCCTGAGTCATTTTCATGACCAAGTGTAGACATATGTCAGAGGTTTAGAATCCTACGGACAAGCTCAAGATACATACGGTTCTCTTCTAGTACCTGTGATTCTTAACAAATTACCTGCTGAAATACGCAAGAATTTTGCACGTGAACCTGGCTCTACTGATAAGTTACTAGTTGATTTGAGAAACAGTCTTTGCAAGGAACTTGATATTCTAGAAGCAGGAACACATATGGACAGAAGACAACAGAAGACCGTGCTACAGCTATTTTTTACATGCACTCAGAATCCAGTGATGAGCAACCACAACGGATCTACAGTCCTCGGAATCATCGAGTATGCTGTGCATTCTGCAGAGAGTCGCATCATTCAAGTGGCTTTATAAGAAACACAAAACACAATGACAGGATGAAATTTGTCAGACGAGACAAAATGTGCTTTAATTGTTTAGGGAGACATCGTAGTACAGACTGTCAATCAAAATCCAATTGCAAAATATGCAAAAAACGTCATCACACAAGTTTGTGCACTGCTCATAATGCAGTCAAAACCAAAAGGAGGAATACCCATACATTACAAGCAAAGACTAAATTGGATGCAAAGACGAGAGAAATCAAGAATCTATAGGACAACATCAAGAACTATAAAAATGTCATTGCTACATTGGAACAGCAGATATCAGAACAGAGCATTAGGACTGAGAAAACCGCGAAGGATGAAAACATTTTAAATACCCAGTTTGCAAAGCTTCAGGCCAAATTTCAGGCACAGTCAATTGCTACAAATCAGATGATAGCTTAGAATTAAGCAGAAGAGTTGAAGAGAAAAGAAATTGAAGTGAATACAGCAGATACAATGGCTCAAATCATCAAGAGAGACACCTCGAAGGAAACTTCAGCAAGTAGGAGGAAATATTCATTCTGATGAACAGCAGCAGAAAGAAACTCCAAGAGATCAAATTACTGGTTTGAAGATGGAATCAGGGATATCCAAGAAACTAGATAACATTCATAAGAATAACCTGGAACAGAGTTACAAAGAGGAGATCCAGAGAGAGATGAACATCGTCAACCAACTGGAAAAGGAACAAAACCGCTACACTAATGAGAACAACAATCTAACTTAGAATAACGCAGAGGATAACACAGTTCATGACATGCAGATTGGTGACTTCAAAAGGATTTCCGCGAATGACACCAATACTAAGCAACAGAACAAGTCTTTCAGAGACATCGAGAGGACATACAGTAACAACCTCATCAGGTCACGGGATGAGATCGCAGAGATGAAGAGGAGGGTGAATATTATGGATCATAAGATTAATCAGCATAAGGAGCAAATTCAAGCCAAGGAGAATACATCATCGAGGAGTATTTCGGACATTAGAATAAGGACAAAGACAATTTCTCGTGATACTGTTTTCATATATGTGATGGTACCAAACTCAAAGACATAGAGCAAATGAAACTAAATCCAAGTGAAATAGCGTACATTTCATGTGACATTGCAAACAACTTTTCGAAGATTTTATTCATCTTTCATATCCCCATTTTCTCGGTACAAGGACTTACTCAATTCGTTCTTTGGTTGGCCGGAGAATGTTCTGAAATATGGACACTTAGGTGGAGAATGTTGTGAATTATAGACAATAGTACTTTTCTAATTTACCTTGATCATGTTTATGTATGACTTTTACCGCACTATGAAGTCATAGTATGATAACATCATAGACGTTACTATAACGTTATGTTATACAGGGTGCTCCATCAATTGAAATTTTACTGTGTTGGAGAGTTTACGCGAAGAACTAAAATTTCGCGGCATTTTTGCGATCAAATTCGCAGCTGAATCACTCACTATTCATTATAATTACAAAAGAATACATCAGACACTTCTTTTAGAAATTACTAATTCGTTACACAAATAGTAGGGTCGTACAAAATACACGTACTGAAAAACAGAGGAAATTCTTGTCGATACAGACGAATTATTTACCATTTTGGAAGTAAATTTGCTGTGATTTTTGTCAGTTTTCTTGATCGAATAAAATTATAGAATTACAAAATAAAAATTTAGAATAGTAAAATACTTTTTATGAGCTCCTTGAAAAATCAAAACAATTTATTTACATCAATTAAATAATTACGGTACGATGTTTATAGTTATGTTTGACTTTCCGCAGTATCAAAATAATTCTAGAGCCTCGGATCTATAGAAAAGAAATATTGTTTTAAAAAAAATACAATGTATTTAAAATGCAATTACCAATTAACCGTTACATAGAAGTGTGAAAACACATTATTTGTCTTTGTTAATTCCTTCATACATAAAGTCCTGCAAGGTTCTAGGAGATAATTGATTATGCAAGGTGAGGCCCTAATTAAGTGCTCTACCTGTTATAATTGAAGACGGTAGGATTGTTTGATTAAAGTTTCAATTAAATGAAATTTATGTGTTTTGAATTTCTGTTTATCACAGATCTTACTGTGTCGGGAAATTTTTACTGTGTCGCACGCATGAAATTTGAACCGCTATTGTGTCGGAGAAAATTTTACTGTGTCCCTTCAACAGCTCATGGAGAACCCTGGTTATATACTTGTTAAGTTTCAAATAAACCACTACACGGTTCAAATGTTTTTCTATGAGTGTTACAATCTTGACAGGCATCTACAATTCTGTTGTCCTACCTGCAGCCTTTGGGAACTGATTTGTTCAGTACATACCATGTTTATCTACCCATTATTTAGGTCTTTTGAATATCCAAGCGTAGAAACCGTTGGTTTATGCTTGTTAGGATATTTAGACATTATTTATTACAAGGGCTGCCAGATGATTTCCAAGAATTGTTATATTTTACACATTAACTACAAGTGCATGTAGTTTTTAATGGGAATGTGTGTTCTACATTCTTTCTCATGTAACACAGGAACAATGCCAAGACAAAAGAGAGTCAAAGCTCCACCCAGAACAGCACAGCCCCAAAAACGGAGGAGGAGTGCAGCTAAAAGCACATCCAGCATGGAACAACTAACTGAAGCTACCCCACATGCAGCTTTGAACACCAATGATATCTTGGTGGACTATGGAAAATTGGCAGCGGATCCGGAGATACTTAAACAAAAAGAAATGCATCTAAAAGGTCTACACCTATTCCAAATCCATCAATCATCTCAGCCCCTCTCCATTTTGGCACCAGCCACTTCAGCTCCGTAGACCCTGGCTCCATTCACTTCAACTCCGTCCACTTCGGCTCCATCCAATTCAACTCCATACACATCATTTTCGGGTTAATCTTAAGCGATACATCTTGCAGATTTATTGGCCTTAATTGACAATGTTTTAGTAAAACATGTGAATCATCAACAGAAAAAAACCAGCACCCAAAAATCATTGTGTCATTCATACAAAAAGGCGTGCATAAGGAAAGGTTAGCTAAATTACCACCTTTTCCCGTATCTAAATCTTCTGCACTTGAGGTTGTTCCAAAATCTTAGCCAGGCAAATTTCGCATTATACATTATTTATCTTATTCTAAAACACTCAGTTAATATATTTCGTTATTCTTCCAGAAAACTCGAAAGTAAGCTATGAGTCTATTGATAAAGTTGTTGAACTTGTTCAAAAGTTTGGCACAGGAAGTTTGTTCGCCAAGACAGACATTCAGGATGCATATAGAATTGTGCCCATTCACCATGTTCACCCTAAAGACTACCTTTTTTGTTATGATCCTTGTCTCCCGATAGAACCAGTAGTTCCTGTTAAATTTTTGAGCCCTTCAGCACTGCTTTAGAGTGGATAATGTATTGAAAGTTTGGTGCCTTGCGTTGATACAGAGGTTGCTACAGTTTCCATAGAATGCTGTTTACTACAAGTCCAATTAGAAAAAATTCGAAATTAAAAAAAATAAGGGCAGAAATTCAGACTTTTTCACTGATGTAGCAGGGTCTGTTGGGTTTGCTGGGGTGCTGGGAAAAAGTGGTTTGCTCAAAATGGCCAAAGGGTCTTAAAGACCACCAAATAGCTATTAGAGAATTATTTCCTATTGTAATTTTAATAGAGGTGTGGATCCCTTTGTTAAGCAAGACAAAAATTTAATTAATGTCCGATTATCTAGAAGTGGTGGATATTAGAAATAAAAAATCATCAGAAGATACCACTCTCAAGAAACTCATTTGGCGCCTTGTTTTGCACATGTGCTGTTGGAAAATAACATATCATTTAGAGCAAAACATGTCCCTGGCAAACTAAATATTTTAGCCGATCAACTATCTCTTTTCCTATTTCGGGAGGCTGCCAACGTTGCCCCGAATCTGTCTCCTATACAAACATTCCTTTCTTCTCAATTACTAGAGATCTGAGTACACCTTCACAGCAGATTCTTCAAGCCGCGCTTTTAATATGTTCTAGAATTCCATACCACAGAAGTTGACAGCTCTTCATCCAGTGCACTCATACTCGTACACTCATTACCAGTGTCAGAGGTAGATCTGTGCAATTTTATAGGATACCTTTTCTCAGCAAGTTATGCCCCATCTTCAGTATCTTCACATGTATCAGCAATAGGCTACCTTCACAAAATCTGCAGCGTACCAGATCCAACTGAAAAATTCCTTCCTAAAATCTCTTAAAAGTTTCCCATGCACTAACGCCTCAGCAGAACACAAGGCATTCAATTACTACAGACATCTTACGAAGAATTATAAAGGCTATTGACATTATTAAACAAGGGCGTAGCAATAGGGGGAGGGGGCAGGGAGGCTGTTCCCAACCCCTCCTTTTTTTCCCAACCTGACTTACACTATAGGAATGATAATAGAAAGCCTGGTTGCCCCTATTGGCTGTAGTTGACACTGAGGAATTTTCGCTCGTTAAGCCTCTATTCTCATGTTTGTTTTGAATAAAAGATAAAGTGCAAGAATATTCTCACATCCTCTATATATTTATTGTCTCTTAAATGTATGTATGCTCAAAACTGCAACATTTATTGCTGCAAAAGCTGAAAAAGAGTGCTGAAATATTTCTATGATATATATTTATTACGGGAGCTTACCTGTGTTAAAATTGTGAGATTGAATACATTAAGCACTTGCTTACTCGTTCATGAGATTATTCGTTGTAATATAATTTATACTATTTCTTTAAATGACATTGTAAAAATAATTTTAAATACCATTGCTTCTTTAACATATGAAAATAATTATTTGAAATATTAAATTTCAAACGATATTCTTTCAAAATGGTTTTAGATTGAATGTCCTTATCAAATTCCATACTTTTAGTACCATTCACCAATACGGAAAATAATTAAAGTTCATCTTCCTCTTGTCTGCAGCACTGAAGGACCACATTTTTCAGTCAGCGAGGTTTGTTTAATAATGACTAAACACATAGCGTCGTATTTTTATGTACTTTTTTTTATTAAATGGATTTAAGGCATTATTAAATTAATTTGGCAAAAATAACCGATTGCAGTAATGTTTTTATTACTGAAAAGAGTAATAGTTTCCTTTATAGTAATACTTCCCCGAAAAAGGAACTGTGCTCAACATGTTGTAGACCAAGTTTATCCCACAAAATAATTTAGACGTAGGTCCAACAAAAGGTTCAATCTTCTAGGGGATTAAGCTGAGGTCCATGCAAAAAAAATGTTACTATATATTGCATTTGATTTATTCACAATTGAGGTATTCTAATTATTCTACGTAGATTTTTAAAAAAAATCTATCTTTTCAGTAATTTACTGTTGTATGTAATTTATTAAAAATTCATCAATAACATTTTTATTGTCATTTGGAATATCACAATTAATATGAAACATTTTATCTCATTTCAATAGCAGCCTGATATATAGAATAGCTAGGTCAGTAACACACTCTGTGGAGTCTGACACATCCCTTTAAAGTCTATAATGCAGTGATGAATGTGCTAAACACACGGCCTTCTGTTTCGCTCTAAACATATAGTACTATTTAACATACTCAGTAATTCAAGTTGCCAAAACATGGACTTTTAAAGTGATATCATTGAATTTCTTGTATTTAATGTCATCCTTATTTAGAAAGTGGTCCAATTAACCTAAACAATTGGAATATTAGTATGGGTTATAGTATTTTATAATAACTAAGATTTATATGTAGGAAACACTTGTCAGGACACAAGACTGAAAGAAAGACGTACTGAAAAACTGAATTTAAACACAGCGATCAATAAAGTCAATGGATTACCTAGGAACATCCAAGCAATATTATGTCAGAGACTGGCAATTTTTATCACTCAGTGTGGCAGAAAAACCTAAATAAATGTTGAAATGTTCAATTTCCTTGTTCATTGCTTTTTTTTTCTTCATATATGAATATCTCACAATATTTATGCGAATTTCGCACGATTTTTACATGAAAAACGGATAAATTGGAATTTGCATAAATATCATGCTGAATTTTAGTCACATGAAAATCGCATGAATTTTGCATAAATTTTGTATGAGGACAGTTGCATGAAATTCGCATGTGGAACTTTTCGCATGGTTTTCATATGATTTTCGCACGAAATTCATGCGAAAACGCAATCGCATGAAAATCTTGCGAGCCACTTTTCTCTGTGTGCAGTTTCTCTTTAAATATCAACCCAGCAGTCCTATTGTGAAGTTGTTGCAGTAAAAAAGTAAATATTATTATTTAGAAAGTTTTTGCCTAAATAGAGGATTTGTATCTGGCACTTCTCAATCTCAAGTACACATCGACTTAAGGACAGAAGACAAGACCTGTACAGTTCCGTTAACTGCAAAACGATAAAACAATACGATATCATCTTTCTCACGATACTTGTTTTTGAAAATATCAAACATATCTAAATTCATATTCATATAAATAGACATCACAATATTATACATTCCTGATTGTGTTTCCCTCTTATGATACTTAAATAAATAAATTTCCTATTTTGTATATATAAGTGGGGACGTTTTTTAAGTGTGTATACTAATGACTATTTTTTTTAGAAAGTCGGACGAGACAGTACTTTGTAAGAAATTTGAAATTAATCTTTTTAAATTCTTTAATTAAATATGTCTTTGAGAAGGATCGCAAAGACAATTGGTTGGACCTACTGATTTATATAATAATAAGAATTACAAATGTATAAAAAAGATTTTAAAACAGGGAATAGAAACAATCTGATAAAATACTTCCTTGATAATAGAACTTAATGGTATTTATACATCTATTGTTGATTTGATCATATTCTTGAAAACTTCCTTTACAATTTAGTATTTAAAATTTTAGGAGAAAGAGATGTTTCACACAAAAACAGCTCAAATATATTTTTCCTTCGAGGACAAATCTGCATATTTCCTGTTATTATTACCTGCCAATTTTCTTCTGATATGTTGTTCTAATGTTCCGAAGTGTGAAAAGTAAGTATCTGAATGCATTATCTTGAATTTTTCTAATCTTTTTGTAACAAAGCAACTCCCGATTTTACTATCTTAGTAATTTTATTCATATTACTATAATAGAAACAATTAATTGCCTCTGCTGAGCCTCTGGCTCGGCGGTCCAGTGCATTACCAAATTAGCTAAAGGTTTAACCCACTAGCCCAAGCTAGTAGAATGCTGTTTATCTAACACTACCACATTGCCCCTCCCCCATCCCATCCCTGGGGATGATATGTGCTCATCTCTTTCGTATTGTTGACACCTGTGGGGTGAAGTTCTAGGGACAATTAGTCAGAGAACACCCGGGTCCCTACTTGGGCGCCAAATGTAACTGAGACAATTTATTGCATCTGTTTGGGATGAACCCGAGGCTTCTGGCTTGCCAGTCCTGTGCTTTACCAATTGAGCTAAGCTAAAGGGTTAACCTACCAGACCAAGTTAGTAGGTTGCCATTTATCTAACACTACCACACTTTTTGTCACAGGGTTCACAGGTGCGTGAAAATCAGTCAATGTATTGGGTCTCAATATCTCCTTTGGTTAGAGGGCTAACACAGTACGCCAGAGGCTCTGAGTTCGCGTTTCGGTTGAGACTTGGCTTTTCACCATCTGTGACATTAGGCGTCCAACGAAAAAACTCATAGAATTTGGAAAGGAATTTCTACGAAGAGGGGGAATATGTAGCCGGGTTCACAGGTGCGTGAAAGTCAATCAATTTATCTGGTCTCAATAGCTCAGTTGGTTAGAGTGCTGGCACGGTACGCCAGAGGCCTTGGGTTCGAATCCAAGATGAGATTTGACTTTTCACCACCTATGAAATTACCACTATAATAACATGACAATTGAAGATTTTTTCTCTCGCTATTTCGTGTTTTATAGACTGTTCTTTTTATCTTATTCATGGAAAATATCTGACGTGTATATTTCAATTTGAATTATTTAATCATGTTTACGATATGTTATTTGTATTTTAAAATAGAGGCTTTAAAAACTGCTGTGCAGATTACAAATGGAATAATGAGATACAAGATTGTGAAAGTAAGTCTCAGTGATGACAGGTATATATCTTAAAAGATGTATGGCTAAACGAATTATTTTAAACACCTGTTTCCTCAGCGCTAATAGGCATGCATTTCTTAGCCAATAATAAAAATACACGTACAGTATATGATATTAACCGCTGACAAACATAGTATAAAGATTATTATATTATCTCTTAATAACTAAAAAACTGTATTTCAGAATGCTCGCCGGGCTATATCGGGAACAACTGCAGTGAAAAATGTCCCCCTGGTTACTATGGAGACGGATGTCAAGAGATATGTCATTGTGACGTAAACGTGTGCAACATTTCAAATGGTTGCCCACCTGTTACTACATATACGAGGACATTTGTTTTCCCCAATAGTAAATACTATAATTATCAGTATATATTCACATATCGATATAACCAAAAATATCCTTGTTGCAACATTTGAAACAACGGAAAAACTCTACCCTTTTCCTTACCAACGTAAAAGAATTCTCAGAAAAAAAAAATTTTTATCAAGAATAAAATTTACCTTTCCCTCTAAAAATGTACATGTACTAACGGTTACCCTACACAAGTACATGTATAATCTATTTATATCAAATGTATACGGTAAACTATTTTATTAAGAGCATATTGAAATAGAAAAACCGAATGGTGTAGTTATAAAGCTTTTTTTGTTTAAAAACTTCCTTCAGGTCTCATAGGGATAAACTTTTCATTAAGGTTTTATTTTTCTTAAAGTTTTATAATATGACATCTAAACAAAATGTAAATGACATATAAACTAGTGCTAATTGTAACGGGAACCGTTACAGATGTTCCCCAAACGCTCCCCAACTCCCCTTCGGTGCCATATTCCTTGAAGCTTCATTAAATAAGACAAACTCTGTGCATTTTTGACTTTAACAACGTTTTCCCAGAAGGATACCAATTCTATTCAATTTTTAGCATTGCACCCAAGCGCATGTGAATGCATGTGCGTTATGACCATATCATCTTGTCTACACTATTTATATATTTTAATATACTATATATTAAAGCATTCAGTCCAAAAGTAATAAAAAGCACTCATTCATAGGTATTTTTAAATATACTCGTTTCAAATGCACGCACGTGCGTGCACGTGCATGATGATCATACCTTCCTGTAGGAGTCCCTTAGATCTATCTATGTTCTAAATCCCATCCTTTTTGGTTGAAAAACAAGGGAGTTATAGCCATTTAAATTTTCAGCCAATCATATTGCAGCACACGTGCATGCGCGTAATTTCATTATTTTTTTTTATATCATTTTGTAGGATATCCTAATGCATGACTATGTTTTAAATTTCAAAGAATTTCGTCAAAAAACAAAGGAGAAATAGCCATTTAAAGTTTCAGCCAATCAGATTGCAGCAAACGTGCATGCGCGTGATTTCATGATTTTTTTCTATAGCATTTCGTAGGATATCCTAATGCATGACAATATTTTAAATTTCAAAGAATTTCGCCAAAAAACAAAGGAGAAATTTTTTTTATAGCCATTTAAAATTTCAGCCAATCAGATTGCAGCACACGTGCATGCGCGTGATTTCATGATTTTTTTCTATATCATTTTGTAGGATATCCTAATGCATGACTATATTTAAAATTTCAAAGAATTTCGTCAAAAAACAAAGGAGATATTGCCATTTAAAGCTTCAGCCAATCAGCTTGCAGCACGCGCACATGCGCATGCTTTAATGAAAATTCTTATATATCATGCGGTAGATCTTCATAATGTAGGACTATGTTCAAAATTTCAAAGGATTATGACAAGAAACAAGAAAGTTATTGAGACTTTAGTTTCAGCCAATCAGAGCGAAGCGCACGTGCATGCGCGTGAGATCTTGCTATTTTGACCATGCTATCTTGTCTATACTACTAATGTATCCTTACATTATGAGTTTCAAAAAATTTCATCAAAAAATAGAAAAGTTACGGCAATATCCATTATATTGGTAATTTCACCTATTGCACGTGCGCGCTCATGCAAGCACGTGCGCGCAAAATGACCTTTGTTTGCCAACTCTACATAACATGCCTACTAACCCTAAAAGGTTTCACCTAAGTCGGATGTGTAGTTTACGAGATCACTCGTGGACAAAATTTTCCCAGGAAGAAGAAAAATAATAACTAGTGCTAATTGTAACGGGGACCGTTACAGATGTTCCCCAAACGCTCCCCAACTCTCTTTTATAGTCATATTCGCTGTAAGCGTAATTAAATAAGACAAACTCTATGCATTTGAGACTTTAACAACGTTTACCCAAAAGTGTACCATGTTCATTCAAATTTTATCATTGCACACTTGCGCATGTAAATGCATGTGCGTAATGACCACATCATCTATATATTTGAATACGCTAAATATCAAAGTATTTAATCCAAAGGTTTAAAAAAAAACGCTCATTCAAGTGTATTTTTTATTTTACCGATTTCACGTGCACGCACGTGCATACACGAGCATGATGACCATACCTTCTTGTAGAAGTCCATTACATCTATTTATGTTCTAAATCTCACCCCGTTTGGTTGAAAACCAAGGGAGTTATAGCTATTTAAAGTTTCAGCCAATCAGATTGCAGCGCACATACACGCACATGTATGCATGTGCATGGTGACCATACCTTCTTGTAGAAGTCCATTATATATATCTATGCTCCAAATCCCATCCTGTTTGGTTGAAAACCAAAGGAGTTATAGCTGTTTAAAGTTTCAGCCAATCAGATTGCAGGGCACGTACACGCACGTGCATACATGTGCATTGTGACCAAACCTTCTTGTAGAAGTCCATTATATCTATCTATGTTCCAAATCCCATCCTGTTTGGTTGAAAACCAAGGGAGTTATAGCTATTTAAAGTTTCAGCCAATCAGATTGCAGCGCACGTGCATACACGTGTTTTCATGATAACTGCTATATATCATGTTGTAGGATATCGTAATGCATGGCTATGTTCAAAATTTCAAAGGATTTCGTCAAAAAACAAGAAAGATATTGAGACTTTAGTTTCAGCCAATCAGAGCAAAGCGCACGTGCATGCGCGTGAGATCTTGCTATTTTGACCATGTCGTCTTGTCTATTCTACTAATATATCCTTACATTATGAGTTTCAAAGCATTTCATCAAAAAATAGAAAAGTTAAGGCAATATACATTATATTGGCCATTTAACGTGTTGCACGTGCGCGCTCTTGCAAGCACGTGCGCGCAAAATGACCTTTGTTCGGCAAATCTACATAACATGTCTACTGACCCTAAAAACATTTTACCTTAGTCAGATGTGTAGTTTACAAGATCACTCAAGGACAAAATTTTCCCAGGAATAATAATAATAATAACTAGATGAGATCTCGTTGCGAGCAACGAGTAGGTCTTCCGTTGAATTACTCGATAAGATGAGATGTGATTTTGACTGAGATATTTGTTTAAAGAGAATGACATTAAGTTTTCCTTCAACGAATTTAAAGTTTCTCATTTTTATCACAATTTTCTGAACATCTTTTGTTCAATATGGCATATAGAAGTACCCCCTCTTTTCAAGACGTAAAGCTTGATAAAAAAAATAGCATTTTGGCCGCATTGCGACCCCTTAATACGTAAAATATGGCCAAAATTTTATATTATATTGTTGTTAGTTGTTAAAATGCATTTCTTTGATTCTGTAATGTATCACAAAATATTGATCAAAAATAGGTACTGATTCAAGACTTTTGGCCCCTTTAAGCCACTATTTTAAGGTGTCAGCCCCGTTTTCTTGATATCAAATGAAAGGTCTTGTAATTTCAAAGATGTTTTGTTCAACACCTATTTAGAGATTTCTTTTTGTTGTGGAGATATGCTTCATATAGATATTTAGGGGCCACTCCTACAAGTCCTTAATGGGGCCATTTTTCAAAAATTCAAAGTGTGCATATTATTAAGAATATTATTCTGACCATCTTTTGTTCAATATTGCTTATCAAAATATTCCCCATTTTCAAGATATGAATCGTTCAATATTTAGTATTCTGGCCCCTTGTGACCCCTAATTACGTAACATATGATCCAAATTCTATCAGATATTGTTGCATATTGTTTAGATGAATACCGTTGCTTCTATAATGTATCACAAAGTATTGATCATTTAAGAGTTAAAAAGATAAAAGACCGTTGGCCCCTCTGAACCCCTAATTTCAGGGGTCAGCCTCTTTTTCTTGATATCAAATGAAAGGTCTTGTATTTTTGAATCTTTTTTGTTCAACACTTATTCAGAGATTTTCATTCGTTGTGGAGATATGTTACATATAAATATTTAGGGGCCACTCCTGCAAGTCCTTAATGGGTCCGTTTTACAAAATTTCAAAGTGTACATATTGTTTAGAATATTATTCTGACCATCTTTTGTTCAATATTGCTTATCAAAATATTCTCCCTTTTCGAAATATAAAGCGTCAAAGATTTGACATTCTGGCCCCTTGTGACCCCTAATTACGTAACCTATGATCAAAATTGTATCATATATTGTTGCCAATCGTGAAGATAAATACTTTTGATTCAGTAATGTATAACAAAATATTGATCAATAGAGAGTTATAGATAAAAGACTGTTGGCCCCTCTGAGCCCCTAATTTCAGGGGTCAGCCCCTTTTTCTTGATATCAAATGAAAGGTCTTGTGATTTTGAAGATTTTTTGTTCAACACTTTATCAGAGATTTCTATTCGTTGTGGAAATATGCTACATATAAATATTTAGGGGCCACTCCTTTAAGTCCTTAATGGGACCGTTTTATAAAATTTCAAAGTGTGCATATTGTTTAGAATATTATTCTGACCATCTTTTATTCAATATTGCTTATCAAAATATTCTCCCTTTTCGAAATATAAAGCGTCAAAGATTTAGCATTCTGGCCCCTTGTGACCCCTAATTACGTAGCATATGATCAAAATTGTATCATATATTGTTGCCAATCGTTAAGATAAATACATTTGCTTCAGTAATGTATAACAAAATATTTATTAATAGAGAGTTATAGATAAAAGACTGTTGGCCCCTTTGAGCCCCTGATTTCAGGGGTCAGCCCCTTTTTCTTGATATCAAATGAAAGGTCTTGTGATTTTGAAGCTTTTTTGTTCGACACTTATTCAGAGATTTCTATTTGTTGTGGAGATATGCTACATATAAATATTTAGGGGCCACCCCTACAAGTCCTTAATGGGACCATTTTTCAAAAATTTCAAAGTATGCATATTGTTAAGAACATTATTCTGACCAACTTTTGTTCAATACTGCTTATCAAAATATTCCCCTTTTTTAAGATATAAAGCGTCAAAGATTTAGCATTCTGGCCCTTTGTGACCCCTTATTACGTAAGATATATTTAAAATTTGAAAATATGTTGTTGCAAATGGTCTAAAATTAATAAAAATTGAAAAATCGAGCAGAAAAAGTGATAAAATTTTTTGGTCACACGGGGGATCGAACCCGGGTCGCCCGCGTGACAATCCAACGCGCTAACCATTTAGCCATTGGGATCGCTGCTTCGCGTTTTCAAATGCAAATATCTCGAGATTGGCTTTTTCGATTTTCAAACAAATTACATATATGGCTTCTGCAAAAGGGTCTCTATTCAATTCTAAAATAAAAATATTAAAAATGAAAAGTTGAAAAAATACGTTTCTTAAATTCGCTTCCGGTTTCGACCGGAAGTACTGACGTCGCACGAAAAGGCGATTCTGCAACGCTATAAGTCATGAACTATCATCTCCAATTAACCTTCAGCTCATATCTTAAGCAGTTTTTGCTATTAAATCAAGACAAAATTGCATTTTGAAATCAGAAAATTGCCCATATCTCACGACCGGAAGTGACGTCATAAAAACGATCATAAACCTATCAAGATCGATTGATAAGCTATTACATATGAAAATTTCATGTAAATCGGCCGAGCCGTTCCCGAGAAATCGCGTGCACAAAATCGGTTGGAAGAATAATAATAATAATAATAATAACTAGAAAAGAAACTCGTTGCGAGCAACGAGAGGTCTTCCGTCTGATTCTGAAAAAAAACAAAAAAAAACACAAACTCGAGCTGAAAAAAGTGATCAAACTTTTTATGGAAACAAAGGGGATTAAACCCGAATCGCCAGCGTGAAAATCTAATGCGCTTACTATGACGCTATTGGGACCACAGCTCTAAATGTATTTGTATAATTATATTTCTGCAACAGTACATCTGTCTTAGAATTATGAAAGGCGAATCATTATTCATAATTTTGCGTCAAACGCCTGGAGTAAATCGTCGCGCCTTTTGTTGAGAATGTTCCATTAAATAGGTGTGATAGCTTCAATGGAAAGGAAAAAGAACTTTCTTATAGATAAAATATCAAGGTGAAGAAAGTATATTTAACACATTTAACAAATTTCATATTGTATATAAGCAAGTAACACTAAAGCAATGAAACAGTTCTTGAATTAAACTTTTTTGAAATTTCCTGTTTATACCCAAAATGAACTATCCAGATTAGTTAAGCTTTTATGAAAAGGTTGAAATGTTTTGCCGAAAAACATGTGTTGCCCGAAGACAATCAAGGAATCGGATACCATTTATGCTCAATAACTTGAATCAGATCTTTGAGACAAGAATGTTAATATAAACTTCATTTATCGATCTTTTAAAAAACTGTTATCTTATTTTGTCTTTTCTATTTTTTTTAATATGACACAAGTGTGCATTGTAAAAACAGTTTGTAATTTCTATACTTACTATATTCATTGACATTGTTTCTAGAAAAACTATTACTTATAACTATGATTTAAGATCTGTTTTCACGTGTTGCAAATCAGAAGGTATTAGGTATCGAATTTCATTTGCACATTTAGTCTTTCTTTTTCTACTTTGAGAACCAGCCAAATGTAATTATAGATGACGTTTAAGAAGAACATAGTTTGACACAGAATTGCAATGTAACTACGACGTGACAATCCAAGTATTCCTTTACATTTCATTTTTACTTGTGTTACTTTCGTTCAAGCAAACGCTCGGCTGACTCCGAAAACCCCTATTGCGAAATGTCGGAGTTGACATGGACAGCCGCCATCTTGGACTCGCTTCAGCTTTTTAAATGCTAATATCTTAAGTTTAGATTTATCAATATTCAAACAAATTATATAGTGAACATTATAAGAAAGATTTCTATTAGCAAACTAAATATAAATGAAAAATATTTAAAAACAAAAAAGTTAGAAAAATACGAGTTTTTAAATTTGCATCTCGTAACGACCGGAAGTATTGACGACGCACAAAAAGGTAATTCTGCAAACCAGAAATTCATGAGCTATCGTCTCCAATAAGTCTCCAGTTCATATCTTTAGCCATTTTCGATAAAAGTGCGCGACAAAATCGCATTTTAAAATCAGAAAATTGTCCATAACTTGGCACCGAAAGCGACATTTCCAAAAAAAATTATAGACTGCACAACTTCATATAATGACGCATTTTTTGTGAAAGTTTCATTGAAAACCGCTGAATAGTTTTCGAGAAATCCCGTCCACAAAATTTTGTCAAAAAAAGAATAATAATAATAATAATAAGAAACAGTAGAATCACTATAAGGTCTTCCGTGAAGACGGAAGACCTTAATAATAGAGAAAAAGAAACCGAACGAAAACAATAAGGTCTTCCGTTGGAAACGGAAGACCTTAATAATAGAGAAAAAGAAACCGAACGAAAACAATAAGGTCTTCCGTTGGAAACGGAAGACCTTAATAATAATAAGAAACAGAGTAAAAACAATATGTTCCCCAACTTCGTTTGGGGAACATAAAAATATAATAATATATTCTTGAAAGGATAACGAAAAGTATAGAGTACGTCATTGTTACAATATTATCTAATGAAGGCTAAACGCGTTTACTGCAATTCATGGAGTATTTGGTGTCCAGATGCCTCTTATCCGCACGACGTCTCCAAATGTATTTTCCAATGTGATATTTAAGAACAGCTTTCCTTTCATGGAATTCACTTGAATTAATTTTCCTTTCATGTACCAGTTGGTAAGTTTGAGCTTTTGCAATCATGTTTTTGGAGGTTTCTTGTTAACGACAAATGTATAAATCAGCAATAATATTTGATACAAAAGAGTATCGCTAAGATAATGTACAATTTATTTGTCCTCAATGAGAGATTTGGCCTTAAAAAAAATTAAGAATCACCTTGATTTTGCTGTACTTTTCAATGAGAAGAGATAGTTATTTCATACTTGTATTAAGCAAGTGAATTACCTGTGACAAGGTCTTTGTTATAAGAAAAAAATGGTTATTTTTCACCTCCTGACCTTGACCTTGAAGTTTAACCTACTTCTCAAAAACTTTGACATTTGTAATGATTTTTGAATTTTAAGAGATAGGGCGTTCATATTAAAACGGTGTATTGCCTGTGACAAGACCTTTATAAATACACTATGATTCTTTACTCCTAGATCTTGAGTCGCTCGCGTGGTGCAGTGGTTAGAGCATGTGCTCCAGAGTCGCAAAGTAAGGATTCAATCCTTTTGTCGCAAGTTTGAGTCCAACTGTTGGACGTGGAGATCGGTCTTTCGGGCGAGACCGTATAAATTGAGGTCCCTTGTCGCAGTAGGTGTTGGCACGATAAAGATCCCTGCCTGCTCAATGGCCTTTAGTGCCGAGTATAGGATTTGCAGCTGCTCTCCACCGGCAAGTGGTGGCATCTCCATATGAGTGAAAAATTCTTGAGAGGGACGTTAAACAAAATAAAACCAACCAACCTAGATCTTGAAGTTTGACCTAATTTTCAAATATGATAATTTTTCTTAAAACTTCTGATTGAAAAAAGACAGAGCTTTCATATTTGAACTGTGCACTGCAGGCCTACCTGTGACTAGGTATCCCCAGTCATGCTCTGATTTTTGACCCTTTGACCTAAAACTTCACGATTGACCTAATTTGATAATTCATCTACATTTGATAATAACTTCTGAATGACATAATTTTGATATGACATTCATATTTGACACAATATTCATGGATTATGACATCTCACCAACAAAGACATCAAATGCAGGGGACAATTGTTCTTAAAAAAATCTTTTTTATTTCGATTTCAGCAAAGAATATTTTATCTTTATCACATGCTCTATACGATTTGATTGATTTGTTCCATTTAATTTATTACAGGAGGTTTTTTTCAAACTAATGTCAGACGAAGAGTATAAAGATAAACAACAAAAGTCTCTAAACACAGAATGTTAACAAAATGAAGGCAAGTTATATGTCGCATTCATTAATAATCCAAGTTGCCCTATATATTCTTGATTGATGAAACTTTCATTGCTTTAAGTAACTGTAAAGAAGTTGATTTTTTGTTGTATGTTTTATCTTAATTTTGTTCGAATGGGGTTCCATACATTTGAGTCTGTTTTGCCACGAGTATATAAAGGGACCAGTTTTGTCGGGGTGGTCAGATCTAGTTTGGTGTCCGGTAGCGTGACCAGCCTGAGGTGTGCTACGTTTGCATTTTCCCTGGCATGACTTATACAAATGGCGAATATTTTCAGTGAGATATTGCACTGTAATGTTAACTGGTAGTCATATAACCTGCCAGGAGGATTATTGCAGCGTGTTTGTGCGGTTCTAGCCGGTGAGAGTGTTCGAATAATGTATAGGGGGTTTGCAGTCATAAATTTCCGGTTTCCGTTGTATTTAAGGTTAGGTGTTTGTAATCATAAATTACTTTCAGTGCGTAAGGGGCTTGGAGACGAGTTTTTGATGCATGGGCGTGCTGATGGTCGTTTGAGGAGGTCTAAGGCTTATTGACGAGTGTGTATGGAGGGCCACTTGCGTCTTATCCAAGGTCGACACTGTTAAGGGCGTGGTAGGATAACCGAAGCGGGAGGCTAAGACCCGGGGCTCTGCAAGTTAGGAACTACTATTTTGTGGACCACGAAACTTGGTGTGACGTTGACGTTATCTGTATGGCAAAAGCGCCTTGGTGCATTTTCTAGGACACGTGTCGCTGACCTGTTTTGTGAACCAGAACTTTGAGTAACTTTCAGTAGTAAATAACAGAACTCGTTTACATTTTAAAAGATATTATTGTTATTTGAAGTTAATTGAGCTTTTTCGAAATATTAATTGAAAAGACTGAATTGAGTTGATGAATTTTACCTTTTGATTTAAAATCTGATAATTATTAACTCAGCATTGTAGCATGCAGGGGCGTAGCAACAGGGGGGGGCCAGGGGGGGGGCTGCCCCCCACTTTTTTTCCCAACCTTACCTCTACTATAGCAAACCTGGTCCCCCCCCCCCCCAGTTTTAGTGATGTACCGAAAATAAAGTATTAGAGTTGGTACTGAAAGTAGTTGACACTGAAAAAAAGAAAGCCTCTACCCCCCCCCCCCCATTTTCATTTCCGCTGTGGGAGCTGGTATGTGAGCGTGAGTGAGAGTTATTGAATTTAATTTGTTTTTTTTTATTTGTGTTAATAAACTTATTTGTTATTTCTGATTGATATTGTTTTTCCTTCTCAACTCTACAAAATCCAAAAAGAACTCATGACAGTAACTTGTGTTGATATTTGATGTCTCCCATTGAAGTGTACTTTTGCATTTATTGACCAAAATACTTACATTAATGATGATATCAAAATGCATATTATTGAGTCTTTTTTAATACATAGATTGTTTTATGAAACATATGGAGATAACGAACAGTATTTAAGGTAAAAAATCTACCCGGTATTTTATAATACAAATTAGGAGCAGAGGAAACATGGACCTTAAAACATCAGAGACTGGATCAGTCGCCATAGAGGAGTGAGCATCCCATGACGACCTTTCACACCCGTGTGTGCTACTTATCATGTTTCATTTCAAATCAAATCGAAAATATATACATGTATAGCATGTTGTAAATGTAGTGAATCTTCACTGTGAAAGCTTTATATACAGAGATGTTAAACAGGAGAAAGTGGTTGAAAAAATATTAATACTAAAAATAGTGCCTTGTGATTGGGAGGGGCCAGTATTAAGTATTTTCACATGCTTATATGTGTACATATGTTTATAAACTTTGAGAAAAAAAATAGCAAATCATAGTATGTCACAATTATATGTCTAATTTTTTCTAAGTTTACAAAGAAATACAGAAAGAAAATCTTTAAAAATCTTCTTCCTAAGAACCACTTAACCATGGAAAATTAAACTCAGATGGAATCATCCTTTGATAGTGTACATTCAAGTTTGTTTAAATCTTGACCACTGGGGTAGGATGGGGCCATAATGAGGTGTCTAAGTTTAATGTAGAAATACAGAGGGAAAATCTTTAAAAATCTTCTTCAAAAGAACCACTGGGCCATGAAAAATGTAACTCAAGTGGAATCATCCTCTGTAATGTTATCTGTTTAAATCATGACCCCGGGGGTATTTTGGGGCCCTAATGGGGGATCAAAGTTGAACAAAGGAATACTTGGGGAAAATCTTTAAAAATCTTCTTCTCGAGAACCAAGGAGCCATGAAAAATGAAACTCATGTGGAAGGAATTACTGGTAGAGTAGATTATTTTTTTTCAAATCATGACCCCCGGTGGTAGGATTGGGCCACAATGGGAAATTGAAATTTAACATAGGAATACAAGGGAATATCTTTAAAATCCTCCATCTCAAGAACCATTGGGTCAGGAAAGATGTAACTCATATGTAAGCAACCTCTTGTGAAGTAGATTCAAATTTTTTTTGATTCATGACCCCCACGGGTAGGATGGGGCCATAAAAATCTTCTTCTCAAGAAAGCAAAGCCATAATTGGTCAAAGGTAAATGGAAACATCCTCTTGTAGTGTAGATACAAGTTTGTGTAAGTCTGACTCTCAGGTGTTGGGGGGGGGGGGGGCACAATTGGGTTTAAATTAGGAATACATAGGAAAAATCTTTTAGAAATCTTCCCAAGAACATTTTTTTTTCAAATCTTGACCACTCAGGGGAATAGAGGAGCCATAAAAGTGGATTATAATTTGATATGATTACAAAGAATATGAAGGCTATTTTAATAAAATCTTTCATCTTATAACAGTAAAGCCATTATGTATCATATTTATTTAAAAGTATTCTTAGAAAGTATGAATTAAAGTTTGTTAAAATACCCACCTTACCCTAATCTCTTCTAGGTTTTACATAGCCTGTTGCTTAGGCTGGCGATGTGGTCCCTGTGCCTCTTGGTATAGTTGCTACAAAATGCATATACAATTTTTTTAAATATTGATTTTACAGTCATTAAAAGTTTCAATTGGAAGATTAGTGTATATTGAATGACAATCGAATAATTTAAGAACTTTAAGATGGGTAATTAAATACTTCTTTAAAAATTAAATCCATTTTTTTAATTATTCACATTTATAAGCCTTTTTCGGATGTCTATAAAGCTTTTTATCTTTCTATCTTCTCTTTATATCAATATAATAAATGTGCAGTTCTTACAATGGGTGGTAATGTAGCTCGCGGTCTGTCAATTTTTTGGGGGAGGTACAGTTATGAAGGTACAAGTGTATATATACATTGTACCCGGTATCTTTAATTTTTAATTACTTCCACTGATTATGATGAAAAGATACGTGTTAAATATGAAATAAAATCCACGAGTTTTGGGACCAGACCTCGTATGTTGGAAGAAAGCTTTCTGGGTAAGGAAAGTCGTGGATTCAATTCTCAGTCTTAAAACTCAGGGTCAATAAAAAGGCAGAACAGAAACTGGTCTATTGATAAACAATCGTAATTGGAGGTGAAAATCGAGATACATATAAAAAAAACTATGAGAACAAACATTCAATGCGGCATTCAAACGCATACCGTAAATCTGGAAATTTTTACTGTAGATAAATTTTTAGCAAATTTGCGTGTACATTGCATTCGTAAAAATATTTTTCTTAAAAATAAATCAACATGTGAAGAATTTTTTTCTGAGAACTTGTGTCGTATTTTAACTCAGTGAATAGGCGTCGGAAAGCACTGGTCATTTTTAAAAGAAACCTGTTTACACTAATCTACTATATAACTACAAGTTAATTTCCCGTGCGTGTAAATTGCCCTCATTATATGCAATATCGTCCGATGATTTGACAAGCACTTAGGCAGTATGCCCGTTTAAAATTATTTTCATCAATTAATTTGCCAATAAAGAGAGAACTGTCTTTTTATCTAACTGTGTATCAACACGGGCGATAACTCAAACTCAGTGCATTGACTAGAAAGTTCCAAATGTAAACACGGCGTGTAAATTTTAGGTGAGAAAAAACCAAACATTGAGAAAATTAGTTATACCGGTATTTTTTCTTCATTTGGATTATACTTCAGGTTAAAAGGCATACACAACCTCTAAAATGTTTGTTATAATTGATTAAGAAATTATTTTTAATGCAAATCCTTTTGTATTTTTATCAAAATTGTTTAGGAGCGATTTTGCAATATCTTGCCACGTTCCGAGTATATTGGTGGTATTCTAACTAGGCATATTATTTGAAACATATCCTGATATGAAAATCTTCAGTGATTTTTATTTTTAGCACCAGTGACAATTCGCAAAAATTTGAACCGTAAAAATTAATCAACAGCTTTTTTACCCAAATTCGCAAAAACAAATCGACGTAAAAAATTCCAGATTTACGGTATACCCGTTATGCAAAACGATGCAAATTAAAGATAAGACACAGATATTTTACACAAGATATGTATGTACAGTGTAAGTACATCTTTTTAGTAAATGCGTCTTTTCTTTTCTTGTCGGTGTAAAGATTTGGTCAGCACATCTGGTTTTGTGTCGGGCGACACAGACTTTAAAACATGATAGACATATTCTAAAGTTCACTATATTGTTCATGGGTATAGCATATTGGTATACATATAAAGTTAAGCAAACGAACAATAGAGAACAGGTAAATTGATCCGAGTATTTGTACTGTATTTTAAATGTCAAATTGAGTGCACACTCTATTGAATTATTTATGTATATATACCTTGAAAAACATTACCTGATCGATTTGTATCTTACGGAAGCCCATTAGTGCCAACTTCTATATATAATGGAAATGCAATATATAAGAGCAAACCTCGATATATAAAGGAAATACAATATATATATAAACAAAACCTGGATATAAACGAAACCTCGATAAATATAAAGGAAATATGATATATATAAACAAAACCTCGATATATATAAGGAGAAATGCGATATATATATAAAGAGAAAGTTTTCCACTGCATTACCTGTAACGCTCAGCTGTCCATCAAGATTATATACGGATTAATTCCTGGCAGGGGGAAATCAGTTATACAGTACGCAGAACTTTCCCAGAATCGGAAAAAATGTTGCTATTTTATAGTGTTTATTTGTTTGTACATGCATATATCAATGAACTGTAATTGTAACATTACTTAAAATAATTCACTTAATTAAGAAGAAGAGCATTTAATTAAATCATTTAAATGCATTAATAATTAAGTATTTGTGTTACCTTAAAAGTTTAAATCTAAGGTTAAAACTTATCTAGATAGGTACAGATAAGTTTTAACTTTAGATTATATCTCTAAATGCAACATATGTTGTGTATTTTCTGTGTTTTATTGGCTTTAGAAGTATTTTGATCAACTTCGTTTTTTTTTTACACACTACCTTTGCTTTTTGGGATTTTTTGTTTTACCAAACTTACTACATGTAACTTTGGTTTCACAACCGAGAATATATGAAAATATAATGTTAAACGTGGAGTCTTAGCAAGAACTTTTTAAATGCCCTAATTCAAATTTATATGAATTCATTATAAAAATAATTTACTAGAATGCCCATTGATTGTAAAAAAGAAAAAAAAAGTCGGAATCGGAATGGGAGAGAGGGGAGAGATGAAGGTACGCACTTCATTTGAATGTGAGGGAAGAAAGCGACATGTACTATTACCGTATATATAATAATTTAAGGGTCTATTTGGTGTCAAAAAAAGTATTTGTTGATAAATAAAAAGAAACGAGTTAGTACATGCACACTTGCATGTACATAAACTGCGGATTTTTGTCCCACATCATAAATTAAATCGATTTGAAAATCTACATCATGTAAGAACATAGTATTAACTTTAAAGAACTTATAAAACATGATAAAACACACTTGTATTTTTGCACTTAATTATATTTCGATTAAAAAAGACCCCAACATTTAGTACTATGTAATGTACATTTTAAGCCGAAAAGTCACTCATTGGTGTAATTCTGGACAACACGTCAGTAATGTAAGAAGAACAGAGTTTTTTTGCTTTAGTTTTAATCGTCATAATTATTAAGATACACAAAAGGAAGAAAACACAACACGCTGAATACCATCCTGAAACAGCCACATTAACTGATTGCAATCAGAACATTGGACCGGGAGGTTTGATTTTATATATAGCTTTTCCTTTATATATACAGGTTGGCACTAATGGACTTCCGTAGTATCTAAGTGATTTAAAATGCAAACATTGGAAAATTTCCAAATGCCAGGAACCTGGTTCCTTCTTGAAAAATTTTGGATATTCTTTATCATGTTGGAAATAGTATAAATTTACCTGTTACCTTTTTAAGGTACATGTAAGTATGGAATTTTGAAAAACGTTTGTTAAAAGAGGCATCAACGAATTAAATAAATTTGACTTTGAGAAATTTCTTTAAAGAAAATAAGGAAAATATCGACCAGGATAAAATGAGAATAAAAGATGACAAGGCAATAATATTAGTAAAACTTTTATTTACACAGATCCTACAATTAAACAATATAAGCATTTGATAAAGATTTTGATAAAGACAATATTCCTGTAACATACGATGATTAATATGGCAGGATAATATGAAATATTTTTTGGTATTATTCTATTGTTGTGACTTGCTAAAATACTTAAAACAATATACAATATTTTCACTTAATGGAAAAAATGAGTGAAGAAAGTATGAAAATATGAATTTTTTTTAGTTTAATAAAACTTTTTATTTATATGTTATTTAACAGTGTTTCCCACTACATGGTAAATAAATTTGATACAAGTGCAAAATTTTAAAACCACTGGATTCTACTAAAAGCGAGAAAATCCATTTGCTTAAATAAAATTAGATGCCTTGAACCTGCATGTTGCGACAGTGAATTACCGTTCCTAACATCGACCCCCTAGCGGTAGTTGAAAGAATTTATAGAATTGGCAGCCATCTTTTTTTTACTTGTTTACATATTTGATTGCAAGTTGTTGTGATACATACATGTATATGATATATGTACATGTATGTTTTTTGGACTTATAAGCTTGTATACTGTTCATTATCTATTTAATTGATCAAAATCACCCATTATCGGAATCAAAATAGGGCCTTATAAAATTTATATCAGGAAGCACATTTGTTTGTTTGATATGCATATTTTGCAAACATACAGCATGGTCTTAGCTACAGCAAGCTTGACGGGGTTACTGTATGTGCATTTTGTTCTGGTGCAGGTAATTCTTACATCCGAATTATCTTATTAAAATACATAACCTGTAGAAATATAAGTGGTGCACTTCATGTTTCATGAACACTTCAATTAATACAAGTAATGCAAATTAAAGAATATTTTAAGTTAAATTATAGTGTACATTCGTATTTATCAAACACATAAGTACAGCAAGTTTCCTTGGTAACTTTATTTTCAATATTTAAAAAAAAAACATTCAATATAAATAGAGATGATTTTTAAAGACAACATTTATAAATCATTGTACAATTGTTAACAGAACATTAATTTTCTTTTTGAACATGTGCTAGAGGATGGTTACTTAACCTTATATAGATATTTGAAATTTCCTTGCTTTACACTAAATTTGTTAAATATCTAATTTCAGGCCTCAGACTTTACTAGCTTCTCTTGTCTTGTCTCAGAAAATACAGTCCAAGCTGTTTTATCCTGCCCCAAAAATGAGAAGGAATTCAAAGAAGCAGCATTGAAAAAAAACTGCACAGCATTTTCTGGACAATGTAGAGACCCTGAAAACCTTGTGTATCATTGTGTGATTGGTCCAAATCACAAAGGAGTCTTTGAAGTCTGTGCCTATTGGAAGATAATTCACTGGGGTATTTTAAATTCATAAACATTTTTTTGATATCAAAGATACTACAGTTATAAATAATCTAAGAACTTGATAAAGACATATGCTGCTAACATATTAAGAGTAATATAACAGGATAATATGTAATATTTTCAATATTTTTATTCTATTGTGTGAATTGCTAAAGTATTTAAAACAATCTGCATCATTTTCACCAAATAAAAAAAAATGATTGAAGACACAATAATGAATAAGAATATTTATATTCCTAGGAAAGGAGAGTACATATAACTATTCTTTCATTTAAATACAAATATCATCTACTTTCAGAATTCCAGCTGACTCCATTGCAAATATGTTCTATTAAATCACATTTATTATTGTACAATGCATGTTTCTTATTGTCAATTTTGCAGGATATTGTGCAGAATATAGCAAGAGTGGAAATCTTATTCAACAAAGTGAAGATACAAATTGTTCACTTCAAAAGCACAATCCATGCCCAATGAGCTACAACTCAACTGAGGCATACAAGTGTAAGTGAAGACAAATTCAAACAAACAGCAGATAACTCCTAACTGTAATTGCAAGTTAACATGTTATGCTATGCATTACATTTCTTACAATAAACAAAAAGGCCAATTAATTTGATCTAGAATAACACCATTTTTCGATAATTTAAGTAAAGAACTATGATTTTATTGATATACATGTGAAAAATATCGTTTGCATGTATTTCTAAGATTTCTTCGTCAGCTTTCAATATCTATGCTTATTTTTTTTAATCATTGATACTGAAGAGCACATTCTGGGTACGACTTCTTTTACATCGAGGTAGGGCACTGACAGATATGTTAATGCTACAAGAACTTCAACAACCTCCTAAAAAGACAGCAATTTGTAAAATATGTAGCTGTTATTATGACCTTGAGAGCAAATATATATCAGGGTAGAATAGTAATGACCTTCTTTAGCAAATATATACTTTCACTGGGTCGTGTTGTGGCTGAATTTTGTCATACTTTCATTTTATCATATGAATAAAACTTTTTTTCTGGTAATTTTCATCCATCTTTCAGAAGGTTTTATTCTCGTTACGTGAAATATTCCTCTGCTCGGGTTTTACACTATTTCTTTCTATTTCCAACATTTATTTTCATCAACAAAAATAACCTCAAATTCAAGTGGTAAACATGCCTGAGGTATTAAGTGTTACTTACTTTTCAGATATGAATATTAAGTCTAATCTTAATATGAAGAAAATTTGTAATGATGAATTGAAATGTCAATAATTTTTAGCTCACCATCAAATTAAAAATATCTAATGATAATATGGGATATCTTGAAAGTAGCTATGCTTTTTCGTGCAATTTTATTTTTTTTAGATCCTACTCAAACCATTTGTATCCACTTCATATTTCTTTTTTGTATTTTTCTTTTGGTGTACGGGTAATAAATATCCTTTTGATGGTAAGATGAGCGCTGTATTTTTGATAGATTCTACTGAAAAATATCATTGAATTAAATAAGTTGAAAAATTATGAAGAAGATGTATTGATTATAATGATCAGTTTGAATGGATGATCGATGAAATGGCTTTGCTTGTATGTGACGTACAGATCAGACTTAAGTCACTATTTATTTTTATTTTATATAAAAAGCTGTTTCTTTTCTCTTT
Source organism: Saccostrea cuccullata (assembly GCF_032062105.1). Classification (NCBI taxonomy): domain Eukaryota; kingdom Metazoa; phylum Mollusca; class Bivalvia; order Ostreida; family Ostreidae; genus Saccostrea; species Saccostrea cuccullata. Next base: position 141,109 of record NW_026937694.1, read on the forward strand.
TAGGGGAACTGTTTTATAGGATATGAACATTATTTTTTCAGACCAATATTGTTACTAATTAAGTCACATATACTTCTATTTTATAAAAAAAATTCTTTTCTCTTTTCTGAGAATTGTTTTAGAGAAAATAAACATTCATTTTTCAGACCAATCTTGTTACGAATTAGCTAGAAGCTCAACAGTAGGCAACCAATTACCTAAAGGTACCACCACATGTTCATCAGTCAAGAATAAATCGTACGTTAAAAATTATTAATATTCTTATAAATATATTTTTGAAGAAATACACCGATTATAAATAGTCGTTATCTAGATTTGAAGATTTTTACTTGCCTACCTTCTACCTGGATAGTCACGCAGTTGTTAGCACATATTGCTTTGATTGTTACTGACTTTTTTTGACATGAATTTGATTTGAATTTGAAAATTTTGAAAGAGGCGAACAAAGTATCATAATTGCAATAGCTTTAAGTTCTAAATTAAGTAAAAAGATTAATGAGAATGAGTTATTGTTCTAGATTTTGGAGCTCAAAGCAACGATCAGGAAACAACCAAGTTTTAGCTATATGTATTGTATTTACCACCATCTTGAGGATGTTCTACTTATAATTGTAAGTATTCAGAGTTGGTTCAATGCAAAATATGTGAACATTGACGAAAATTTAGTGTGTAAATATTAATGTTTTAAGTTATCTTTAACAGTGTATGTTTCCAATTTCAGTTACCAAGCATTTATACCTCAAGAAATGTGTTCAACGATGTGTTCAATGAAGTATTGATAGTTGTTTATACGGACAAAATACCTTTAGACGAAGTGTTCAATCTATTTATTTCGCCCTAATAAAATGGCAAAAAGCTTCATTTTAATTCATGTTATTTTTCACACTGTTTATTTCAAGTTCTTTTAATATTGATCAAAGAGCAGGTAACTCTAGAGTTAGAAGTAGAATAACATAACAACATGAGAACTTGATAGTGAAATTCATAGAGGGCTTTTAATCATTTAAAAAAACATCCATAAGATTGCAAAGTTTAGCACTTTGGTATCCACTTGAAAATGAAAGATAAATATAAGTTTTTTTTTATTTGTCCATTTCAAAGCGGAAATGTTTTTCATTTGAACTTAACAATTCTGAATGTTTTTAACACTAATTTGCAATGGTTGTAAACCAAATAAATAGTAAAAGCATCAAGTGATGAAAGACATAACCAAAAATAAATGATAAGAACAGAAAATATAAGTAAAGAAATGATAGATATACGGGTGGATCTGTGAAAAAGGATATAAAAAGCACTAAAAAACCAACAACACTGTATATCCTCAATGTCGGATCTACCAAGTAGATACATGGTCACGGATGGAAATTTATATAAAGCACTCAAAATGACCAAGTTGTTTTTTAATCAGAATATTGAAGATTAAATTTGATTTCTTTTATATGCAATATCATGTAAATTTTGATCCCAAGAGCATATTTTGGGCCTAAATTACTCTTTGTAGTCATGACTTGGAAAAATCAAAATCTATACTACATGTATGTAATGGAGTTGCACATAAGCAATTTTTTCAGGCCTGGTATTATTTAGATGATTTTTGAAATATACAATTAAACTTTCACTTATATTTCACCAATTCATATTTTACTAATCAATTTCTACATGGACAATATTATTTAAATTAATACAAGTGTAAGAAATAAAAAGGCAATGTTACTGATTAGTACTGGTCTTATAAGTTCCAATTGAGACAGAAAATCCCACGTTATATAATTTTACTTATATATATTATGACTATTTGTAATAAATCATTTAATATATGATATTTTATTGGTTTAATTTTGTTTCTTACATTTTCTAAATAAATGACATTTTGATCAGAAGAAGAAGAAATCAGAAGTGCCTCCGAGAATGGTATCAGAAATTATCTACCCTTTGAAACTGACCTTCGTGTTACATGAAACTTAAGACGTTATATTATAGCTATACCAACTCTTAATATAAATTTATTTTGTTCATAAATACAAGAAAGTAGGGTATAGATTTTAAATTGGGGACAATTTTAACACTTTAGGTCTTAAATTTATTTATTTTCGGTAAATGTAAGATTAAAGTTTCGTAAATGTACTATGTAAAACCAAGGAAATTATACATTAGAAGTAAAGAATGAAAGCTATGTATTAAATCCCGTTCTTTGTATGGGTAAAAGAAAATTCAACATTGTTTAAACGTCGAAAATACAAACATTCAATAAAAAAAACTATTTATATTTGAAACATCTAATATGGCAAGAAGGATAACTCTGATTTGGTATTCACTCTTGTAGTTCGATCAATTTTTATTCCTATTAGAGCATAGCATTCTTACTCCACTCTTACTTTTCAATTCCATCGCTTTGTCAAGATACATGTGTCAGTCATTTTTTAGTTGCTTACAGAGGCTTTTGGTCTTGGCGGTTTTTTAACCCCACCTCCACGAATTTATTGTCATTCATATTTTGTAATCAATGTTTGAAAATAATTTCATCATTTGTTAATATATATTTGTGGTAAATTGAATAAATGGCATTTCCCACAAAAAAAAAAAAAAACAAACAAACAGAAAAAAACAGGGGGTTCTGATTTCTAATTGCAAATGAACTCAGATTCATCGGAGAATAAAACTGGTTGTTCAAGTTGACAAATAAACATTATTCTATTGGAAAAGAACATGGAATGAAATTGAAGTTACTTAGTAACGGAAAAATGTGGGTGACCAAAAAAATACCCCCTTACACATGTACCCCCGCTTGAAAAGCGGATGGGTACACGTATAAATTAATCAGTATGTCCGTCCGTTTTCCGTCCTTCCGTCCATCTGTCCGTCTGTGCGTCCTTCCGTTAAGCTTTGGGATACCTATATCTTATCCACAACTCCCCTCAAACCTCTCAGTGAAACTTGAGTAAACTTTCAAAGAATCTTTATAATGTATTGCCATTATGTACCTCTTATTTTACTTTTCGATCCGATACATATTTTGGGTTTCCCATAGCAAAACATGGACACTGCCATAATATTCATATTGGAGGCGGTGAGTATCATTTAGTGAGCTCATTGCTCACAGTACCTCTAGTTTATTTCCCTAAACCAATTTTTTCCACACTTTTGCCATGTTTTATTAGCACAACTAAACTTACCAGATGGAATGATGTCAGCTACATAAAGTAGAAATATATGCAACTTATTAAATTTTAAGTGTTTAAGGAAGAATTGAACTAACAGGTATTTTATCTTACCTACTTATAACATCATTTATGGGATGGCACTTAATTACGGGAATTACTAACTTAATTATCTTCGTGCTGGTAAGCAAATAAGGTCGTCAACAGAGACTTCCATGCTGGCCTGCCTTGTGTCCATCTCTTGATCTGTCCCCATGGCCAGTTATATTTTCCCATCTTTTTCTCCACAGATCTTCTCCATGTTTTTTTTTGGTCTTCCTGTCTTTCTCTTGCCAGTTGGTGTCCATCTCAATGCAAGCCTTGGGAGGGAAGTTGGGTGCATTCTACATACCTGTCCTTTAGCCACAGCTATTTTCTTCTCTTTATAGCTTGAAAAAGAGGGGTGGTGGTGTTTTATTTTTGTGCAGCTCTTCATTTGAGATGGTATTTAGTCAAAAGATGCGTAGTATTCTGCGAAGGCAACGTGTCTACAAGGTATCTAGTTTTTTTTAAATCGTTTTAGTAACTTTCCCTGCTTCAGCACCATATACATATTAGTATCATTTCTTTTGTCCTTGTCATTTCTTAAAAAATATGTATGAGTTATACAGTATTTTCTATCTTCATCTCTACGAGTAAAATGCAAGACATAACAGTTTCCAGTTCATATATATGATTTTTGTTTTGTTTATATATGTATCACAAAAAGAGTCTTCGTATTTATGCAAATAGAAAAAAAATATTAAATGTGTTGAAGATTAAACTGAACCTTAGTGCAGATATTAGGTGAACATGATTATGTACATGTACGGTTATGTTTAATTTTTTAAAATGTATTTTTTTTCTTATTAATTCATGAAAGAACAGAAATCAAACATCAATTGAAGCCAGAGACAATAATTTTACAGATACTTTTAAGTATTACTTCCTACAATAAATCAAGAAAGTATTTATATCATTTTTGAGACCATCTACAAATATGTTCCAGACTCTGATAGGCAACTGTTACTATTGACATATAATTTAATTTATTTGTTAAAATATGCTTTTTGATCCAATAAAATATAATCTATATTGTATATTGTTGGTTGCCTACAAGTATGTACCAATGACTTACATAAAAAAACTCATCAGTCCGCTCGAAGTTGCGTCTTTAAATATGAACAATTTCAAACTGATTTGATGGAGAAATTGTCTTGCTATCCCTAATTAATGAAATTTGAATAATAAGTAATGAATTATTAGCAACCCAATTAAAAAAGGTATAACCATGTCTGGAGCTTTTTACACTTTAAAAAAAAACGTCGCGGTTTATAAAGCGTAAACTGCCCCAACCCAGGTTATACTGTTAAACTTATGTGAAACCCTCTCCAATACTAGGGCCCCTTGTATCAAAGTAAATTTATCCATGCGTTTAATTTTATTACCCTTTTTCAGTTTTTGTGAATATCAAAAATGATATGAAAATAGCATTAAATTGTATTTAAAGAAAGAAATCAACAATACAAAATACCGTCAGTATAACATATTCTACATGTATAATGTGTCACTAACGATACATCAATCTGTAATGCATTAGGGCAAATGCGAACAAATATGAAATATTTCAGCCGAACTCAACATTGAATGTCATGTTAAATCTTTGAGTAACACCTTCAACTAAGACTGACATGTAATAATTAGGCTGTTGACGCACATATCGGAGGTATTTGATGGAAAAACGCACATATAAGGGAAAGAAGCTTAATTTCATCTAAAATCAGGTAGAAACAATAAGTTGATCAAAATTGTAATCTGTTTTAAGCTTTTTCAAATTTGACTGTTGAAGTATGTCGGCGCATTTGATGGTAGATTTTAAACATGCAAAAATGACGTCATAATATAATTTGTTTTTATATAATGCAGATTTCATGAAAGCGACAGAGTTAGGGTAGTGACAGAGTTGGGATATGGCAGTACATATTAATAAGCAAAAAGTGTGCATTCTTTAAAATAAGTTTAAGATTATTTATACATTATCTTATTTAAATAGAGTTTGTTTCTTTGTGAAATACAAACAACTAGAAATATCGTATGCCGCCAATGACGTTTCAAAATCTTGATGTAACTGTTCTGTTTTAAACTGCGTTAAACTCTTATGAAAAAAATGAATGAATTTCTTATGCCTCCTAATATGCTTCGATCTCTTGTTGATATTAAAACTAACCTTAAAAAGGGAATGATTAAGTGTCAATATTTTGTTTAATGTTATCGAATTATAAATATTTAACACGTTGAGTTACAACGTTTGAATAATAAGACTTGACAAGTTCATTTGAATCCTGATTACTTTTCCTATGCTAATTAAAATGAAAACCCTCAATGCAATTGATTCTGTAGGTGTTTTAAAGTGTTAACTAGGAAGATACTGTAAATTGCTTTAATTCCACGGTGTTAAAATTTCACGATATCTCAAAAAGTACCAATTGCGATGGTTTTTATTTCACGCTGCAAGAAATTAATTCAAAATTTCCAATAAGCAATTTAACATTATTAAAAACTAATAATAACATTCACGATGGGTTTAATTTCGCGGAAAATGAATAAATCGCAAACATAGCGAAATTAAAACCATCGTGAATATTTGCCAATCTACAGTAATTTGTTCCTAAATCGTATGAGTCAGACCGAGTGGCTTTCATTGAATAAGTTAAAAATATTCCATTTTTCAGCTTCGAGGGTTTGTGAAGTGTTTCATTACTAATTTTGTAGGTTAAATTATGAAATTATTTTAAAAAAACATAGAGTATTTTTAATATCGAAAAAAAGCACTTAAAATACTTCCTTAACTATAGAATTTTTCACGATATATATCTGCATCCATCCTTCCTTTGCTAATATTCCTGAGAAATTCCTGAATTTCGAAAGTCATTCAAATGTCTGTTTTCTTGCAATTGAGAAAAAACCTTAAGTTGGTCTGTTTTCATCATCAGCCAATTTTTTTTATAGCGATCTAGTATTCAAAAATGTGAAAAGAGAATCTCTGTACTTATGCACTGTATCTGATCATGTTTTAAATTAACATGTTGTTCTCTTAAAAGTTTTATGCTGCAATTCAGTGAAAGTCTGTTTTTTCTAAATAAATGTTTGGCGGTATTTCAACATTAAAAAATGTTGCTAACTGTTTCTTTATTTTCTTAATTACAAAGAACTAATTTGAGATTTATAAGCCAATTTTGCATTACAAATTATATTCAAAATATAGAGGCTTTAAAAATGTTGTCAAGATTACAAGTGGAACACCGTTAAACGGGAACGTGAAAGTAAGTAAAGGTTATCATGATGATAAAAAAATTGTAAATTTCTAGCTATTAAAATTACAAATGTCTAGCTAAATTAAACTCATCAATTTGTTTTGCGTTAGTATCTATATACGAGGGTCATTCAAAAAATACGTAGACAATGTTCCTCATCGTCATATTATTATTACAAAATTATAGATCAACAAATTTTCGTAAACAAAAACATTTATTTTGTCGAAGTGTGAAGTTTCATTCCAATTGATTAAATAGAACTCATGTTAGCCAAATTTTAAAGCAGAATGTTTTGTTACCACGGAGCACGGTCAACCAACATTGTAACGTCAAAAAACAATGTTGAGAAAGTTTCTCAAATTTTCTCCTTTTTTTAATTTCATAAACAGTCTGTGGCGTCTTCTCCATTCATAAAACGTCTCCATAACACTTAACACCTAGTTTGCTAACAAATGTGCAAATACATTTCGAATTAGATTGTTAGTTTTTTTCAAATTCTTTAATTTACCATGTATCTCCATTAATTCTGCAAAAGTGAAGCGCACATTACGTTTAATGACGTTCCTAACTCTTTTTGACAATATTTTTTTAACCATAACCAGTTTCTTTGCAGACAATCCATCGTCCGATTCAAACTCGCTACCGCTCTGAAATTGTACTTTCCATTTTATACAAATACACGGCTTATTTTTCATACAGATCCTGGTTTATACAGAGTTTTTTAAGTTTGTCAAAAAAAGTTCCTCGAATGCAAAGCACAATTTTACTGCTACTCGCTGCTCCGTGACGTTCTCCAACGTCATGGTTATTTGCCTTTTTTAATCAAGTCCATATGTATTTAGAAACTGATATCTTTTATGCAGATCGACATATTACATAGCCTGATAACATTTTGTTTAATACAGCAATACTTGATTAAAACATGTAATTTTTATTTCGTTTCAGCTCCAGTTATTAGAGATCTGGCTATAAATGCTATATTGTGAAAATTAGTAAATTACTCAATTTTGACGGTGCTCCATGACCCCATTTTTGCTGTTATAAATCTTTGATAATTTTTATAAACATGAAGATATATTCCAATATTTTTAAACTCAAATTATTTGAATTTGTTGTCAAGATATGTTCACCAAATTTGGATATAATATGACGTTAAATAAAAAAGTAAGGACAAAAGTCTACGAACTTTTTGAATGACCCTCGTATTTCTATTTCTTATTTATTCTGTATCTAACAGAACTAACAGTGATAAATTTTGCTCTTAAATGTTTGATATTTCAGAATGCCTGCCGGGACAAATAGGAAACAACAGCACTGAAAAATGTCCACCTGGTTACTTTGGACATGGGTGTCAAGAAATACGTCATTGTGACGTAGACCTGTTTAATATCTCCAGTGGTTGTCCAGCTGTTTATATGTATACAGGAGCATATATGTTCTCTAAGAGTAAATATGCTGACATTCTAAAATAAATGTACCTGTTTCATTTGCAGTTGATGGTTATGCACTTTCTCAAAAATGATTTAATTTACCACAATTAAGCATTAACAATGCAGAAAATAGACCAGCTTCACGTGTATTTGACATTTAAAATTTATAAGAAGAAATAATATTGAGGATACACGTGTTATGATTCGTTGAAGATGATTTCATACATGTAATATTGGAAAGAACATATTCCTTGTTTCTTGCTTGAAATCCCATTAACATTTATTTCATTTTTGCTGAAATTTAGTGCATTAAAAATCTGAATACAATCTGTAAGTAATTATCAATAATCTAATTCACAGAAAAGTGTAACTGGTGCTACAAATTAACGATGATATTTTATTTACACATAACATGTTCATCGCTATTTGTGGACAATTCCGTGTCCAGAGGCTAATTTTCTGAACCGCAGGACCACTCCAAAACAATTTACCAATGTGATTCCGAGGATTTAATTTGCCCAACATGGAACTCAATTGATATACTGTAGAAGTACTTTTTTCCGCGTGGTATTGATTTACGCTATGTAGGCGGTCACAAATTTTCCGCGGAAATTTGAGCGTACTTAATATAAATGTAAGACATACAGTGACAGTCTTGGAAATCCGCGAAATTTTCTACCCGCGGATTAAACGGAAATTGAGATTCCGCGGAATTATGACCCCGCAGAAAAAAGTACGTCTACTGTAAATAAACCTAACAGTAAGTAAGCTGAAGCAATTGAGCAATTACAATTTTTTTCTAAGAAGATGCCTTGATTCCTACGAAGATATTTATCACGATTGATATTTTCATTCCAAAATAAGACTTTCAATCATATGGAATTCATTATTGCTGCTAAAATGTAACGACGTACTATATTTAATAAAACAAATTTTTGATATTTTTTTCATTTTAACCAACATCGGATTCCCTTAAAAACTACCACAAGACAAAGTCTATTAAAATGGTGAACAAAACTACCTTTACCCAGGACGCAAACAAGACGAAGACAAAAACATTTAGGTAAAAGTTATTGTTTATTACAAATTGTACCTATTGATCGAATGTCTTTTTGGCGAAGAATATATATGTACTTGTACCTTAGGGGACTTCTTAAAAAAATCGTATATAATATACGAAATGATTATTTCTACAATTAAATACATAATATTCGGTGAATTTTATGATACGATTTAATGACAATTTATTTACATATAGGTAGAACTAAATAAACAAATAACAATTGTTACATGCAACATTGATTATACGTTTTAATTACAGCATACTTACATGTACATGTACCTGTAGCAAAATAAACTGAAAAATTGATTGAAAAGAAGAACAGCGAAAAACACTCGCAGTACAAATAAAACAAAATTAAAAGTTTCAACTTTTGCTTGTTTTTTTTTCTACAATTACTCAATTGATGAATTTTACTATGTAGAAAATAGCCAAATTACTACCGTAATAACTCTGTGATAGATTATGTTTTTGTTTCTCCAAAGCTGTGTGGTGCCATTTAAAATTTTTGTGTGTTACCAAATGATAAAATGTCTAGTGATATTCACAAGCCTATTTCCTAACAAATATGCATTGCAAATACTGCAAACAATGATAGTGCTTTTATAGACAGTATTTATATTGATCCTACAAAAGATTTGTTATGACAAAAAAAAAAAAAACAACGAAAACCTAAATGGGTAAAAAAAGGACCCTGTTCTGGCAGATAACATTGATATAACAAAAGTTAAGTCTTTAGTGATACACTCAAGAATATTGAGCATATCAACACCAGTGTTGATAGCATTAGTAGTATTATTGTCGACTGTAATAATAAGAATGCAGTTGAACTGGCTGACATTGAAATCTGAAAATAAAGTTCTCGTACGAAAAATGGAAACACAAGAAAGCATCTTGTGACTTTTTTTCAATGATGAATGTTATATTAAACGTAAAGAAAATAGAATGACTAGTTATTACAGAGTTCGTTCAGAGGCAAATGTTAGGGGCCTTGTTTATAAAAGTAAGTTTTTATTTCAAAACTAAGAGGACATAGAACAACACATAAAAAATCTTTTCGGTATTTGCTGAACAAGGGTTATAATACGAGTTATACTGTACAACAAAGTTTCCATGAATATATTTTTATCCTTTTAGAAATTTCGACAATGTTGACAATAACATTGATGTAATATAACAAAGCCTGTGTAAATTATATGAAACTAAATGAACTTTTGAAGTGTGAATCTGTAAACTGTCTGCCTTTATTTGTGATGGTTTTTAACATTGTTTGCACGAGTGGTAATATACAAAATGTTTGGTCTGAATGTTTTATACGTCTTATGTATAAAAAAAATGACTCTAAGAATGCATATAATTATAGGGGAATTACTATATTAAGTCGTTTTGTAAAATTGTGTACATGTGTTCATATTAATAGACTGTTTTAATATTTAGAGAGCATCGGCTTACTTTGTGAAGAGCAGGCAGGTTTTAGAAAAAGATATGGAACAATCGTTCAATTATTCAGCTTGATATAACTTTTTTATTTGTATTAAAATTATTTGTATTTCTTTTGAAGAAAAATAATTATATTGTGCTATTATTGATAATCGTACAGGTAAGACTATTGGTTCAGTTACAAAAAGTATTGTTAAGGCAGAAATTATTGCGCAATTATATTGATGATAAAATATTGACCATCATAAAAAATTGTACAAACATGCAAAATCTTGTGAAAGGGGTGGTATCACTTGTTAAGGTAATTTTGTTTATCTAATATCGGCGTTAGAGAAGTAGAATCCCTATTGTTCTTCTCATTTTTTTAACTTAGCAGAGTTTTTATTTCATGCAAACAATGGCTTTACAAATGTATGTAATATTTCACATTTACTTTTTGACAATGATGATAAAGATGTATTTCCTAAGTTGTATGTACTTCTGTATTCAGGTGACACTGTTATACTTGCTGAATCTCTTATAGAATTACAATAAGTTTTTAATGCTTTGTACTTATACTGCCGAACATGGAATCTGGAAATTAGTGCTTCAAAAACTAATGCTGTCATTTAAAAAAAAATATTAAAAGGTGAGAAAATACTAAATTTTTATACAAAAATAAAGCCTTTCACCATTGTGGACACTATTCAGTTTCTTGGTATTTTTTTCTCTAGGAAGGGATAATTTAAAGCTTGTAATGCACGTTTTCTTCAGCAAGCTAGAATAAAAAACTTGTTTTACTTATTGTGTAAAATAAGGAAACCTTGTCTTCCCTTTGATATTCTCTTGCAGATGTCTGATGCAACGATATCACACCTACTGTATGGGTCTGGAGTATGGGGTCATGAAAATAATAAAATTATTGAATCACTGCACTTAGAATGTTAAGAATGTATTATGAAAGTTGATAAGTGCACCCAAAACTGCATTATGTATGGAGAACTTAGTAGAACACCGATATCACTCTCTATAAAAGCGAGAATGATTGGTTTGTGGGAACAAATTTTAACAAGTAAACAAGAGAAAATTTTTCGAATACTGTAAACCAACTTTTATTCGCGAAAACTTTATTTCGCGATAACATAGAATAAACTTGTACGCGAATATTAATTTTCGTTATCAAGACTATTTTGCATCTATTGTTAAAAAGGATAAAGACTTTAGGGATCGGTTCGCGGCGATAAATATTCGCGATGACGGAGCTCCCGCGAATCTCGCAAAAATTTCTTGCATGCAAAGAAAAGTTGGTTACTCTACTTTATGATATTTATCTATAAAATTAATGTTGCTGATGATTTTCATTCAAAATAGTTGAATTGTGTTAAAGATGAATTAACTACATGTGGTTATGTAATTTTTATTGTTAAATGCCTCATTATTTCTCATTTTTACCTCATTTATCTAAAAATGTGAAGAAATACTATACAGATTTATTTCAGATAAATGGAAATTCAAAAACATCATTCACCAAAATGTTTAAATTATATGGTTTTTATTAACAAATAAAGCTTTTGTTTTTAGTCACATACTAAACAAAGAATTTTAATAACAATAATTTGCAAATAATTCTTTTGGCCACAATTGTATTTTAATTCACGTGACAGCAAAAAATATTTACATTTATATAAATATTTACATGCACAACGAAAACTGATGTACTAACGACCTTTTCTTCTTATGGTCCTCAATAAAAGATAGTACCTTCCTTACAGATGTACAAAACCCAGTCCGTCCTAGATGCTTAGTCCGAAGAGAAGTGTCTCACCCCTGCATGAACAATCTACTATGCCTAACCTTAAAGCAGTTTACCAAAAATAGAAATAAGGAACTGGAAATTACATGTAACAATAAAATGGACGTGTAAATAAGAAAAACAAAAGGACAACTTGAACGAATTGAACGAGACAATTAAAGGCAGAGATTTTAAGCACCGCCTTCAAAAATACCCGGTCTGGGTAGCCCTGTCAATCAACTGCATGAAGGAATATCATTGGATGATGAAACTTGATTGACATTTATTTAGTAGTACCTGTGTAAACCCTAGTTTGGCACTCGTGGGGACCTTCAAATTAACTTTTGAACCTGTGATGTCTGCTAAACATGGTACATGTACATTTATAGAGAGACTGTATTACTTTGAAAAATTTTAGCTTGATCATATATTAATTAAATATACCTTTAGCATTTGAGAGGATTATAATGCAAGAAACATTTTTTAAATAAAATTGTGGTGCATAAAAAGTTTAAAATTTGAATATTAATTTTAATATTTTAAACCTTAAGTGGGAATGGTATAGCTTGATGAAGTTTAGAGCAGCACTGTGTGAAGTAATTAAATTTAAAAATATTCATAAATGTTCCTAATAATGGGTCACTAATATTTTCCCTTGTTATTCTGATAAGAATTTACAAGTAATCTTTTTAGCAGATTTCATGTCAAAGCCTTAAAAAATTATGAAGATTAGGATAAACCTAGATATTTTTTAAAGAAATTTACTTTATACAACTCTCTTTTCATTTCATTGATGGGATCCTTGAGATAAATGAATTAAGTCTAATTTAGTTGTTACTTAAAAATTGAGTTTTAAATTAACATAAATTAATATAAACTCTAACACCTAAAATGATATTACTTTTCATATTTAAATTTATTGTATTATGTCAAAATAATTTATTACATGGGTAAGGGTGTTTTCAAAAACATTCAAAAATAAATCAATATAGATTATTGAGAGAAAACTTTACTAATAACTTTTTACTTTTAATTTAAAATTGTCTCAAAATCCCCAACTAAGTTAAAGTTTGACAGCTGAGGTATTTCACTGTGTATAAATTCAATTCCTAAATATAGCAGACAAACGGTCACAGGTAGACTGCTAGCCCCCAAGGCATTCAAATCTGTACAAAATAAGCCCCTCCCTCACCTGGAATTTACCACCTGGTAAAACATTTCTGCCTTTAAACGAATTGAACGAAATAGAGACAGAGAACGAGAACCCCGATTATCAGGAAGTGAGCTGGTACGAACCTTTGAGAAGATTGCACACCAACTGATCTAAACGTGAAATGCAGGACTTTAAATACACTGCGGTCTGAAGGTGTGTCTCTCTTATCCAATCAAAATCAGCAATCTTCTTATAACCCATACAAGGACGTTCCTCAAATCACTGCATAAAGCTAGAAAATTGTCGAATGTTCAATAAACGATCATAACCAATAAGATTTATCGTTGTTACATGTAACTAATTCTGTAGAATCCAATTCTACCACAAATGCTTGGTCATATCAAATATAAAAACCTTATATCTTCTTATCTACATGTATGTAAAATGTTAAAATATTTTAAAAATATTTGAAAAGTAGGTCAAACTTCAAGGTCAAGATAATAAGGTAAAAAAATCATAATGCAATATAAAAAAAACATATTATGGTTGCTAGGTTTAAGGTGCAACCTCAGACTAAAATTGTTTATTAATGTTAACCCAATTTCCAATTAAAATTGTTTCCAAAGGACTAGTTATCAGTTATCAGAGGTTAAAATATAAGTTAAAACTTTGATTTTTAGCTCATCTGAGCCGAAGGCTCAAGTGAGCTTTTCTGATCACATTTTGTCCGGCGTCCGTCTGTCCGTCTGTCTGTCTGTAAACTTTTCACATTTTCGACTTCTTCTCAATTGTCTTGCCAATTTCAACCAAACTTGCCAAAAAGCATCCTTGGGTGAAGGGGATTCAAGTTTGTTCAAATGAATGGCCACGCCCTCATTCAAGGGGAGATAATTGAGAATTAGTGAAAATTTGGTGGTATGTTTAAAAAATCTTTTTCTCAAGAACCACTGTGCCAGGAAAGATGAAACTTATGGGTAAACATCCTCAGGTAGTGTAGATTCAAGTTTGTTCAAATCATGACCCCCGGGGGTAGGGCAGGGTCACTATGGCCGACCAAATTTTTATATAAAAATATATAGGAAAATTCTTTGAAAATCTTCTTCTTAAGAACAGCAAGGCCATAATTGCTAATATTTATATGGAAGCATCCCCAGGTAGTATAGATTCAAGTTTGTTCCAATCATGATTCCCGGGGGTAGGGTGGGGCCACAATGGCCGACCAAAGTTTTAAATAGAAAAATATATGAAAACTCTTTAAAAATCTTCTTCTTAAGAACAGCAAAGCCATAATTGCTCATATTTATATGGAAGCATCCTCAGGTAGTGTAGATTCAAGTTTGTTCAAATCACTACCCCCGGGGGTAGGTCAGGGCCAAACTTTTGGTTTTTGTAAACCAATTTCTACTTTTTCCTAGCCACAATGCTCGGGTGAGCGATGTGGCCCATGGGCCTCTTGTTAAAAAGTGTACTGAGTTTATGGAAGAAAATTTGTTTTAAAATGAAGAAAGATCGATGATATCTGTTTTTTCTTTTATTTTCATTCTCAAAAAACTTTGGTCTGCTCGTCAGCTTTGATGACAGACAGCTTGTGTACATAACGGTAGGTGTATACACATTAGACAGTATGTGTCGGTGTACGCATAGATATCACATAATGCATAATGTTTCACATTTAGTGCATTTTCAATAGGAAAGCATTGAATTAACATGTTCTTTTATATTTGAATAATGCATGTATGTTTAAATCCACAGGTATATACAATTTAATTTGAACAATTCGACTGATCAGTAACAACATTCATTTAAAAAACCTGTATTTCCTTATCGGTTTAATTCAGATCAAACCCTGCCGGGTCTTAAGAAATAATTTTAACTAACTAGGACTTGGACTGTTTTTATTTCCGTAGTTATTTATTTTTTTTTTTTTGATGTCGGAAATATTACTCATACCTGTTAATGTAAGTATGAAAATGTGAAACTAGTAGATGAATAATCAACACCAGTGAAAAATATATAATAAAAAGGATAAATAGCTAGTATTGGTGTAAAAAAATCTTTGAAAAGATGCATTTATAAATAACTTTATTATTCAAAGAATATTCAGGAAAAGTAGATTTGTAGCCTTTTTTTTTGTTCGGATAATTATAACATGTTTCGTTTTCTTGAATCACTTCTGATGAAATTCAAATAACAACTATGGAAAATTTCGCAGCAAGATATTTCGCAATGTTTGGCTCTTCAGACAAATTTCACCTGCCTGAAGTAATAAACAGAAAACAAATCTTTTTTGTACATTTGACTCTCTCTCTCTCTCTCAAACAGAAAATCGCCGGAACATACTATTTTCAAATTGTGTTTCCTAAACATTTTCGATTTACCAGTCCCTAACAGCTTAGTGCGTCTTATTCATTTTATTGTTCTTAGAGTTCATATGTATTACGAGTTAAAAAGTAATTTCATTTTTAATTGCAGGATCGGGCCGGTCTATCCACATAATTTTTAGTGTTGTTTCATAAGTTAATATTTCAATTTAATATCTAAAATGCTTATCATTTGCTATTGGAAATTATACAGTTCCTTTTTAGACCATTGAATTTTACTTTTCGCATAAATTGTGAGTTACACAGTTCGTGTTTTATATTCTTACAGTGATATATAACTATATATTTGAAAATAGGTAATGCATGTTTCTTATTTAAATTCATATTTTATATTATGCATCTAACATTTACTTGAGGAATAGGTGTAAAATGTTATCGATTTTATTCCATTTTCATCCGACTATCGTCTCAATCATTTAGACGCATGTCTTTTTCACATATATCGAAGCGCTTTGATGATCAAGACTCAGAGGAACTCCGAGTGTTACTTACACGTGCTTTTAAACATGGCATTTCATGTGCAAAATTTGCATATACTCCAAACATTCACAGTGCCAGTAAGCCTGGTCAGCTTATTCATTCATTTTGTCTCGGTGCAGGTATGTCCGAACCTGATAATATAAATTTATTGACTAACCACAATGGTAACATGCGTTTTGTCGTACCCAAGAACTAACCTGTGTGCCTGAAGCCGTTAGGCCGACGGCTTTCGGTTTGGTTCGAAAGTCACCAAATCGCATTTTACCCGCGAACACAGTCAATAAATATTTTGCCATACCTTTTATTTAAATATGATTATGACACACGTATTATTTATTGTCCTTCGTGATGTAACCATGAGGTCCGTCACGTTAAAAACATCAAAGAAATCAGATGAGATTTAGCTCCGCCATTATGTGAATTAAGCGGTTCAACATCTCATGAACAGGCCCACTATCGACCTATTTTGTAATATATAGTATTAATAATTATTTTATAAATGGAATTATAAGTATTTTCACATTTTGAAACACATAATGTCTCCTCAAAATTTCTTTTGATCATATAAGTATACTGTAAACAAATATATGAGGTTTCTGAGAAATATTTCACGTTCGTCAATGAAATAATGATAGAACTAATTGGAGCAATTTATTGACAGATCCACTCAAAACTTAAGCATTGAATTCCTAACATGTAATAGATATGTGGAGTCTTTTGAATGCGTGTTTCATTACATACATGTCTAGAAATGAATTACATTGCCATATAGCTTTCTAAAATGTCTTATTTAGGCTTTTGAGTTAGCATGTCCAATTACAAAAACAACAGTGCAAAAAGTCTCCGAATGCCCTCGAAATGAAGAGGAATGGACAGCAGCTCCTATACAAAAAAAATGCAAAGCATTTGCCAGTCAGTGTGCAAATCCCGAAAGACTTGTGTATCATTGTGTAATTGGTCCAAATCACAATGAACTCCTTGAAGTTTGTGCCTATGGAAAGATTATTCACAAGGGTATTTGAAATACATATACACGTTTATGGTCATGCAAAATAAATAATTTTACCCAAACACATTGAAAAAAAAATAAAGTGCTGCTGTTAAGCAAATTCCTAAGAGAAGAATATCAGGAAAATGTGTACTATTTACAATGTATTTCCTCTAATATCCATGTGACTTGGTGGGAAAACATCCCAACTATATTACCTTATTGAAAAACATTGGTTTAAAAATTAAAATATATGAAAATAATTGTTAATTTTTTACAATAACTTCGATAATTTGCTGCTACAATTTATATTCAGAATGTCATAAATTTAATTCAAATGTGAATCGATTCTTTTCCATAAAAAGTTAATATTAAAAGCATCATAACGGTTATTTTGCAGGCTATTGTACAGAATATAGCCTCATAGGAAACCTTATTCAACAAAGTGTAGGTACAAACTGCTCAAATGACACTCATCCGTGCCCAGATAGTTACAATTCGACTGTGGCATACAAATGTAAGTGAAAAAAGTTTACACTAATATCATAAATTAACATCAATATTCATGTGCATACATATCTATCTGGGAAACACTTTTGTGTATTTTAGTTGTTTAAAAAAATCCCTTTTTTATTCATACTACAACAAAATAGTTGAATGAACCCTAAGGCAGTTTTTTTCTGGGATGGTGGGTCATTAATTATTTTTCTATCCGCTCATCTGTTTCTCTGGCAATAAGAAAAAAAAATATGACAATTTTATTAAGTAGAGGCTTCATGTACTAATGTTCCAATTTAGCTTGGAATACAACAGAATTAAATATAACAGTTTCTTCAGTGCAATTTCAATATGTGTGTTACTTTGTGATGCTGATTGTTTATGTATCACATTTTAGATATGTGTTGACGTCATCCTCGATAGTTTTCTTACTTAAATGTGCACAGGTCAGCGAGGTGAAGGATAGAGTTCGCACCTTTGACTTTTGCTGGTCAACCAAAAAAAAAAAAAAATCAGATAAAAAGTAAAGTTGTTTTTATTAGCTCACCTGAGCCGAAGGCCCAAGTGATCTATTCTGATCAAAATTTGTCCGTTGTCTGTCGTCGTTGTTGTCGTTGTCGTCGTAAACTTTTCACATTTTCAGCTTCTTCTCAAGAACTACATGGCCAATTTCAACAAAACTTGCTACAAAGTATCCTTGGGTTAAGGGGATTCGAGTTTGTTAAAATAAAGGGTCAAACCCTTTTCCAAAGGGGGATAATAATGAATTAAAGAAAAATTAATGGCATTTTTCAAAAATCTTCTTCTCAAGAACCACTGGGCCAGGAAACCAAAACTCATGTTGAATCATTCTCAGCTCGTGTAGATTAGAATTTGTTCAAATCATGACCCCAAGGGCTAGGGTTGGTTCAAAATAGCCGATCAAAGTTTTACATAGGAAATATTCCGAAAAGTCTTTATAAATCTTCTTCTCAAGAACCACTGGGCCAGGAAAGATGAAACCCATGTGGAATCATCCTCAGGTTGTGTAGCTTCAGGTTTGTTCAAATCATGACCCCTGGGGCTAGGGTGGGGCCAAACTGGTCTACCAAAGTTTTACATAGGAATATATTGGAAAAATCTTTTAAAATCTTCTTTTCAAGTTCTTCAAAGCCATGATTAGTGATATTTATATGGAATCATCCTCAGGTAGTGTAGATTCTAGTTTGTTCAAATCATGACCATTTTGGGGGTTAAAATTCAAGCCAGCCCCCCTTCACCTTCAATTAACTTTCAGTTCTGATCTGATATGTGCCTTTTCCTAGCCGATGTGCTCAAGTGAGCGCTGTGGCCCCCGGGCTTCTTGTTACTAATAGTCAGTTTGCCTATGAGTATAAAGAGTACAAACTTTAGAAGGAAAAAAAACATAAGATATAGTTGCAAAAAGATCATTTACAGACATTCTGATATAAAAATTAAATAGTATACATATGACATTTGCAAATATATTACCAAAACACGTATCTATGAAGCCTGATGCTTAAGGATGGATGATACAAACAAATGTTTTATTTGGAAGAGATTCAATATCGTGTCACATATTAAGAAAAGTGGATAATTCTGAATTCTTTCTTCTAGAAACTGGAAAATAAAATAGAATGGAAAATATTGGTAATATTTCAATAAAATAACAAATATTGACAACTCACACTCAGTGAAGGTTTACATGTGAACTCAAATTTCAGAATAAGTTCATTTGGAGCTTGAAGTGTAATACAAATTTAAAAAAAGGTATACTAAGCCAGGTGAATTTCATGAGGAACAACAAATCAGAAAAATCACAGCCTGATTTTTACCATTTTCTTTTCCCAATAAAATTCAAAATTACTATTATTTTACGTCTATTTCATATCGTAAGTTCTTTTGAGAAATAATTCTAAGAATTATTCACTTTATCTAAATCTATAACATTATATAAAGTGTCATCCAAAGAAAAAAAATATCGTATCGTCTGTCCATAAGTAGAGTATAAAATTGTAAGATAACATAAGTTCAGTAGTAGACTCTGAACACATATGAATTAATGTATTTTTTCAACAGCATCAAAATTACATGGAAAAATACTTGAATGTTTAAGCGTTGATAAGTGTTTCAGAAATGACTACCATGTCTACTTTTGCTGTGAAACAAGTTTAATATAGTGAAATTAATGTTCAATATACTTTTTAGATCAAAATTAATATAATATTAGGTATGTATGAAAACAAAATTTATCATATCATATCTATATTATTCACAGAAGAAAACATTTCCAAACATTACTTAATAAACCACAATAAAAAGTTATGTACAAGAGACATTTTCCAACTACAACTACCCCGGGGGTAGGGCGGGGCCACAATGGCTGATCAAAGGTTAACATAGAATTTATTGGGAACATCTTTTGAAATATTCTTCTCCAGAACCACTGGCCCAGGAAAAATGAAAAACATATGAAAGCATCTCTAGGTAGTATAGATTCAAATGTGTTGAAATCATGACCCCCGGGAGTAGGGAGGGGCCACAATTGCTTATCAAAGGTTTACATCGGAAGATATGGGACAATTTCTTTTTAAAATCTCCTCCAGAACCATTGGGCCAGGAAAGATGAAAAAAATTTCATAGCATCCTCAGGTAGTGTTGATTCAAATTTGTTCAAATCATGATCCCCGGGAATCGTGCGGGGCCACAATGACTTTTTTACATAGAAATATATAGGGAAAAAAGTTTAAAAAATCTTCTTCTCCAGAACCATTGGGCAAGGACAGATGAAATGCATGTGGAAGGATTCTAAGGTGGTGTAAATTCAAGTTTGGTGAAATCATGACCCCCAGGGCGAGACAACAATCTCTGGTCAAAGTTTTATGTAGGAATATATAGGAAAAATAATAAAAAAAAAAAATCTCTATATCTTATATCTTATATAACTTATTCATATCTTATAAACTCTATAATCACTGGGCTAGGAAAGATGAAACTCACATAAAAGCATAGGAAACATAGGAAGATATAGAGAAAATGCCTAAAAATCTTTCTCTCCAAAACTAATGAGTCAGGAAGAATAAAACTCATGTGGAAGCATCCTTAGATAGTGTTGATTCAGTTTGTTCAAATCATAACCCCCGGGGGTCATCAGAAGCTCACATAGTAATATCTAGGGAAAATCTTTAAAAATCTTCTTCTCCAAAACTACTGGGCCAGAAAAGTTGAAATGCACATGGAAGCATCTTCAGGTAGTGTAGATTCCAATGTGTTCAAATCATGACCCCCGGAGGTAGGGCGAGGCCACAACGGCTCATTCCAATTTTTAATCGGAATATAGGAAAAAAATCTAAAAAATATCTTCTTCTCAAGAACCACTGGGCAATGAAAAAATGAAACTCATGCATGTGGAAGCATTCTCAGGTAGTGTTCAATTTGTGACCCCCGGAGGTAGGGATTGTCAACAATAGCTGATGAAAGTTTAAATATATAGGAAAAAAAATAAAAACTTCTTCTCCAGAATCACTGGGCCAGGAAAGATGAAACTCACGTGAAAGCATCCTCAGGTAGTGTAGATTCAAGTTTATTTCAAATCATGAACCCCCAGGGTAGCGCGGGGCAACAATGACTGATCAAAGATTTACATAGGAAGATATAGGAAAAATCTCTAAAAAAGACCTTTTTTCCAAAACTAATGGGCGTGGAAAGATGACACTCATGTGGAAGCATCCTTATGTAGTGTTAATTCCAGTTTGTTCAATTCATGACCCCCGGGGGTTGGGAGGGGCCAAAATGGCTGATCAGAGGTTCAAATAGTGATATCTAGGTAAATTCTTTAAAAAATCTTCTTCTCTAAAACCACAGGACCAGAAAAGTTGAATCTCAGATGGAAGCATCTTCAGGTAGTGTAGATTCTAGTTTGTTCAAATTATGACCCCCGGAATGGCCGATCAAATTTTTACATAGGAATATAAAGGGGAAAAAAATTGAAAAAAAAATCTTCTACATAATCACGTGAAAGCATCCTCAGGTAGTGTAGATTTAGGTTAGTTCAAACCATGACCCCCAGGGCGGGGCAACAATGGCTAACCAAAGTCTTGCATAGAAATATATAGGAATTTTTTTTTAAAAAAAACTTCTTCTCAAGAATTACTGGTCTAGGAAAGATGAAACTCACGTAAAAGCATCCTCAGGTAGTGTAGATTCAAGTTTGTTCTTATCATGACCCCCGAGGGTAGCGCGGGGCAACAGTTGCTGATCAGAGAGTTACAAAGGAAGATAAAGGAAAAGTCTCTAAAATATCTTTTTCTCCAAAACCAATGGGCAAGGAAAGATGGAACTCATGTTAAAGCATCATCATGTAGTCTTATTCAAGTTTTTTCGATTCATGACCCCCTGGGGTATGGCGGGGCCACAATTGCTGATCAGAGGTTCATAAGTAATATCTAGGTAAAATCTTAAAAAATCTTCTCCAGAACCATTGTGCCAGAAAAGTTGAAACTCATGTGGAAAAATTTTCAGGTAATGAAGATTCCAGTTTGTTCAAATCATAACACCCGGAGGTAGGGCGGGGCCACAATGGCTGATCAAAATTTTACATAGTAAAGAAATCTTTCAAAATCTTTTTCTCCAGAACCACTGGGCCAAAAAAGTTGAAACTCATGTGAAAAAATTTTCAGGTAATGTAGATTTTTTTCTGTTTGCTCAGCTGAGCGATATGGCCATGGGCCTCTTGTTTATAAAATTGTGTAAAATTACATCACAATTAGTATACAAAAATAATAATCTAAGGTTTCGTTATTAATATTATTAAATCCTAGACTTTTTGGAGTCTGTAAGGGTACTTTACCTTAAAGAATTTCATCTGAGGATATAACAAAATCTAATCAGTTGAAAGAATACTTATTTTCTTATTTGAGGGCATTGTATTCCAAGACTCTAATGATATCTTTATTTTTTCTGTTACATTTTAAGGACTTAAAACTGTCTGGCAAGGTATCATCCTCAATGGATATTTCAACTATGTCTTTCTAAGACTCGATTTGTTTTAAAACAAAAACTCTCTAGGATTATATACATTGAGTTGGCCTTTTCTTAAAAAGTATTTTGCTTCATTTTTTTTCCTATTTTCTAACTTCAGCGGATTCTTTATAGAAGGTATAGTAGGACCCTCGTATGAGTGGGTTTTTCTGGATATTTTGAAATGAGTAATGTTCTATCATTTAATACTATTGTGAGATCTAGGTCGAACATTTTTTATTCACTGCTTTGTTACATGTTCTTTTTGTTATTTTTTTGTTTTGGTGTAAGAGCAATCATGAACCTTATATATGGTACATGTAGGATAAGCAATAGATTTTGAAAATTCCCCCCTTTAAAATCATTTAAGTTATAACTTGAACAAATCCCAAAAAAGACTTTCAAGTATCTTTTTCATCTTATAATTTATATAACGAATTTAACGATTTGTTGTAATAAAACTCAATCAGATATTTTAAAAATTGATATACACTGTACATGGTATGTCACAAGGATAATGGTTTCACATTGTACCTAAAGTTAACGAATTGCTTAGATTTTTATATGACGTACATATAAGATCTATAACTTTTTTAAGTGTATATGAACATTCTGGTTTCATTTCCAGACCAATCATGTTATGAATTAACAAAAAAAATCAACACCTGGAGACGAATTACCAAAAGCTACCACCACTCCCATTCATACATCAACCTTAAATAAGTCGTAAGTTGAATTGTTTTCATAAAGTTTTTTTAAAATATAAATATATTATAAACAGTTGATATCTAGATATGGATAACTTCCTTGCCTTCTTTGTACCTCGATACTCACACGGTTGATATCGCCAAAGCCACAGATTGCCTTCATTGATACTGACTTTTACGATACAATTAAAATGATTTGAGTTTTAAAAGCTTGAAAGAAGCAAACAAAGTCTCATTATCCCTACAGCATTTTTAAGTTCTGAATAAAGTAGAAAGTTTATTTAGGCTCATGTGAGTGTTATAAATTATAGAACTCATGCTTATTCTTTATAAGAAATTTGAAGATTCTTTTTCTTTTTATTGTTTTAGCTCCAAGAAGCAATCAGGAATCACTCTAGTCTTACATGCTGTTGTATGTATTGTATTTTCCATTCTCTGATGGATGTTTTGCTTATAATCGTGAGTATCAATGCAAGCCAAATAAAAAAAAAATAAGTGAATATTGACAGAAAAGTAGTGTATAAAAGTAAGACATCTCTTTTACAGCGTATATTTTCATTTTCAGGTACCAGGCATTTAATGCCCAGGAAATGTGTTCAAAGACATTGACGTACTGATGGTTGTTTACATGGACAAAATACCTTAAAATGTAGTGTTCAATCTATTCATATTAGTTTATAATATTTTATTACCTAATAAAATGTCATGAAAGCTTTATTATAATTCATTCTCATTACTGCACTGTTTATTTCAAGTTATTTCAAATATTGATCAAAGAGCAAGTAACTCTAGATTTAGAAGTAGGACACCATAAAATCATCAGTATTCAAAAATGATAAATGTTTAGGGTGGTTAATTTTAAAGGCAATTCATCCATAAGATTGAAAATTGAATCCATAAAATTTGCATGCTCTATATTGTTCATACTATATATTCTAATTATGAAAATTAACATATAAATTTGATCACATGAAAGAAAGTAATTTTTTTTCATTGTTTTTTTTTTAATTTCTGATTCTTATTTACACTCTACATTTCAAAAAAATGTGAAGTTATCAATTATATTTAATAGACGATTAATATATTATAAAAACATTTACTAATAAAAATCATAATTTATGATATGAAGAAATGCTTTAAAAAGATTTTATGGAGCTGAAGGTAATGTCAATACTAGTCTATCTTTTAATACAGTAACATTTTATGTTTATTCGTCATTTAACGTCGCTCTCAAGAATTTTCCACTCATATGGAGACTACTAATTTTTTGCAGATTTTAAAAGGTAAGAAATAAATATTTTAAGGGACAATATCCCTCTGCTCCACATTTCACGACTTTTTTTTTAAATTCCAAACATTGATTTTCAGCAACAACTATAACACTCAATTCAAATAAAAAATAGTTTGAAGTATGAAGCGTTGCTTACTTTTTCAGAAATAAATGATATGTCAAATCATGATTTTGAAGAAAATTTGAGATGGTCACTAAAAAGACCAATTATTTTTAATCTCACAATTAAATTAGAAATACGAGGTATATATAAAAATAATATTTACTCTCATACCTATCTAATTCCCTTTAGAAAACATACTGGAGCGATGCTTTTTAAATCAGAATATCAAATTGTTTTCTGTGCATGTAAAATAAAATGCATCCATAAGCAAGAGTTATCGTTCCATTATCGCCCTTGAAATTCTTTTTTAATGAAATAAAATATTAATTAAATGTTTATAAACAATTCTGCGGCTTTTAATTCTGTACAATTAAAAGACTTTCACGTTTAGAAATAGATTTTTTTATCAATTTACACCGTTTAAAGGAACTGAGTGTAAATGTTTTAGGTAAACTATTCAAAATAATTTTTGAATAAACTAGCAATAGAACTACAAATCAACCTCTGAACGATGGGATAGGTTTGCTTGAGTTAACAATAAAATAGTCCATATGATAGAAATTTGTAAACTCTGGCATGACAAATTACTGAATTTCATGACAAAATATCTGCAGAAAGTTATCTTTCTTATCTGTAGAGTTATCTCTCTTATCAGAGTATCAATGAACCTTAAGGAACTTTTGTGATGCATAACCCTTAAAATTCATGAGCTTCCTGAACTCCCTTCTCCAGGGCGCACTCAGTGGCTATGCCCTGTACCCACGAAGGTTCTCGGACCCCTTGCCTGTTTAAATGCCATAAATGCCGTTATTTCGTTACATACGCCACCGATTTCCATTAATTAATTTCTTATTTGTTAAGAGATTTTTTTTTAATTAAAAAAATATCCTGGTATCTTTACACAAATACTATTAAATGCATTCATATAAAAAAATAAAAGTATCCAGAAATATTTTATATTTTCTGTGCTTTTCTGAAAGTTATATATTTTGTGAGTTTTATTCTGAAAAATAAATTATAGAAATTTTGTATGGACCTTGCCAACATAAATGCAAAAAAAAAAAACGTAATTTAAATAATGTTTTAGGCAAAGCCTACATAAACATTAAGGAGTAGTATGATCTAGCCGAAATGTTGAATAGTTACATTTTGAAAAAAATTCAAATACAGTTTTTTATAACGATTGGAGAACCGTTTACTAAAGTAAAAAAATTGTTTTAATTATGTAAGTTACTTAGACAATTCCGTTCATTGAATCAAAAACAATTTTTTTAAATTGTGCCTTAATATGGAGAAACTATGTCAAAAGTCTTATCAAAGTTTAAAAGTAGAAATGGTAGAATAATGGATAAATCTAAATATTTTCTTTCTTTAATTACCATGGTTATATCATCATCGAAATAAAAATTCTCTGTACCCGCACCTTATGCAACAATGGGCCTCTCTTTATACGGTTTCATCCAAAGGACTGGTCTTCGCGTCCCACAGTGGGACTCAAACCCGAGACGTTAGATTCAACTCCTTACCTTTTTAAAGCAGACACTCTAACCACTGTTCCACGTCACGACTTTACACTTACCATACATGTTTACACAATGAATGCTTTTTAACTAAAATTCATTCATGTTTTTTCGTACATATACAGGTTAGAAATATAATCATTTGTAAATATTGTCACTTAAACCAACATTTAAAAATAAAATCTAAACGCTAAAGTTAAACTTATATTTTTTGTCATATATCCGGATGAAGGAAGCAAATATACAGCATTATCTTCTATGCATTGTTCGAAGAGTTTAGTCATACGAGTAAAAACCATAATAACACAGGGATATTTGTACCTATGACGGATATTACAATGGGTACATTCGTTACGTTTTTGTTGATTGTCATTTTGATTCTTTCAAATTGGTCTATCATTCCAAAATGTGAAAGGTGAGTAAATGACTGCAATTTCTATGTAATTGAATGAAAGACCTTTGTTACTAGAAGAGTAAAAAATCTAGTAGGTTACATTTTGTTGAGCATTTTCTTTTCTAGTTATTTTAGCTTCTCTATTACATGCTTTGTCTCAATCAAGAAAATGTAAAAAAAAAAAAAAAGATATAAATTAAAGTACTTTTACTTCTATTTTATTCCTTAACAGTATACGTGACGTCATACCTATGAACCAAATACACGTTTTCCTTTCCCTAATTACCTTGTATTCTCTCTTAAACGTTAAAGTGTGCATTTCAAAAGTATCAAATATTTTGTACAGAGGATTTAAAGGTTGCTGCCCAGATTACTAGTGGGATATCGAAAGTCAGCAGTGCAAAAGTAAGTTTGAGCAAAATTGAAATAGTGTTTTCACACAAAATCAAATATCTGACTTTTTTTCAAATTAGCTCAAAAAGTTGATGTTTTTATTACTGTGCAGGGTTTAGTTAAAGGGACACGTTTATAAAAGACAAAGAGACGACGAGAAAAAGTGAACGGATGATGACAACTGATATCCATCTTGTCAATTTTTTTTTTTCTTCTGTCTGTTGTTACTGTAGATTTCTTATCTTTCGCGAGTACTTGTTATCGCGAATTGGCTCTTCAACGTCAAAACGCGAGAATAATAATTCTCGAATGGACGGCTGGTCAAGAGTTTTTACATAGATTTCAGAGCCATAAAATAAAGGCGAGTAATTTTATTTCGCGTGTGGTGCTTCTCGCAAAAATAAGCGATAATTAAATCAAAGCGTATATTCAGGAATCTACAGTATTGTAATTGAACATGAGATAACAATAAGATCTTTTTTACACAATAAACATTGCCTTTTTTATACAGTAAACATTGCCCTAAAACACACCCATTTACTTCAAAATTCAAGAACATTGCAATTTAACAAAACCCTTTTTTATGTTTCATGTCTTTGACTCTCTAAAGTAGAAAGCCACATCTTTATAACGATGCTTGAAATGGGACGATGGAAGGAGTTCATCTAATTGGTATAATTGGGCAGAGTCATTTATTGGATAAATCGAACCAATCTCATTTTACCAAAGAATTCCAAAGTTCAGATTAGTTATCTTCTAAATTCTATGTAAACCTAAATAACCAAAAAGTAAATCTCAGATGGTTGAAATATGTCATGTTATATCATGGGATTGACGTTATGCAGATAAATTATTAAAAATTTCTTTTTTAATAATTAACTTCGATTTAATTTATATCAGTAGAAGTCAAAAGATATTAGAAATCACATATTATTGTTAATCTATGAAATCTAACTTATCTGCATATGTGTTATTAATTTCAATTGGTCCTGAAAAGTGAAGGACCCATACAACTAACATAGCGTCAGTAATCTTGAGTTATTTATTACATGTATTTTATCCCCTCACCCCTCCAAGGTCCTAATTAATACCAAAAACTTTTTCACTGTGTACACTGTCCTTTCTTACCTAACTTGATACCATACTGGTTTGAAATACAATTATTTTGTTTTTAAAAATGTTAGAGTATTTGAATTCCTCCATAAACATACATGTGTGATAAAATTAATTAACACGAAACCCCTTAGATGAAGGACCATTATTTAGACGAAAAAAAGGAAATGCAGATATTGTCCTGCATATTCTACATAAATATCGTTGAATATTTACCGTGTATATCCCTTTTGTTTTTTTTCTTCTAAGCCAACTGTGAATATTGATTTGAATACCATTTTTGTGTATACACACGCATAGAAATATACATGTACACAGAGTACATTGTACACGCTGAGTATATTTTTTTGTCTTTGTGCTTTCAAACATGTAAAATGTAAACATAAGGGATGTTTTGTTTTTTATTGTTTAGTGTGAGAAATAGGTGTCTAAACAAAACAGATGTGCACGTAGGCATATTTATTTAATGAAGCAGTAGCGCGCATCATGAATATGCCAACATAAAATGTCTATTATATACACAGTCACAAATAACTCACACTTAAGTTAAAATCATTCCTTATTTGTCATTCCATCCATCAAACCTCCAGACACTATTTTGGAAAATCTCTGAGAAAATTTTATCATTACTTTTTGGAACATCTGCAGAACATAACTTTTAATAGAATTTACCTCATTTAATGAACTGTATTTGAGAAAGATATATTTCAGGTACATACATACATACATGTATACTGATACATTGTACCTCAGAAACTAGTACATAAAGTCATCAATTAAGCAATTGATTTTGTTTTATATAAAACATTTAGGTGATTGTATGTTTTGAATATACTAGAAATTAATGGTATATTTTAATGCTATGTACAAGAACCATTCCCTGTCCTTTGGTTGACTCTATACTGCACAAATAGAGGGCACATTAAGATTTTTTGTGAGTGTTTACTTTCTTAAAGGAAAAAAAAATGAATGTTAATCTATTAATCGGTGTCAATTTTGAATACCCTGGATTTGTTGAAGTGAGTCTGTCTAAATTAATTTCTATACTGTTACCTCATTACCTCGAATCTGTAGTATTTTTGACTTTTCCCGTCCCTTCGAGTTTGAGATAATAAGAATTGAATGAAGTTATTTTTTGTTGGAGATTACACATTTCTAGAAATATACACAAAGCTTTATTTCTATTTCTGATTCGTTCATGTTTATTAATATTATTAATATGACGTAAATATGCACTTCTATCAAAATCTGTCTATGACCTATCACAGCTATAAACTTTTAGACTGTTATTTAGGCCAATAATTTCTCCCTAGCTTATCATGAGCTATCCTTTATTTAGAATGCTTACCAGGATATGGTGGAACAAACAGTACAAAATGCCCATTTCCTTTCTATGGAGATAAGTGTCAAGGATTATGCCAATGTTCGATGGAATTTTGTCACTCTTCTCAAGGTTGTCCCATTGTATCAACAGGTACATGTGGATCTATCTTGTTTCTTTTACATATTACCAATAATTGTATGATGTCTAAATTTGACATTATTTTGGAATCTGCAAAGAGGAACAGTAACGAGATTAATTTTGTTATTTTAATGATTTTAATTCATATAAAATATACTTGCACACAATTAAGTCACGTTTCCTCTATTTTTATATAGATATTATTAGAAAAATCTATATTTTTTAAGTTAATATATAAACAAAAAAATAATAATAATAGGAGACTTTGATTGCCTTTGTTTTTACTAAACATTTACTACTGGCCTTTAAGATGTATAAAAATTAAACATTTAAAATATTAAATGCAAGATTACAAGAAAGTAAGGGTTACAGTTGATCTTATATTAAAATAGTGGACCCATAAGTACAAACTTTTCTGCATCACCATGTACGTGTACAACCATTCTTGATAAGATTAACTTGAAAACATTCATTTCTTTATTTTCTTACACTTCTTTTAGCAAATTTCTCCCCCGCCGTTACCATAATTTCCGTAAAATATATCCAATAAGTACACCTTTGAACCTTTGCGTCTCCGTTAAATATAGTATCACTTTCCCATATTATTTTATTTCTACATTTTTTAATCAAAATAAAATTCAAATTTCTATTCAAGTCCTTGCTCTTTGGAACGTGGAACATGCTTTGAAGAATTGGTGATATCCCCTACAGCTGCAGGATACCTGCATTGAATTTTGGTCTCTAATGCCTAGTTGGCCATGGATTTATATGGAATATTTACTCCCTGAGGATGACCATTCATTAAGACTTATTATGTCACTGAATCTACATTAAGGCGGAAGCTTAGGGATTTTGTTATGATTTATTCAGATTAAAAAAAAAGTACGTCACCCATTGTTCCAACTCATTTCCCTGGATTATTTTCATTTATTTATAATTTTTATTTTCCACAATGCTGGAAACATAAAACGTTTCCCTTTTTATGAATAATATTTGGCGAAATGGTTCCTTAAAAAAGTTTTAACAAACAAATACTATTTCTACATATTTTTTTCTGTTAGTGAGGACAAAATTTGTTTCCATTAATTCAATGTAGATCTCAGACTATAAATTCCATTTAAAAACTGAGACTGAGTACTAAAAAAATATGAGCTAGTTTTAAAAAGCTTAACTTAACTAATTTCATCCGTCTAATATCGAAGAAACAGCACCTATTCCTAAACGCAGGGATGCGTATCTGATATATTTGGTTGAAATAGACCAGTAGCTTCAGTCAAGTCGAAAACGTGAACGGTAAACATACAAAAAACTAGTCAGAACAAGGACGAGAGATGATTGTGTAGCTTTATTTATTAATTAAGTTAGAGGGAACATGCGTTTTGTCGCCGACCCCAGATCCAAACTGTGTGCCTGAAGCCGTGGACAGTTTTTTCGAGGATGGACAAAACCCATTTTGCCCGAGAACATTATACATTTATTGACTGAGTTCGAGGGCAACATGCGTTTTGTCGCACCCAAGAACCAAACTGTCTGCCTGAGGCCGTTAGGCCGAGGGCAGACAGTTTGGTTCGAGGGTGCGACAAACGCATTTTGCCTGAGAACTCTGTCAATAATTGTTTTGTTATACCTTTCATTTTATTTTTTATTTACATGTATTTTGTGCTTTATTCCGTGATGTAACATCAGATCGTTCCATGTTTAATACCATGAATAATCAAAGTACTGAACGCACTCATGGGAGTTGAACATGGTGTATAATAAAATCTTTGATCGGGAGGTTAAGTGAGTAAACAATATTATTATTTCAAGTAAAGACAACTATAAACTGTTTCAATTTTTTGTGTTGCAACAATCTTGAGAAAGACATTCAGAGACATTGAATAGCAAAATAAAAAAAAATAAAAAAAAAATAAATAAAAAAAAAAATGGATGGGCCACAATGCATGCCTGCCTACATTAGTCCTTTTTTATACCCCCTGCTTGAAAAGCGGGAGGGTATTTATTAATCGGGGATTCCGTCCATCTGTTTGTTACGCTTTAGGTTCTGTAACTCCTCTTACACCACTGAACGAAATTTTCATAGAATCTTTATTACATATTGCCGTTGTGCACCTTCTATTACTTTTTCATCCTACACATAATTTTGGTTGCCCATTGCAAAACACTTTCATATTAGAGGCGGATGATCATTTATAGAATTCACTGCTCACATGCAGTCTTCAAATTTGTTATATATTTTTCCTTGGCACCTTTACCCATGTGTTATGAAAATTTCAGTTTCGCAGGAATAATATCAATATTGATGTAATGTGGATTTTAACACAGCATCCTTTTAAGAGGTTACAGGTTTGTTATATAAAAATTCTCTGTGAATATAAATGTATTTCAGTTACACGAACATTACACATGGAGTACGTCAGAACTTAATCTTTTTTTAATATTGTGAAGAAAAAAGCAATGCCAAGTTAAAAACAAATATTTAATGACCAAACATAAAAAACAGTGGTTTATGTGAGAGTTTGTGTGCGTACAAATTATCTGGTATGTAAATGAGATTTTCCTTTTATTAAAAAAAATATACTTCATTTTGTTGCTTTTAATCGCCATTTTACGAAAACATGGGTGTCCGTTTTTGGTTTTACTAGTAACATTCATAACAGAGTACTAGATGTAACGCTTTTGGAAGGTGATACTGCTTATTTACTAATAAATACGCATATTTCCTTAAGTTTTAATGCATTAATGAATTAATTTAAACCAAATAAATGTTCATGTAAAGTTTGAATAAATTCACTGCACCGGTAAAAAAGATATTGCTAAGAATACGGGACCGCCAGGTGTCGAGAAGTCTAGATTCACCGCTTGCCGTTCAGTATGTAGAGTTGTCGTTCATATCTCCTTCAGTGTATGACGCTACACTGAAAATGAGTTCCATTACGAAAAACTTTTGAGGTTTTTTATAATTTAGTTTTACTTTTAACGAAATCTACTATTCAAAATAAGATTACTTTATCATTACATTTACTTACATTTCAAATTATGAAAATTAGATCAATTCAGGAGAAAATGACATGAACTATTTGTGGCGGATGTTTATGTATGTTTTCTGTTGAATATCATCGGAGTAAATCGGGCGACACAGTAGCCTCGCTTTCGGCTCTATATAAACAACACAAATTACTGCGCATGTTAAATACGTGATGACCATGGGAGATTGAACATAGTTCAACTCCCAAAAATGAGATTAAGCTCCGCCCATTCTGTGACGTAAGCGGTCCAACATCTCTCCGAGCGGTCCAACATCTCACTCAGCGGTCCAACATCGATTTTTTTTATGCCCGCTCAGCAAAACATTAAAAATTTTAGACTTATAACAAAGTTAATTTAAATAATTTATATACTGTTTTTTAAAAAAAAACAAAACATTGATTTGATCTGTCTTACGTGATATAACCTCAGTTCTGTCAATGTTGAACAACTATGAATGAAAATGAGAGGACACTCCATCCATTCTGTGAAGTAGACTGTAAAACATCTCCTCAATCGGTCCAACGTCTCGCACAGCGGTCCAACATCGATGTTTTATGCCAACTCAGCAAAACATGAAATGTTAGGCTTGTTTTCTATATATTTGTACAAGAACTAATTTTTAAAGGTATAACAAAATGTTTTGTGGTCTCTTCCGAAGAACCCACAACTGGTGTTAATGTTTATGTAACACAGTAAACACCACGGTTTTATCTGTAGGATCAGCTTCATATTAGAGCAAATGCTCCAACAAATGCCGAATACGGGCAAAGGGAAAAAGGTTGTGCACGTTGAACTGGTATTTTTGTCATTGGGATCTATAACATACATTGTTCTATCTTTCATAATATGTTCTACTTGACTTTAAAAGTGTTCATAAAGTAACACAAAGTTAAATCATGATGACAGACAGACGGACGGACAGACAGGACAAAAACATACACATGTACCACCAAAACTTCATTTACGGGGGCATACATTTGAATATACATGTTATGAAATGCAGCATTCGATCGCAAAGGAGGCCGAAATGACCATCCGAATGATACATGGTGGCTGCAGAAAAGTAGGTTCTTACATCTGCCCTAAGTGAAGAAATATTAATATAGAAAGCTCAAAGAAATTCAATTTTACATGGATACCCACTTCCGCCCCAGTCCGGGGTTGAACTCTCGACCTACGGAATCTGTCTCCTAGCAGTGCAGGAACAGCGCGCTTGACCGCTCGACTATCTAAGCAAGTCATAAAACTTGCTTTCGAAGCTGATGGAATTCTCGCGGCGCTGCCCTACACTACACGGTCATTGCGAATAGAAGTGAGATACAGTTATTTTGACATTAGTTTTAACAGAGGATTGTTACCAATACATGTTGTAATAAAATTAATTAGTATTTATAAAGCACACATAACAACAACTCTTAAACTAACATAACTGCCCTACGTAAAGACATATTAATATAGAAAGCACAAAGAAATTCACTTTTACATGAATACCCACTTCCGCCACAGCCGGGGATTGAACCTCGACCTATGGAATCTGTCTCCTAGCAGTGCATTGCCTTTATATATTGCTATTTTTCTAGTATTAGAGGTTGTCCATAATTCACACACAAAAAAAAGCAAAAAAAAAAAAATCTTCTCACAGAAATGTGCATTCTCATTTGTCTGATTACAAATTTGTTGTTAAGGATCTTCAACATCCTAAGAAGAATAACATAATAAGTTAAATTATCAATGCAAAAAAAAGGAAAAGAAAAACAAAACATAACCCTACAAAAGATATTATACATTCGAGAAATTAGCAATAACAGATTCTATGAGATCAAAAGATACACTAAAGTATGTGAAAATATTTTTAACATTGATAATTGGAATATGGAACAATGATTACTAATTGTTGGCAATTACATTTAGATGACACAATGACCTTTTAGAAAAAAAGTTTCTCTTTTAATTTTCGTTTTACACGATTTATTCTGTCTTTTGTGAGTACCTTTCAAGATTAAGATTAACAACTCTTTAACGTTTTAAACTGTTTTAAAAACTTCCTCGTGAACGAAAAAAAGTTTTGAAACCTCATTGCTTCAAAGCATATTTTGAAATAATGTAGCACTTCTCTGATTAATAAAGAGCATTGTACGGAAAAGCACTTTTCATGTATTCCATTAATTAAGGTTTATAGGTCACTCCCTAAATTTTCCGGTTGTATCTAAATTAAACATGTACAGCACTTAGACAGTGCAAATTAATTGAAAGGAAAAAAGGAGACGATCAAGATTTTTTTTCAATCATGTATTTATAGATGGTATTTTGATAAAAAAGAAAATAATCATAAATAAACATCAATAAACGTAACCGTGTTTTCAAGTTTTTCTCTCAGATTACCGGATAAAGGAAGAAAACCTTATCAGTTTACAATTTAACCGAATTTAGAATTCAGTGATACCCACAATCACCAAAGTGCAAGTATGTTTTCACATATGATGGATCATTCGTTGCGTAACGTCATTTCATTATTGTTAGCAACCATTTTATTTCATCCAAATTGTTCATCTACTCCAGAATGTAAACAGTGAGTATATGACTTGTAGGCAGTTTTATGAAAGGTCTTGGTTGCAAATTGAAAAGAAATATAATTTTTAAAGATAAACCAGTTTTACCTGGAAGCTATAAGTCTCTATAATGTTTCTTTTCATGCATTTCTTAATTGAAAAGAAGTGCGAAGTTTTTTGTTTTGTTTTTGATTTACTTTATTATTTCTTTTTATTTATCAAACGAATTCTTGACAAATACCCGGTACCATTTGTTTCTCGAATAATGAAGAAAATGAACTTACTAAATATTTGATACTTTCAAAAAGATACTTCAAAGGTTGTTGTCCAGATTACACATGGAATTATGAAAGTCAGAAATGCGAAAGTAAGTATAAAAAGTAAAAGTAATGACTATGCTACCATAGGCATTCCTATACATTCAGATAGAGATATAATGAAGAGTACAAGTCTAACTAGTATACTTGAAACTTTTAATGAAATGTAGTACATATACCCTGTGCTCATACCTCATTCTATTTTTCTTTCGCATTAAAATGTTCCTTGACATTAAGCTTTGTTTAATTATATACATATTATAAAATTCATTTTTAATGATTAATTTCACTATATCATGTATATATAGCTAGTTGTGAAGAGGTCATTAAAATGACAAATTTATCATTATAACCTTGATCCGAAGTTTCGTATCGTGTCTCGTTTGATCTGATGAGCCACGCCTGTCAACTCGACGTGAAACGAATAATTAATATGTTGACATTTTTAAATTTAACTACGTATAGATGAAAATTTTTCTCTTGCTGAGTCCTCCAAACCTAAAACAGGGGCCGACAAGCATGTTCATATTAGAATTATTTCTAAAGAAGCAGAAAATGCATATGTAAACGAACATAGTAATTAAGTTTGTTTTAAACGCACTTCTTTGAATTTTTATATCACTAACTTGCCCTCTTTGAAATGAAATATACAAATATTCCAAACAAAAAGAGTTTAGGTTTTCCCGTTAGTTTAATTCGTAGGTTCTACGTATTATCCGGTTCCAACATGAAGTTATTTATTATAAAGATTGATAACTGAATGGTATCAACAACCTCCTTTAAAATCAAACTTTTTCACAGTCGTACATTTAAACAGTTCCTTAAATCTCGAAAATGAATTTGTTTAGAATGCTAACCAGGATATGGTGGATTCAACTGTTCCCAGTCCTGTCCGTTTCCTTACTATGGAGAAAAGTGCAAGAGGGAATGTTATTGTGAGAAAGACGTTTGTGATATTTCTCGTGGTTGTCCAATGATATCAATAGGTACATGCATATCCTTCTTTTGAATTGTCAATGTTAACACATAAATGTATATGTAGCTTGCTCATCGTCGACGTATTTTGGGGTTATATTACCTTCTCCATTTTTTTTTTTTTTATAAAGGAACAACCATTCTTGCCCAATCATGTTCTATTCAAAACCAAAGGAACCCCGTTTTTTTACCTACCAGTAGTTCGTTTTCCTTCTATATATGTTTTAATTATTCACTCCATTTAAAAGAATAGGAGACTCACTTTTTTCAAATTGTTAAGATTGAGTATATTCAAATTTAAGAAATCAATGCTATCGTTGAGATTATGTATAACAGGGAGAAAAAAAAATAATGAGCAGGAGAGAAACTCACTAGTATTAATTAGAAAGAGTTGTATCACGTGTACTTAGGGAAAATTGGCTCGCATGGTTTTCATGCATATGACTTTTCGCATGATAATGATACAAAAATGCGGAAAGTTCTACATTCAAATTTTATGCAAATACCCTCATACAATATTTATGCAAAATTCATGCGATTTTCATGTGACGATAATTCCGCATGGTATCCGAGCGAATTTACATTTATCAGTTTTTCATATATAAATCGCATAAATATTTTGCAACATTCATACATCAAGAGTAAAAGCAATGAACAAAGATATTGGACAATTCAATGTTTGTTAAGGTGTTTCTGCCACAGTGAGTGATAAAAATTGCCAGTCTCTTATATTGTTGAAATGATCATTGTTAATCCATTGACTTAAATGATGGTTGTGTTTAAAGGCTTGTGTCCTGACAAGCATTTCCTACAAAGAAATTTTACAATAAACTATTACTAACCATACATGTACAAATATTTTAATTGTTTAGGTTAAAGGGACCAATTCCTATTAGGATGACATTATATACAATAAATCAAATGATATCACATGAAAATTCCATGTTTTGTCATCTTGTATTACTGGGTATGTTAAATTGTGATATATGTTTTCAACAAAGCAGAAGGCCGCGTGTTCAGCACATTCATAACTGCAAAATAGAGACGTGTCAGACATTATACAGTGTGTTATTGACCTACTCAATAAATCGGCTTGCTATTGTAAACAAATGAGATAAAATGTTTAATTTAAAATGTAATACTAGTATTCCAATTGAATAACAATGAATTTTACAGACATTAAAAAATATTGAAAAGATGTATTATTTTAAATCTGCAATGATAATAAAAATACATGAATTGTGAATATATCAAACGCAATAGTATACTGTTTATCATTTTGCACAGACCTCAAATTAGTACCCAAGAAGATTGGGATTTTTGTTGAACTTATGTCATAAATATTTTGGGGGATACACTATAAAGTTTCTACAAATGAATCATACCAAAACAAACAGTTAAAAAAAAATCATTTTAAATAATTTACTAAAGAAACCTCTAAATAGATGTAACTGAGCATGATAAAGATCATTTGATTCAACTGACTGCGTTACTGTACGTAGAACCTGAAATGAGAATGAAATCCGATTTACTCTGAAAAACTTCTTTGCAAATTGAATATCAATAAAAATGTGCATTATGAACACAAAATATGACAAAGCATATATATTAACCATTGTTTCAGTGGATAAGAGCACAATCAGCCAACAAGAAAGTATGAAACAAACCAGAGGAAAGTGCTCTCTCTGACTCGATTTTTTTGTAAGAACATATGAAAAACTTTGATCGTCAATTGTGGTCCCGCCCTATTCATAAGGGTAATGATTTGAACAAATAAGAATCTACATGACACGAAGATGATTCCACATAAGATTCATCTATCATAGCCCAATGGTTCTGGAGAAGAAGATTTTATAAAGATTTTTCCTATATACATGTACAGTGTGTATAACTCTGTAAAATTTTGATCAGCCAATGTTGCAACACCGTTCTTCCAGGGGTCTTGATTTGAACAAAGTTAAATCTACGGTACCTGAGGATGTATCCGCATAAGTTTTAATTTTCCTGGCCAAGTGGTTCTGGAAAAGAAGATTTTTTAAAGATTTTTCCTTTATATTCCTTAATAAAAAATTTGATCAGCCATTGTGGCTCCGCCCTACTCCTAGGGGTCATGATTTGAACAAACTTTAATAAACATTACCAGAGGATGCGCTTCCGTATGAGTTTCATATTTCCTGGTCCAGTGGTTTTTGAGAAGATCAATTTTAAGACTTTTCCTATCTAATCCTTTTTACAATTTTTATCAGCTATTTTGGCCCCGTCCTAGCCCATGGGGTCATAATTTGTATAAACTTGGATTTACATTACCCGACGATGCTTCAACATAAGTTTCAACTTTCCTGGCCCAACGATTCTGGAGAAAAGATTTTAAAAGATTTTTTCCTATATATTTCTTTGTAAAAATTTGATCAGCTATTGTTTCCCCGCCCTACCCCCGGGGCTCAGGATTTTAACAAACTCTACACTACCTGAGGATGCTTCCATTGTGAGTTTCATTTTTCCTGGCCAAGTGGTTATTGAGAAGAAGATTTTAAAGACTTTTATTATGTGTTCCTATGTTAAACTTTGATACACCACTGTGCCCCCATGCTACCACTGGTGGTCATTATGTGAATAAACTTGAGTCTACGCTAATTAAGGATGCTTACGCATAGGTTTCATCTTTCCTGTTCACATTGTTCTTAAGAATAAGATTTTTTTCAAATGTCACTATTTTTTCACTAATTCATAATTATCTCACCTTGGAAGAGGGGATGGCGCTTCATTTGAACAAACTTGAATCCCCTTCAACCAAGGATACTTTGTGCCAAGTTTGGTTGAAATTGGCCCGGCGGTTCATGAGAAAATAAAAATGTGAAAAATTACAACAGCGACAACGACAACGACAAACAACGGTCATATTTTGATCAGAAAATCTCACTTAAGCCTTCGCTTCAAGTGAGCTTAAAAGTAAGTACCAGCTATCAATATACTACATGTGCATTATGGTTGATTATGATCATCATAAGATTTGACATTTCTAGAACAGAGGTCATATTAACTTCAAATCTGTGTACATGTACCTTTAACCTTGGTCATAACTTTTGACTGAGAAGTGATGGGGCTTTTGTGTTAACTGTGTATATTACCTGTGACACAACATTTCTAAATAAACTTTTTTTTAACATTCCTGAACTGTTATTTTTTTTTTATAACGTTTGATTGAGAAAAGTACTTTCACATTTGACAGCTGCATTACCTGTGGAGGTACGATAAGACTTTCCAGAGAATATTGTAGTGTACTCTGTGCATGCAGAGAGCAAGAGCCATCTTATGCATAAAATGGCCCTGTACTTATATCAATTAATAAACTATCACCCTCTTTCCATTTTCATATATCAAAATAAAATAGACACTTGGTGCTTTTATGTTCTATAATTGAATTTCGTTTCGAGAATCAAAATACTTGAAAACAGGCTTTGAGAAATTAAAATGTTCTTGAAATTTGTAGAAAATATGCATATTTGACTACCTTCTGTAAAGAATTAAAATATGAGCACAGCCCACGATCCAAAAAATAAAACATGTTTTTTGATCTTCAGAAATAGGCCTTTCATTATGTATTGGCATATTTTGGATCAGAGATTGTGCTCTATATGAAATATCGAAAAAACGCTTCAACTTTAGGTCATTTTCAAAGAAATTTACAGGATATGAGGAAAATGACGCATTTTATGACGTCATAATGCATTGACTAGATGTGAAATTACGTCCCAATTAATAGATACGTGGTCAACAACATTCCAAGTGATAAATACTACATTTGCAACCTAAACTGAGCGGTTTTGAATTTTCAGAAATTCTCAGGGCCAAATAAGGCCCAAAGTGGCTCTACATTTTTCTAACTTCAAATGTATAATTGAAAATGACGTAAAGTCACTGCATACTTGAGCTGTAATGATGGGGATAGTGTCATAAACTTTACGTCTTATTGCAATCAGCATATAAAGATGCAGAATGCTACTTTAAGATAAACGTGTTTTTATATTTTTTTTCAAAATTTTAATATAACCGAATAATTTAGACAACTTTGCTTTATTACTCTTGTTTAAGAGTCAGTGTGTTCAAATTACGTACGAAAATATACGTTTGACATTTGCCCTTTTTTAGACCCTTGGAAAGAGAGAGAATTCATAATACGTGTATTAAAAGAGCCTGGCACAGGTGATTAATGATGATTTATTTAATATCTTTTGCGGAAATATGTAAGAGGAGTTTTCCCTCTCACTAACTCCTGCTTGGGAAAATGTATGATGGCTTTGTTTTAAAACAATTGACAATATTCAGCAGAAAATACCCTCAGATTTGTCGGTTAGTTGAAGTTAATTTAAAAAAAAATTGTACCCAAATAAAAGCACATTTCGGGTTCACAAGGATCCAACAAGTTTATTTATGTGAGAAAAAAAAAATTAATTGTAATTGTGTTAATAACCTGCGCCGACGCGATTTATGTAGAGCATTCCAAAAAAGAAAAATTACCGTCACGTGATTAAAAAGGTCATGTGATATTGTGCCAAATATGTTCATATATAGCCTAGAGAACTCTCTATATGAATTGGTCGTACTTTAGTACATAACTTAAAAATAAAACAAAAAATCAACTTTGCAATGCAGTTTTACGTTTTAGATGCATTTTTATCTTTGGGAAGCCTTAACAGTACTGCGTGTGACATGTGCAATATATTTCCGATCATTTTATGATTTCTGGCCCCTTGACTTGACCTTCATGTTTGACTTAGTTTCAAAATTAAACAAATTTTATGATAACTTTTGAATGATGGGCGTTCGTATTTGACACAATATGCTATTATAATGACATGCCGCCCACAAAGACACAAAAATCAGAGAGACGACAATTCTTTGAAATTGCTTTTCCTGGAAATTGCCTGAAGATATTAAAAAGTCTTCAAAACGTGACATGCAACCAGGAAAAAAGATAAATATGGTATATAATGTATAATGAAGGGATTTTGAATGATTTTAAATTAATCGAAAACACATTGCTAGATATTGATAAAAGAGAAAGTACCAAAATTACAAGACTGATAATATGTAAGGAAACCGGCATTTTGTGCATTAAAAGTTTTTATAAGAGTTTAATTGCCCTTGATGAAAAGATTTCTCAACATTTCTGTTTCATAGTTTAATAAAGAGGGGGTTATTGCATATTTTCATCAAAATATTTGTTTGAAATCAAATTTCTTTATACAATATCTGATAAAAAAAAAAGCGTGCTGCCCATAGACATCAATGTAAAATTAAAGGTGCAATTAATTGGAAAATAAACATTATTTTTTTTATAATTCCTTTGTTGGAGCAATTTTATTCGATAACATCTTCAAAATGCTACCATGATTAAAATTATAGGATCATTCATTTATTAGATACAAAATATGGTTGTTATGCATTGAATACCTTAAATGAATAAATTATACAGAAAATATTGAAAACTCCAATCCCAGTTTCGTGTCAGGTTTTAAAGTTCACATTCTGATGTGTTTCGTGTCAAAGTTCCAGGTTCTCATTCTATTGTATATTAATTTGCTTTGTGAAAAAAAAATGTGGTATTTTAATTTTGGAAATCAATCTCCTAGGTATTTTGCCTACATTTATACTTCAGTCAAAAAAACTGGACTTGAAAAATACGACGGCCCAGTCCCAATCTGGAGTCTACGACGAAACAAACAACTGTAAAAGGGTTATAATCTTCCATCTCATTTTTTATGATGTAAAATTTTTCCTGGGAATCAGATTTGATTTCTACTCTAAATTTCCTGGTTTTAATTGATAATCAGGGAAGATTGACTAAAATAGGAAACACTTAATCATGTATACATCACTAATGACGAGTCTGAAAGTCAGTATACGGAAATATTTTATTAAACTCACCAAAAAGGCACCTTTGAAATGTGAACATTGTTTTCAAAAAATATACCATATCTATCGAGAAAATCTAAGTCGAATATACACATGCATATTTTGGGAAAAACATGAACACAAATTTTACACACGCATAAAATTATATACATGTAATCAAAAACTCTCTCCTTGTCGTTGTCTTTCGCGTTCACAAAAACGGTCATCAAGTTATCCATCTCAGCATCGGAAGATGTGAAAATGAATGGATTGAATTGAAGCAGTCAAATTGAAAATTGACTGTCGATATTTCCAATTTTGTTTATGGAGTATCTGAGAGATAATGAAAACCTTGATCAAACATAGTTTTAAGGATGATATATAAAAAGAATTCCAATAAATGTGCTTAGAACGAAACCATTTTACAAGGCATATGATACCCCGAACCCTCACAAAAGAGCTTTTCAATATCTTTTTCGTTTGATTTTTAATGTTTTAGGCACTTATTTTCTCGACTATATATCTTCCAATATCCCCTCAATTCGCATTATTGTATTATTGCATAATTTATTTATTAAGCACGTAAAATAAAAACAGATTGTAATTTTCATTGCACAACTTTGCCACCTTTCCCGTAATATGGAAGGAAATTTCTTTTTACTTATCATGCTCATATGTAGTGTATATATTGTGTATACGAGGGTTGTTCGGTAAAGTCGTGGAAAATTTGTCTTGTGTGAATAATAATCATCACTGCGTTCTGAAATTTTCACTACTTCCTAGTACATACTTTTTGAATAAACATAGCAATTTTCAAATAGATATATGCATAAATAAACGAATTATTTGATTTTACATTATGTATTGTATCGCCTCACGACGCACATAATTAAGTATCCATAAACAGTTGAGGAACCAATCTGGCACAAACTTGCAATCTTCTGAGGATTTATTAGTAAGTTACGGACAATATTTCCACCATCATTCAACTAATAGACAATCCTATATTGACGGTCAACAGTTACAGCATCTTTTGCTATTACAATAGCAGTTTTGTACTATTTGGGTATTGATCAAGAAAGACTTTACAAAGAAAACAACCATTCCATTTGTATACTAAAGATCTGGAAATTTTGGGGGGGGACATTTTTCTTCTGTATTCATTTAAAGTTTCCTACAACGTTATTACACCATCTTTATCATAGCAAACTGCTCTCCGGTGCGGAGTAACGTCATCAAACATCACCATTTTTCGTGTGATGTGTTTTGCCACTTTCTCATTTTGAATGCTCAGAAAACTTAAAAAAAATAACCAATTGCCTTGAAATCTTTAAAAAGACGACAAAATAAATTTTGAAGACGAATGAGGATAATTCCCCCCTAATCTTATCTATTTTTATCTTTTAATTGAAATCAATACTCGTGTATACTCTAATTAAACCTTCGTGTTTTGCGCCGTAGGACCTCACCCTGTGCACATTCAAAGCATAATAAAATATATATTTTTGTATACATTTTATCCAAAAAGATATGATGCACGTCAATATGACAAATAAATATTCACTGAAAATTTCAGCTCAATGCGTCAATTATTCATTGAGAAAAATATCCACGATTTTACCGGACAACCGTCGTACGTGTATGTGAATTGGTTAAGTCAGATTAGATCTTTTGAAAAACTATTATTTTGTACAGTAAAAGAATTGAAAAAAATAGAATGCCATTGACATATTGCATGTAAAGAACTCTTTCCATATATTTTCCTTTTATACGTGTTTCCTCTGTTACGAAAATAAATGTACATGTACAATATTCAATGTATTTGTTAAGGCAATTATATTTTTTACTTAAAATTACCTGCCAGTACCAATAAATATATCAGTTGAATGAATCGTTGTTAAATAAATAAAGGTAAAACAATTCTTTACCGGGAATGCATACTGCATGCATATTACAAAATCTTACATTTACACACTACTAATTTGAGGCATCACAAAAAAAAAAACAAACATTGGTTGCACATCGCTCTTTCATCTAAAAACGTGAGTTTGGGAGAAAGCAGAAATCAGTATAAAAGTGCCTCCTGGTTTGGATGCTTTTTAATATGACACGTA
The DNA here is from genome assembly GCF_032062105.1 of Saccostrea cuccullata. Lineage (NCBI taxonomy): Eukaryota > Metazoa > Mollusca > Bivalvia > Ostreida > Ostreidae > Saccostrea > Saccostrea cuccullata. Next base: position 185,682 of record NW_026937694.1, read on the forward strand.
ATGGTTTTGCTGTTCGTAAGAAGAACATTTTTGTTGATATATCCTTTTCTTTTGAACAACTGTTTGTTTGAATTTATTATCTCCATTTATCTTGATATGAACAGATATGATTCTACATTACCGTACGATGCTTTTATATAACAGATATTATGACCAATAATGTCTTTGAAAAGAATTTTAGAGATTTTTCCTATGTTAAATTTTAATCAAGCATTGTAGCCCCACCAAACCTGGATGTCATGATTTAATCAAATTTGAATTCATATTATTATACTTTCATGTTAAATACTAAAATCTGATTGGTTTAGACACAGTTAATAATCCGTTCTATTACAAACAGCCTTAGCAACACATGTGACAACGTGTAACACAACGGTAATGTCAAATGCGTGGAAATTATGCGCATAGAGTTCACCGTAGAATTCTCAAAACGTCAATTGTGCGTTTGAAAGAACCGGAATAAACTTGACGTCAATAAAAGCTTGCATCTCCGATGTAGCTTACTTAAAAACAACAAACGACAGACGAATCATGGAAATAACGAAACTTTATAAAGGACTCTTAGAGTATCAAACAAACGATAAAGAGGTCAGTTAATCTTTTTCGCAGTAGCGGTGAGTTTGAAAGCTTTCTAAACTTTAACATAAAGACGACCGACAATTTTTTTTGCTGACACCCTAAATCAATAAGACATTCAGTAGATTAAAATAAATGGCGCTGACGCGTCGGTTGACAATGATTTTCCTTGAGGTGTCAATTTCAACTGTTACCCTCCAAAACAGGCACCATTTGTATACTAACCACATGATGCTTCGACATAAATATTACAAACCATTTCTTAACTATTCTTAAGAAGATTTTAACACTCACATTTCCAGTTTAAAAAATTGATTGGCTAATGTAGCCTCATTTTAATAACCTACTCCCGGGGTCATGGTTTAAAGAAATATGAATTTATATTACCTAAGATTGCTTCCAAACAAATTTTATGTTTCTTTAACAAATTGGTTGTTGAAATGAAACATTTGGAGAACAGTATTTAAGGTCAAATATCCATAGACCAATACAAAGTAGCAGAGCAAACAGAGACCTTAAAATATCAGAGGTGGGATCAGGTGCATTATATTTGAAAGATGTCTTTTTTTCCAAAATTAAAAATTATCTTTTCTTGGAAGAAAGTGTGACCTTCGTTAAAAGAAAACTCTGAATTTCCTTAACCTAAGAACAGTTTGTGGCAAGTCTTGTTAGATTTTGTCCAGTGTTTCGTGATAGTCAAATGAAAATGTGAAAAAAGTCGTAGACAAATCGACGAAATACAAGGAATAAATTGTGATCAGGAAAGCTTACTTGAGCCTTTTGCTCAGCGGAACTAAAAATATTTACAAAGTCAAATTATCATATGATCATATATATCGTAATCATTTGATATTGATACAAAGTACAAAGGGCATTGACGCTTGTTTTTATAGACTCGATCCGAAAGCAGGAAATATCTGCGAAACACATGCATTTTTATAATTCCGTTGCACCACTTCCTCCGAAAGCACTTAAAATCTTATGTAGACTCTGAAATATTTGTAATTTTTCCATCTTACTGGTCTTATATCGTTCAATTGATAAAATAGCTATGATTCTAAACAAAAATTTTGCTACAATCTTCATTGTAATAATTTTGCATCAACCTGTTATATCTGAAGTAGAATGTCTGGGCCGCATGTAAGTACGTTACAAGATATCTAAGCACTTTTAATGTCAATGTATTATGTTATTGTTGATACTAAAAATTAATATTATCTTTGAATTTAAATATTTTTGGCAGTTACACTATAACATGGTTAAATAGTTAAAGATTTCTTAGAAATTGAGCACTTATTTTTAACCAGATACTTACTATGATTTACTTATGAATGGTTTTGACAACAGCCGTAATTTGATGAAAAATGCTCGCAATGTGAGGTCTTCGAGGTAAAAATCTCAACGGAGTAGAAAAATATAAGATTCATTAACGTGGTGCTGAAATGTCATATGTGTGGGTCTGTATGTCAAAAACGCTAACGCTTAACAAGTTTGAGTGATTTACACACTACTAACTCACACAAAAGTTAAACTTAAAAATCTGTATTATTGACATCTATGACGTAAGAAGTTTGGAACATAAAATTGGCGATGAAATTTAGCATATTTAGAAATTCAAAAGTTTATTCGCAAAAAAAAAAAATTATAACAAATATCATTCTCCATGTATATGAATATAACAAATTTCACCTTAAAAAAATAAAATGATAAAAACAAGATAAATTGATCGGTAAAATATATAATAATATAAAAGAACCCTTGAGGAAAAGACAATATATGAAAATGTACTGTACTAATAATGAAAGACAAAGAAACATATTGCCTTCTGTTTATTACACCAAAATACTGTTGTGATAATCGGATTATAATGTTCCTCTTTTAAGCATCATTTAACGCCATGATGAGGATAATCCCGTTCTGTATACACATTTATCTGTCCAAAAGTCTACAATTGTTATTTTTTTCTTGTTTGATTTTGTATAAATGTAATATATGGTGGGTACACGTATTTACATTCTTTTAGTATTTTCAATTCTTTTCAAAAAAGAAATTTTAAAAAATACAAATTTGTTCATCATATTTGCAGGGGTTGTTGTGATGGATATTATTTTGATGAGAAATTCAAGAATTGTACAAGTAAGTGTATATTTACAAAATTGTGTTGAAATGATTTGAATAAAGGAGATATCGAACAATCCTACAGCTTAGAGTCCATTTAATAAAACTAATTGGATCAAAGACCTCCAAAACATCAGAGGTGGGATCAGGTACCATGAATGTATGAGCATACCCTACCTATCAGTTACACCCGACGTGCTCTCTTTGTTATCAGCAAAAAGAAAACGTGAAAAAGACCGACAACAATATACTGCGTAAGTAATGACAATTGTCAGTGTTTATTAGGTTTACTTTGGCCACAAAGGCATTATAACGACCATTAACTTGCAAAATTATGACTTCAAACGAGATAGTTCATATCATTGTCTCATCAATTTTTTCATCAAAAGCTTGTTTCTTTTTTATGTGTACAATCAGAAGGCTAAAAGAGGACTTTTGCTAATGACTAATGTAAACATAGAGATATTTCACATATCGTTCACGGTAGCCTAGTGGTAGAGCGTTCGCTTCGTCATCGAGAGGCCTGGGTTCGATTCTCGTTCGCGGCGCCGCGTCAAACCTCAGACGTAAAATAGGTAGCGACTGTTTCTTCACCAAGCGCTCGGCATCAGAAGTGAAAGTCATTGGTCTTTCGGATATTGCCTTAGAAATATAGGTCTCATGTCAGGGTAGGTGCTGGCACGATAAAGAACTCTTACTGCTCAATGGCCCTAAGTACCGAATATAAGTCTAAATTCTAAGTCCTTCACCGGCATACGGTAACGTCTCAATATGAGTGAAAAATTCTCGAGAGATACGTTAAACAATATACAATCAATCAGTTATTTCATTCACGGCGATTGAAAATAATCAAGTTGTTTATTTGGCTGGACTTATTTATCGAGGGCATATTTATATATCCCAAATTGCAGTTTTGTGTTTATTTTATTTATATACCATAATATGGGGAGGGTTCATTTTTATCTTCAAAAATATAAGCGTCTTTTGTTTTCGACTTAAATATAGTATCAGCGACCAAAAAGTATTGGCTATAAATATCTGTTGGATTTTCCAAACAATAAAAATAAGATTGTCTGTCTTTCAAAAATACATTGAACAAGTTGCATAATTCGGTTGCAAATAGCATTTATTCGTTGGTTAAACCCATCAGTCAGGAGATGTGCATTTCCAAAAAAAAAAATCAATGAAATAACGTTGCATTTTCAGTAAAAATCCGTTAGAAAATGCCCATATCTAAGGGAGAAAAAATTCGTTTGATCCACCCATTCAATTCAAAATTCACGCGTCTCTTTGACAGAGATCTTAATTTTCGTTCGTAAAAATGTCATCAAAAAATCTTTGCAATTAAGCGATTACCAATTTGATTAATCAACAGATAAAATGTGCATTAGTAAAAAGGATAAAATTTCTGATATCGGACTAAAACCATGGAGAGAATTCCGTTGAATTAATTATTATGTGTATTTTTACTACAGTTGTGCCTGAAAGGTATTTTTCCAAGTGCAGAAACCAAAAATAATGTTCTACCGAGCTGTATCTGCAGGGGATGCAGATTGGGAAAAATAGGTCGAAATACAATACGGTCGAAAATAGGATACGAGTAGATAAACATGTAAATGTGTCGAAATTGTACGTTTTTATGTTATGAATTTGTTAGAATTTTGAGCTGAAAATTTTTAAAGTTTCTTAAAATTTTGAGTATCCAAATAGGATTAACATCACTCATCGAATATAATGTCGTTTAGTACTCAAAAAGTTTCTCCGTCACTCCTGTAAATATTTTACTGAGAAGTAATGAAAGGGGTTTGGAGGAACATTTTCTAGAACGCCTTTTGTATCTTTTTTGAAGGAATTTTATGCAACTTTGGAATGCAATAAATGCATTCATTTAGATTATTAGGTAATATGATATATTTAAAATGGGTTTTGACTTTGAAAATTCCCTCCTTTGAGAACAGTAATGGTACATGTATAAGTTTGATTACCCCTTGCAGAATTAAATCTTATTTCCTGTTAAATATTATCAAATAATAATAATCCAAAAATAAACCTTACAAACACAGACAATGTTGTTCACTTTTTAATCAAATTGCGCTAGTCCATTTACTTTACACTGTGCAACAGTTAATTAAAACTAATATTCAGTAACAGCTGAGTATGTTTCATCTCTATTCGCGAGTTTTATATCAAATTGTTACTATTTTTTTTAAAATGTGTTCATCAAACTTCAGGTACATCTAATGTTGCTAAAATTCTTATTTTTTATATTTTTTTTCCTTGTGTGAAAATGAATTCAATGAATTTTTTGCTACGATTTCGATTTCCGAATTTGGTGCCAATATAGCTTTTTAAGGAAATAATACGCAACTATGTAAGAGGGGAAAATAGTGAGAACTTTATTACATGTAATTAGGAAAAACAGATGATGCAAACATAAATGGCAGACTGATTTTGTATAAATTTTAGATCTTTTTTTTCTTTTGTTAACAATGCAAATGGATTTCTTAATGTTTCAAAAATGTGTTTTTGTGATGTTCTAAAGTCTCCCTCTTTGCAACAATCCCTATCAGGCTATACATTTTTGGATAAGTTTAGTTTCAAAAATTTTTATTTCCTTTTTTTAAGAATGTCAAGACGGTTTTATTGGTCCGACGTGTAAGTCACCCTGCCCATATCCTGGATATGGATTTAAATGTAACCTTACTTGCGTGTGTTCAAAAGAATTCTGCAATATAACAAGGGGATGTCCAAAGAACTGCAAGAATATTCTCAACTGCTCAGCTAGTTCAACAGTTTATAAAGGGTTAAGTGAGTATAATTATTACTCTGTATCTACACAATTACATTAGTTGATTGAAATTATCTATGTTTATTTCTCTCACTTACAGAATCAACAAATCCTCCTACAGATAAACTTGAAGAGAAAAAAGACGGGACAACCAAAGAGACAATTGTAAATTTACATACCCCAACTGAAACACTGTCGTCCAAGATACATTCCACTAATGACTATATTTTAATTGTAATTTACACTCTTGGATCAGTTTGTGCATTATCTGTATTTTTGTATGTGTCCATGCACTTTACAAAATCTTGGACAAGCATATTTCGACAACGGAATACCTCTGATATATTTATCAACATTGACCATTCCAACAATGTTAATGAAAACAATATCATTCAAATTTCAGACGAGCTCTGATTACCTTTTAAACTTTACTCTTAAAGTTTTCTTAAATCATACTCGTATTATTTCATATATCAAGTTCTTCAAAGAATTTTCCTTAAAATTCTGTATTAGATAACGAAAAAAACCAGCTACATAATGTAAATCTACTAACTTCTGGCAATATTTGAGCATCAAAAGAACCAAGCCACATTTTCTTAAATTAAAAACTCATCCAGATAAGATATTCTAACTTAAAGAGAGAAAGATATAAATGTAAAATAAAAAAAATATGAGATAGTTTTTAATAACTGAAAACTTATATTTAAGGTAGGACAAAACACCCGTGGATTCTATTTTAACCAATTTCTTAAAAAATACTGGACATTGAAAAAGAATAATATTACTATATTGACAACAATGAATGATCCCTGTAAGAAAAATAAAAAGTTTAGGCATGTTAGCGTCATATTTTGTGAAAAATCAGAGAATCCTTTATCTTGGTCACTTAGGGGCTTACATTTTGGAATGTTTTTATGCTAACTAAGTGTAATAAACAAGCATGTAACAGTCTGTTAGTAAATGCAGTGTTACTTTTGTTCCATACATAGTAGAGGAATGATATTTGGACACGTATATAAGGAGTCTCCATTCTTTATGTACTACAAAGGTCAAGGCCATATCAAGAGGTCAACGGTAAAATATTTTGACGTCATCTACTGAATCTTTTAGTTTTTTGCCATTGAATTTTTTTTAATCACAAAAATATCTGAAACCACCGGTTTAATTTTTCTTTATTTTTACACATTTTGTTCTAGGACCCATTTGAATCATTCTGTTGATTTTATGTAAAAATTGAGTTATACATTTTCTCTTAAGAAAACTTAAACTGTCGGATATTTACATGTGAAATTTCAATTCCGACACTACGTATGTTCTAATTTTACTTAATATTTTACTCAAATTTTCCAGTATCAAGTTGACTTACTAACTTAAAGCAACAAAAAGGATATCTTTATTAAAAGTATTACACAAATTTGCAGTAGATCAATTGATAATTCTAAAATAAGGCTTATTCTCAAGTCTAATGTCTGATTTCACAATCTCCTTACAGGGGTCTGATAGGCCATATTTCAGAATATGTTGGCAAAAAAATGTGCGGTTGAATTTCTTTAATATCATATATAAAGAGAGATTTTATATCTTAGAACAAAAATCAAAGTTTCGGGAAAATTGAATTTGAGGAAAAATTTGGCCTATCTATTGTGTCCTACCTTAAAAGCTTGACTTTTGACTGCAAAAACAAAACAGTACAGAATTTGCCAGATTTTTTTTCTATATTGTTCAATTCAAAATTAAATCAGTCTTGATAACAAACTTAAATAATTGATTTTTTGATCAAAATTATTCTAAATGTTTAAATTCCTTGACATTTTTACACATACTTCCAATAGAGTATTAAAACACTCCCTGTGCCACCATTCATTAGTAAATATTTCTTAGATTGAGGCGGCAAATGTAGCATGTACTGTACAAGTTACAGAGAAAGAGGGCCTTGAGCTGAAAATGATTTCCTTATTCATGTTTTGCATATTTATAGTAAATATGAAATAGCTAAGTGTTATAGGGCACATTTCACTATATGAAAAATCTATCATTTTTTAAATGTTTCTTTGTAATCCTCACAGCCCGTTTCTACTATTCCTTTCCCTCCACATATCAAATGCTAGTAGTGCTGCAATAATGTTAAAGGTGCATGGACACAGAACTGGTGTTTTTTTTTAATATTAAGACTAATATATTTTAATAGCAATTCACACAAAAATGGATCGAAATTCTTATTTCATCTAAAAGTTATTAAAACTTCAAATTTTTAGACGGGCTTGATTAACATATCCTTGCACTTCACACATTTTTAATTTTATTTTTAATGCTTAGGAAAGGTGGCAATCTTGTTGTATATAGATGAAAAATATCAAAACTTTAATCCAGAAAGTTCAGTGAAGAAAAGCAAAAAAAAAAGATAAAAATTAAAAACAGAATAGTGTCAGTCCGTGCAGTACTGGTGAGCAGACTATAACAATTAAACGCTTCCAGTGAATTGTAAACATCAACAATAATATAGACCGTGCACATTTTACACAAAACTGTGTACGTTTCACGGATGTGATCAATTTCCAAAGCCCAGTATACAACAACGAGGAGTGGTGATACTTGTGAAGGCCTGGGGTTATGCTTTCTTACATTTTTTCTCTGAATATGTAAGTTATTTCTCTGGATTGAAGTTTTAATATTTTTCATTAATACACAACAAGATTGCCACTTTTCTAAAGTATAAAGAATAAAGGTAATATTAATGAGAGTGCAATCAAACCCATCCAAAAAATTTAAGTTTCAATATCTTAAGATGAAATAATTTTTTAAAATATATTTTTGTGTGAAATGCTTTTAAAATGTATAAGTCGTGATATCAAACAAAAAATATTCACTTCAAATCTGTTTCCATGCACCTTTAAGCTTGCACCAATTATTATGTTTAATATGTTTGCAATCATGACATTTTGATATTTTCACTAACGCGGGTATGTTAAGGAAATATATAATTCATTTTTCGGGAAATTTAGACTTTTAAAAGAAAATAAAGTTTGATAATTTACCAAAACCGCTGATAAACGTAAACTATTACTATCTGATGCATTAAGATTAAAGAGTGTCTAAAGCAATGACGTGCACCACCACTGCATCACGTGACTTCTATTAATAGCGAAGTTTTCCTTAATTAAAAAAGCTAACAGAACAACAATACCCCGGAGTTTGATAATTCTTTGAATAAATTATGTTGTTGAAAAACATCTATTTTGCCTAAAAAGTGCTGCTAGAATTCTAGATAATTCTAGCTAGGGATTCTAGCAGCACTTTCAAACTATTTTAGGAGGCAAACTTTCCATACGTACAAATTTTACGTTTCGAAATATTCAGCTTATTGCTGTTCTGTTGCATAGACTTTGTCACAAATGACAGAGGAAAGGCCGACCGGGATACGTATATAGCCGACTGTCTTCGAAAGAGAATAAAATCGATGAAAATAAATTCGCATACCTGTTTTATTAACTGAACTCCATATGAATATCACAATATATTAACAATATTTGCTGTTAAACTCAATTTTACGTGACTTTAAACATGCCGTATTAGCCAAATTCTCTTTACACGGCATGATCAATTCCCAAGTTACTTGATATACACATATGACGTCATCGGTGGTAGATTTTAATCAAAATGAAAGAATACAGCATTACAAAATAAGAACATTTTATTTTTGCTAAATAAATGTTTACACGTTTCTGTTCATTTTGTAGAGTTAAATTACAGCTCTATATACCAATATTACGAAAACTTGTGTTTTAAAATTGACGTCATCTCGCCTACTATGACGTCATAATGTAGCACTGATTCAGTCAAGGTAGAATATTTTGTATACTTCCTTATTCCCCCTGCGTACTAAAATGTGATAGTACAATTTATTTCTTAAAAAAAGAAGTAATATAACATCTTTGTTACAATATGAAAACACATTTCAGTTCATTTTTATTTGACGAAAATCACAAGTGCTCATACATTTCATTTGATAATAATGATTGATATCTTTATTTAAGAATTACATATTAATATAATGCTACATGCATAATAAAAATAAAGGGCAAGATTCCTACTTGGTCCCTAGTTTGTGATTTTGTAATAATTTATCATTATAGACTTGCTGTAATTCTTTTTACAAAATGTATCATTTTTTTTAAACAAAGGGTACATAAAAGGGAAGGGAAATGTCATCAAAGTGTCATTTACTAACTTTTCTCTAACGATATGAAAGATTTCGTAATTTAATAACACATTTTATTTCGGAACACAAAGAGTATATTAAACTCATATATTCACAAAAATTATATATTCAATGCACTAATGTCAGACGCTTTTTGTATATAAAAATCATAGATTTGTAAGCTTGTGTTCTATATATCATAAATTCCGTAAAATGTCCAACTTTGGCACCCTCCTGCCCCCTTTTCTTATTGACTCAAACGAATTACTGTTTTTGAAACAGTCAATATCAAGAGTTTTAAACTCAAAACTATCATAATTTTTACTGTTCGTATTATAGCATCAAATTAGAGGCCACATTCGGCAATTGCCATGCCTTGTCCTTTATACATACTATGAAATGTCAATTTCTCTCATAATTGTACATCTATACTAAATTTTACAATGACAAACTACTTTTATTGATAAAGAATATACATGACTTTGAAATACAAAGTTAACATAAATTGTTTAAATTTTACAACTGTATAATCTACATCAAATTACAAACATGAAATAATAAATTATTTTCTCTTTTTTGTCATAGTCAATGAAGTGATAATTTCAATAAATCAAAGAAATATGATAGCAAACATGAAAGAAGTAATATAATATGATATAAAACAATAGATCATAAAACAAATATCTGTTAATAAGGATCATTGACCTTCACCAAAGCACTTTTTTAGGGAGAAGTAAATTTTCATCTTTAAAAAAAATTATTTGTAAATACAAAAAATGAATTGATTTGCAAGACAATTTCATAAAAAAAGTTATACAAAGTGAAAATTTAAATATACAATAATTTATTATTTACACAGTAATGTTCAGGCTTCACGAAGCTTTAAACAAGCTCAAAATGTAACACTGCGTTTCAAAATCAATTCTTGTTTTTTTGTGAGTTATGAAATCAAGTAGGTCTAATTCATATAAACAAATCCTTAGACTATACAGAAACGTATTTGTTACAATATCACATGACTTCGATGATCACGTGACGGTGATAGATCATAAAACAAATATCTGTTTATAAGGATCATTGACCTTCACCAAAGCACTTTTTTAGGGAGAAGTAAATTTTCATCTTAAAAAAAAATATTTGTAAATACAAAAAATGAATTGATTTGCAAGACAATTTCATAAAAAAAGTTATACAAAGTGAAAATTTAAATAATACAATAATTTATTATTTACACAGTAATGTTCACGAAGCTTTAAACAAGCTCAAAATGTAACACTGCGTTGCAAAATCAATTCTTGTTTTTTTTTTTGTGAGTTATGAAATCAAGTAGGTCTAATTCATATAAACAAATCCTTAGACTAAACAGAAACGTATTTGTTACAATATCACATGACTTCGATGATCACGTGACGGTGATAGATCATAAAACAAATATCTGTTTATAAGGATCATTGACCTTCACCAAAGCACTTTTTTAGGGAGAAGTAAATTTTCATCTTAAAAAAAATATTTGTAAATACAAAAAATGAATTGATTTGCAAGACAATTTCATAAAAAAGTTATACAAAGTGAAAATTTAAATAATACAATAATTTATTATTTACACAGTAATGTTCAGGCTTCACGAAGCTTTAAACAAGCTCAAAATGTAACACTGCGTTGCAAAATCAATTCTTGTTTTTTTGTGAGTTATGAAATCAAGTAGGTCTAATTCATATAAACAAATCCTTAGACTATACAGAATCGTATTTGTTACAATATCACATGACTTCGATGATCACGTGACGGTCATTTACTTTTTTGAAGATTTTCACATAAATCTGATTGATAAAATCATTATTAATTCTTTGTCATCTAAATAATCTCGTCGCATCCTTGTGAACCGGAAATTTGCTTGGGAAAGTTATACTATTACTCTGATAAATAATATTTTACAATAATTTCAACTTACCGAAAAATCCACTCAACATTGTCATCTGCTTGAAAACAAAGCCATCTACATTTTTTCCCCAAGCAAGATTCACTAGGAGGGAAAATTTTTTTGCATATTTCCAAAAAAGATGTCAACAAATAAGTTAAGGAGCTAACCTTGTTAAAAAAAGTTAAATATTTAAACGTTAAAAAGGAGAAAAATATTAAGAAATTTTCCCTCTAGAAATTCACTCTATTCTAATATCTTTAAACCGACTTTCAACTAATTCAGCATAATTACTAAGCAATGGTATCTCCTTTGCAGTTACCTCCGTTTTACTGTAAGAATTAATGTTCTCCATCAATAATTTGTAGTGGTCGTTCTTAAGAAATGTTTCAAGACACTCATCGTCCTTTTCCATATAAATAGTAAAGTTAAACAATGCATTTTCCAGTCTTTCCTTTGCTTTCTCCTTCAAAGTTACGTATCCATCACCTGAATAGTCAGCCTAATTGCAGACACCATGAAAAATGGAAAGAATATTAGTATACCCTAAATATTATATATACAGGGAGTTCAAAAATATATGATAGGATTTGGAATAACGCTATGAACGCTGGCTCCTTGTCATGAGCTTAAATCGCAGCCCCAACTGATCTAAGTAGATAAAAACGGTAGCGACTATTCCTAGCCATTTGCTCTGCACCTTTAAAGTTACGGGTCCTTCGGATTTGACCTAAAACGAGTTTTCGTTTCGGAGCATTTTATGGCATGATAAAGATCCTTCCCTGCTCATGATCAATGGCCATGAGCGCCGAGTATAAGGCGCAATTTGAAGCCCCTTCACCGATTTATTATTGAAGCCTCCTCATAAGTGAAAAATTCTCGAATGGGACGTAAAAATTCAATATAAAAATTCTTATTCATCTCATTTCATGCTTGATTCTGTAACTTTAAAGCAACAAATTATTCCAGTAAAATATGTCAAAATGAAATTATGCATTAAATTATGCACTAAAAATCCGCATAACAATTTGCTTCAAATTGCAATTCAATCAAGAATAGATTAATCAAATGAGCTACTAACTCTAATTTTATAGGTGTAATTATCACATCCATCCAGGTGCATGGTTTTTAGTCAGGTTTAGAAGACAGAAAGGAAATTATAAAATGTATACAATTTGTTGCATTGAAAATTGTTTTAGATGGGTAGAGCGAACAAGTTTTTACTCAATATCATTTTGGAAAACCAAATGATTTATCATTTGAAGAAAACAAAACTCAATGCAAATACATGTATTTGGTTCATGTAAAGCAAAGGAAGTTCGGATTATATTTTACTTTTTCAATTTTGTCGCAAAATGTGGTGTCTCGCAACATGAATTAAAAATAAAAGAGTACCTTTATTTTTATCATCATTATGCAAATATTATATGTGATAAAGCTCATTAATTATTTAATATAATTCAAAATCCTGAAATACAGAAAAATGAAAATATGAAAAAAACATTATCCCCGACAACAAATTTGTTCACATGTATCTCCATAATTTGATAATTGATTTCAGAAAATATTTAAACCATGAGAATAAGGTCAAAAAAGACATACTCAGGCTAAAACATAAATTCATTCAAAATTTTAAAGTATTAGATAAAAAATAGGAAATAATAGAAATCAAAGAGGAAATTCGGACAGTACATGTAACAATTAATAAGTTTAATTTATGGCTCAAACTCTAAAAAATGTAATTGTTTATCTATATGAAGGAAGGATATGGAAATGACGCTGTTCCATATTATATTTCATTATTTATGGAGTTGTATTACTTTTAATTTTTGGAAAAAAAGACAAGTGGTCAAAGTGTAAAGAAAATGAGATATTTTTCCGAGAAAGGTTATATAGAAGTAGCATAAAAAGTAGGCCATTGACCTAGTTATTTGAAATTCAAATTATGTTCTGATCATTGGAATTTTTTTATTCTGAGTAAATAATGATGTTATCTTTATTTCATTGTTATTATAACATAATCTTAATCGTTTTTTATCATAAGAAGTATACTTTCGATGAAAATTTAGAAATTAACTACCGAGAAATGCATGGATATCTTATATACAAGCAATATCTTTACAAGCGATCAGAAAGATTTTCTCAATTCAAAATCAAATTCAAAATATATAGATTTAATAATCTCCCCATCATATTTTTTTTTTTACATTTTGTATAAATCCTTTGTATGCGTCATATTTTGTCATACTCTATATATAAACAACGCAGTATGTCCGATGGCTCAAAAATGCCTTGAAAATATACATTTTAATTTTTTAGCTACATTTTAATTTTAATATGTAATTCTTCTTTGAAATAGTCAACTTGAGATAATAGTTCAATCAAGTTTTATTTTTTTTTAAATATTATGATGGCACGTGACTGTGTTGATCACGGGACGAAGATTTATGATATTCCTAATCGTTGCACAAAAATCCTTTGGCATAAGTGCAAAAAAATATATTGTGCAAAGTTTTTACATATATCAATTCATCGTGATGTCTGATACATGGAAAGTGCTGGGGGCAGATTTAATTTTTACTCATTTAGAATATCTTACAAGAAATTCAACTTACCAACATAGGAAGGGGTATTTCCACACTTTATCGCGATTTATACAAAAATGGATAAACAAGACACAATTCCCAAGCAAAATCCAGTTAGAGGACATACTTCTCTTATAGATTCATCAGACTATTTTCAATATGTCCTTGTTTACACTTGTGCCAGTTCAATTTAAACATGATTCATCAATTCTATTTACGGACATGTAAGGGGAGCGTTTCACAAATAATCATTTGCTATTGTTTGAATATGTGAATACAGGACAAGCAACAGGAATAGGATATTCAAATTTCAAATGTTCAACATCATAACCACACTCCATTTAAAAACAATCCTTACACTTGAATTAACCAAAATAAATCTACATGGCATGTATTAATTATGACACTTTCCCCGTCATGTCAGCTCATGCATGGAGTGACTTGACGTCATCTTCTATTATGACGTCATATCTACATGTATGTAGCTCAGAGAAGTTACTACAGTTTTATACTTTACAGACAGCCTTATTCTAGCTGCAAAGGAAATTCGATATAGTACTAGTATTGCGAATTTTATATTATAGATTGGGCAAAAAGCATATTGTAGTATTTGCGAAAAATTAACACTTTCCCATAAAATGATATAGTTTGTATTTTCAGACGATCCCTAAAAATACCCGGGTGGTAGATTTTCCCAAAACTTCGCACTGTGCACTGACGTCTAAGTAAGCTATATAAATACAAATAAAAACTTTCTCTATTGTATTTTTTTACACAATAAAACCCGAGATTGGCCCCTTAGAATATTTTTAAAAGTGAGTATATTGTGTCTTGCATCTTTCAATGTCCGTCAAGTTGTGTGAAAAAAATATACAGAAAATGTAATGTTTAGAGTACACTATATGTCTACTGTTACTTACAAGCAGAGGTTGCTTATCTCGCACAGATATATCTGTAAATAAGAAATTAGGCATAAAATTAGTTCAAATATCATTTCAAGTTAAGTAAATAGACATTTTTTCATTAATACGATGATTATATTCTTTGTCTACCTGGCTCTTCAATATCTTCAACATCTTCATCCATGTATTTTATATTATCTTTAAAAAAAAAATAATAAGACATTTGATAAAGAATGACAGTCTAGTTTCTTGGGTATGCCAGGATACCATCAATTGTTTGAAACGTGAAAGGAAAATAAACAAAATAACGTGCAAAATATCACACATTATAGCGACATGTACACAGATTCAACTGAAATTTATCAACTATGTTTCTAACTTGTTTCAATTTCTAACTTAGGCCACTGAAGCAACGCACTTTGATTTTTTTCAAAGTGCTTTAAAATTGGGAATAAAATCAACGCACTTTGAATTTTTTTTCAAAGAGCAATAAATACTGTTGACGTCGAAATGCGCTCATTGTGACATCATCAGTCAACGGATTTATCGCTGGGAATCAAAAATTGCATGAACATTTTCCAAGAGTGGATAGCAAACACTATTCTCCAGGTTAGAGTTTTGCTATATGTTGACTAAAAAGAGTTTTATAAAAGAGTTATTTTACCTCTGAACTTTAGATAGGAAAGATTTTAACAGAAGTATAATAACACCAACTAACTTTTTATTTAAAAATGTATTCATTGTTCCGGAAAATTAGATATTACCTGAATCAAAGGTTCTGCTGAATCCTTTATGGACAACTTTGCATGTATTTGTATCTGTCGATTTTTCTTCTACAATCACACAGGGCACAAACAAGAGTATTACAAGAGAATTACCTTGATTGAAATTTAAATAAAAAAAGATTTTTAACATTTACAATTATCAATCGATGTAAAAATAATCAATAGAAAAAAATATAAGTAACTGAGTGTCATCTGAAGAAAAAACAGAATCAAGGTCACACACGTCCAGTACCAAAAGACAACATTATTGATCCTTTTTGTTTTGTATTCACTGCCTTATGTGGAATGAGTGCATAGAGTAAATCCATAAATCAAAGACGGGTCAACAACAGACTCGAGGCAAACGTTGCAGTCTCCATCAAAATATGCAAAGTGAATACGGGTTTCTTTTTTGGAAGGGATTTACTATGCTTTTAGGTTGAAATTTTTCGGCACTGTACATTTAAAAAAAATTTGTGCAATAATTCATTGAAAACGAAATGTTTACCTTCATCATATCTTCTGCTGTGCCCTGATGGTGAGACATTATATTCATCAAGAGTTTGTGATTCAACAATTATGACAGACTCTGTAAAAGCAAAACATTTTCAAGACATTATCGAACAACAAATATTGTACAAATTAAATGATTAGAATTCATGGAGAAATAAATTCACAATTTAATATATAAAAAATCTATCGAATAATTGATATGAGAAAACTCGTGGTCATTTCTTAAAACCTGTACATTTAAAATAACCATCGATAGCCATATTTTAAATAAAATGACTTCCATATGAATCTTACAAGTTTCTTACACGATTTTTACACGAAAGTCGCACTTTTCTCACACTATTTTCGTAAGCTCGCTACACGGATTGAACACAACGGTAAAGGCAGGAAAGTTGCATTCTTTCCTGGGATAGTAACAGGTCTTTGGGTCTGTGCTGAAAGATTATGCTAATATTTTTTTTTTTAATCATTTGATGTTTGTTAAAATGTTTTAATTTCATGGCGCTTGATCAGATAATTTTTGATAACGCCTCGTATAATATCAATATAAAATTCCTGAACTTTGCAAAAAACATGGAAATATTGATGTGGTATATAAGTAGTATATAAAAACATACAAAATGGATCAACTTTCACACCCAACAAGATATAAATAAGATGAGAAGTCACATTACGTCTACAGTAAACCTGCTTTATTAAAAATTATCGTAAAAATTGTTAAGAGAAGGCATTCTTGGAAAGTATCACCAAAAACACGTGATGAATAGATCTGTAAATTATAGTCAAATTTTCCTGTTCTTTTACGCTTTAGTCTACAGAGCTTGCTGTTCTGAACATATCTTCAAAGTATGCATTGTTTCTGACGAATACAGAATACAAGTCTTGGGTCAATATCGTAATTTATACTCACCTCTGTTTTTGGTCTCATTGGAAAGTGAATAACAAGAACATTTTCTGTTTTCTGATCCATGGATTCTCTTCTCATTCTCTTCTGATTCAAAATCTATTATTAAAAAGAACAAATTATGGAAAATGTAAGCGACCTAGAATTACAAAAGTCTCTTTTTTAATATAGAAATTATTTTCTACTTTACCATCAAATTTGAAAGATTGAAAATAAAAGAAAAATCCAGCAGGTCATTTCAAGAGAGAGAGAGAGAGAGAGAGAGAGAGAGAGAGAGAGAGGGAGGGAGAGAGAGAGAGAGAAAACAAAAGCTCAATAAAACTTTAATGTATTACAATAAAGATAGAAGTATAACAATGTAAAATTCCCAAAATTTGTTGCAATGTCATACTACGACTTTTCACATCGTTTTTAAACTTTTTTTTGCACAATGATATAAGAAAACTTTTGGGTAATACAATAAAATTGGAAATGACACGTCTTGATAAACGTATACTAACAACTAAGAAGTTTTAGAATAAACGTTTATAATAATCCAGTTCGAATTTCACCTGACAGTTTTCCATTTTTAACCTATGTTCAACCTATTAAATTCTAACAAAAATATGAAATATAAGACCTCTTAGCCATTTGTAGACTCGGTTTCTCTTATTTACCCTTATTTAGTTGCTGTGAAAAGTCAATGATCAAATTTTCTTTAGATGAGTTATATGGGTTGCATTTTGTCTGTATTTTTATACATCCCGCTTGAAAAGTGGGAGGGTATATAGTAATCGTTATGTCCGTCTCTCCGTCTGTCACACTTCAGTGGTACCCATCTTTTATCCGCAACTTCTCTTATACTACTGAGTGAAATTTAATGAAACTTTCTCGGAATCTAAATTACTTATTGCCATTGTGGCCTCCTATTTTACTCTTTTATTCGACACCTATTTTAGTTTTCCCATAGCTAAAGACGGACATTGCCTTTATATTCTCTCTTTTGACGTCACAAATGGCGGCTTATGAATAACATTAGATACGACGAGTTATTCCTCTTTATGCTTTACCGTAAAACAATACATGTTTGTATATAGCAAAAAATGGACATTATGGGAGAAGCGGGTATTATTTAGTGAGCTCGTTGCTCAGAGTACCATTCGTTTAAAATATTTTTTATTGCATGTCATTTAGTTATTTGAAAAACACATTACCTAGATCATATCAAATTTTTGATAAAAAATATGACAGGAAAACACAGAGAAACACAGAGAGCCTTGTCTTGCAATATTTTATTTTTCGATTAAAAGAAAATCTTGTTAAAACAAAAAATAATTAATTTTGAATAAGTATAAAGTCTCTATAAAAGATGATATAGAAATAATAATTACCATAACAAAAATCATTTTTAATACTGATATTATTTTAATGTGTTTATTTCTCGTTTATCTAGAGCATTATTTGTTTTCAGATATTGTACTTTTTAACAATCCGTTTATGTCAACTTAAACCCTGAGTAAACGTCATCCGTAAAAAGAGTTATGATTGTGTGGAATTAATGCGCAATACAAGCTTTTCTTTTAATCATAAAGCAATTTTTTTCAAGATATTTTTATAGGTATTTTTTAACAATGATAAAAACTTTGCTCTCAGTACATGTACTTAGTTCAGGGATTGAATTGAGTATATAGATGCATGAAGTTTATTTCTCACTAATTTTCTCTCATATTAGATTTGAATTTCGAAACATTCATTTTATTAACATTACATTGCCAGGTTACTTTCTTTAACAGTTATGTCACCTTTTTTGTTTGAAACTTTACATATAATCACCGTCAGTACACAGAATTTCAATCAATCTAACCTTTTAATGAAAAATGTACAGATGGCAAAAAAACGACAAAATAATAATCCATAGCATTACGCTTTCTACATTATTTTCAACAATATGTTATGTTTAAAACTTACTGGCACATTTCTCCGTCAATGCACTTGATGTCTTTGTTAGTGACAAAGGGAAAGTGGGAAATTCCATTCGAGAGGACATACTTAAATTCTTCTTTGATCTATTTTCTGTAATTCCACAATACACAATAAATAAACCTTGTCAATTTTATTTTATCTACAGAGTTCTGCCTTTGGATGAAGAGGAACAGTCCATTTTTAAAGTCAAGGAAAAATCGTTGAAAAGCTTACAAATCAAAAATAATTCGGCAGATTTTTTTCACAAGTTTTATATATAAACATGCTTAAATTTACTAACCTTTATATTTTGGATAACACCTTAAGATTATTATAATAACACTGATAAATAAAACTGCTAATATAGTCCCCAAAGTCACTCCTATGCCATTGAACGAATTCCTCTCTCTATCACTGAAAATATAATAAAGTCCTTGATTGAATACTTTCCTGCAAGTTATCTCGTATGTAACTGATATAAGGACAAACTTCTCGGAAGAATTTCATCACGAAATGTAAAATGTTGCATACACAATTACTCAACAATTCTTCATCCACGAATTCAAATCCTCACAAACAGAGTTTTTACTAAAACCACGAAATTTTGAATCCACGAAAATATGTGATTTTACAGTAATACAAATATACGAAGTCGGCATGTAAATGCAAGAAATGTTATTGTCAATACATTTGATGTCATCTAAGTGACATATAAGTGTTCGCTCTAGGGTCACGGAATAAGGAGTTGATCCTTACGTTGCAGGTTCCAAACCCTCTGTTGGACTTATGGCTATACGGATGAGACTGTATTAACTGATGGCCAGCATCGCAATGAGTGCTGGCACAAAAAATAACCTCACAATACTCAAAGACCATGAAGGACGAACATAGGTCAAATGTTGCAGCTTTCCACCAGCAAGTGGTGGGGTCTCAATATGAGTGATTTTTTTTTTCTAGAGAGACATTAGACAATAAGCATACAAATAAAATCAGTTTATTTGACTGTCAAGTTAAAGGTCATGTAGAAGGTTATTCAAAGTAATCTTTAAGAGCAAAATTGTTAAAAAATACCAAAAATTAAGAAAACAAAAGCATACAGTCGTACCTTCTTATTAGTTGAAACACAAGACGTTAGTTAAGGTTGAAAATATTTTAAGTTATAGAAAGGGAAATTGTTAATTAAGAGGGTTGTAGAAAGAAAGAAATTAGACAATCGTCAAAATTTTAAAATTACAATCACTTAAAAAATATTTTTCAAACAATTTTCAAAAAAAATAAATTAACTACATGTACTTCAAGATATTTATTGTTTATCTGTACCGTAACGATTTTCCAAAGTCTTTTTTTCTAAACAGCATGAATGCCTAACTCTTACACTGATTTCCTTCTTTTAAACTGTGAATAACATGCACTTGATATTTCTGGGTTTTTTTATTTTAGTTTTTTAATCGTCCTTATCCTTTGCTTTCTACACATGATTATTGTATGTTATGCCTTACTTTTGTTGAGTTGTTCTGTTAATTGATGTAAAAGTTGTAGTCTTGTCTTCAGACGTGCCCAAATGCTCCAATGTTGTAATTTCTGGTTTTTGGGTCATATTATAACATTCTTGATCTGTAAAATACACAACACCATCAAACCATAATGTTCCAATAACACCCTGTATCATCTTCTATGAAATTATAAATTATTAAAAACTGAGAATGCATATAAGATTGCATTAAAAAAAATCCATGGATAGAGAACTTGCAATATAATCTGAAAAACACATACACATGTATATATATATATATATATATATATATATATATATATATATATATATATATATATATATATATATATATATATATATATATATATATATATATATATATATATATATGATTCCAAAACTTTGAAGAGTAAAATTAATGATAAAATTACAATATATGCATGTATTAATGCCATGAAATGTCACAATATACTAAGTAATCAATCAACGGAGAAAATGAACCTACATTTGTACGCTGTTGATGACAGGTATCTTCCTGGGCAATGATGACATTTGGCTTCATAATTGGCTTGTATTAACTCTCCTTTTGTATTATATTCGGCACAATATCCTGAAAATTGAAATGTGTATGATTGTTTTCAGCGATTTGGGTGAAACCTTGCTATATTCTGAACAAATGCTGAAGATTGCAGAAAAAAGATGTAAGAATGAATTTTTTAAGGGAAACTGTTTTTATAACGCGGCATGTGAATACGTTTATTTGGGAAAAAAGATATTCATTACCTAGATTGATGTAAGCTTCCACCGCGCACATTTCCATTTTTACACTCATAAAATGGTCAATGACACAATGATACACGTAATTCTCAGGCCAGGAACAAGTGCTGTGTTTATATAGAGAGCTGCAGTTCTTTAGTTTTGATCGCTGTTTCCATGATTCTAGATTAAAAGGGCATGATTCCACGATTTTCATAGAAATGTTCGATATTTCACAGTGCTGAGCACTGATAAGTTGTATTGGAAAACACTAAAAATAAAAGAACTTTATTTTTAGGGAATAAAAACATTGTTATAATCCTGTAAGCAAAACGGCGGGTATATTTAAAGAGAAGAGTAATAATATAACAATTTTAAAATATATATATATTTACATGTATACGTATTTAATCAAACTTATTATTTCTAGCATCTTCAGGCATATTTTTGTTAATAAATATAAACTATGTATATTATCCACAATCGTTTTGCTGATTTGTACTGCTTAAATAAATGTGTTTTGCTAGTATTTATTGCCTGTGCTATTTAAAAAAAATCTCATCTGTATTCTAGTATGGATCTCATATCTTAAGAAAATCAAAAAGAGGAGGTCGACCAACAGCAGTTTATTTTTATTTTAAGAAGGCATTTTCAAGGTATCTTTATTAACAAGCTCGTGTAACCTGACATATGAAAAAATACTAATATATTAATATCCTGTTGAAAAAATATCTGTAGTCTCTGGTTCAAATATGTAAAAACTCATTTGGGTGACATCAGAAAAGACAATATATAGATAAGTACATTTACTTTAAGCAATTTTTACTGGACGTCGCTAGATTTAATGTCGAATTTTTGCTTCAAACAAGGTTTTTAAATTAAAAAAATCTCTAGCAAGTACAATTTAACAACTGCAGCGTTGCACCGACCACTAGAATGAAAGATCAATTTGACTGCGACGAAAATTTAATTCCATTTATTACTGTGTACTTAGTAATGAATAGAGGTTTTTTGCATATGCGTTATGGCTGACGTCATCAGCCCTGCAAAGCTGATATAGATTTGCGGGACTGATATGGATTTGGAGGGCTGATACGGATCAATGTCACATCCTTAATAAATAAAACCTTAAAAAAACACTGTACTTTTGATCATACACATATTTTGGGGGTAACATAATTCTCCAAACTTTAACTTTTTTTGAATGAAGGATAATCTAATTGATAATAAATTGATTATTTTCAAATTAAGAGTCTGGGACATTTGAAATATAGTACATGTAGAAACAAACCATAACCGTATGAGAAAACAGACTGTGTATGTTGTAGAAATCTGTGCATGATTATTTACTAACTTTCTTCTCAACTCAATGTGTTTTGTATTTTGTTACTAAGTATGTAATAAATATAATAAAACATAAACTTTTTCACAACACATCCTGTATCAGCCCTCGATCAATATCAGCCCTCGGGCCTTCGGACCTCTGGCTGATACAGGATTTGATATGGAAAAAGATATGTATTATTCTCTATATATTATATATTAACAAAAATTTATATGAAGCTTTCAAATGTATGTCTGGCATTGGAAAAAAAAACAATATATTTACAATATATCAGTCAAAATGTTTTTTGGTTTTTTTAGGGGGGGTGGGGGGTCATACAAATTTACTTGAATGCTTGATTGTCAAAAATCTTATGACTGTAACGTAATTGCTCACTTTTGATCCTATGATTGAAATAAAGAAGTACATGAGGAGGAATTTCGTGGTTAATTCCATCAAAAGATTTAGATTGAAAGTGTGCCATTGTTGATGCAATCTTGATTCCATACATAATCTTGTATCACATTTTTGAAGATCTACAATGATAATAAATACAGATAAAAGTTAGTCAAATTTTTTTTTTCCTAACCAGTAATGATACTTACGTTCATAAAGTATCGAAATGAACGTAACACATAATACTTGTATCACAATCTTTCCCTTTTTCAATATGATTAAACAATTAAGTGTCTCCTACAACGAAATGAAATGGATTTCAGAATGAAGGGATATCGGCGGATATACCATTAACTCAAATTTCCTCATGCGTACATGCACAAAAAGTGAAAGCAAAATCCGTAAGGAATGTTAAAAAACAAATCTAAAAGTATTGACACTAGCTATATAATAACTTTTGAAAATTTCCACATTATTAATTCCGTTTTGAATACTTACATGTATAACCACTTAAACATTCTCTGCATTTGCTTTTCATTTAGTCATTCTAACAGGGTCAAAATACTTCCCACAAGAAACAACTGTGTCCTTTTTTCAGTTTGACAAGTGTAAACATTTTCAGATGGACCTACATCTATATACTCGTACGGTGTACTATATGCATAGTATTTAGATTTCACTCACAGCTTGCGCTACATCTGAAGGTATTTTAATTAACTTGCGAAGCTACTATCTCATAGTACAGTGGACCTTCAGATATCCGGACGCCAGATATCCGGATGCTTCAGTATCCGGACGATTTTTCATCGGAACGAAATTTTCAAATGCTATTCTGTCTTGTTTAACTGGAGATTCAGATATCCGGATGCTTCACATATCCGGACAAATTGACTGGGAACCAAAGCGTCCGGATAAATGAGGGTCCACTGTATACCTTATATTATTATATACCCATCAATTTCCTTGTTTTTGTTACTGTTAATTTTTTAAAGTTTGATCCGATTTTCCGGATCACCTCACTGTGGTTCTCAGAATCCATATGACCACTCTCTGAAACTGATGACGTAGTACGCAAAAACATGACGTTATTTTTGTGGCGCGTTAAAAATTCCCTTGTTATTATGCTTTGTGTTATGGATAAATATTAAACAATTGATCTCTTAAGTTTTATTCTGCTATATTTAGCTAGTTATAAGGGGGTATATAATAAATTTATCATTATAACAGTAACTTGATCCGATGAGCCGTATCACGTGTCGTTGACAGGCGCGGATCATCAGATTAAACTCGACGCTTCGCGTCTCGTTAGATCTTATGATCCGCGCATGTCAACTCGACGTGATACGACCCTTCGGATCAAGTTACTGTTATAATAATATATATTTATTATTACTTAACGCATACCACATAATTTTACTGTAGATTTAACGCAATCACTTGACGTCGTGATCCGACTTTCTGGATCACCACACTGTGGTTTTCTGAATCCATATCACCACTCTTTGAAACTGATGACGTAGTGCACATAAATATGACGTTATTTCTCTTGCGCGTAAGTCCTTTGTTATTATCCTTTGTTTTAATGGGTTAACATTATACAATTGATCTCTAAAGGTTTATTATACCCCCGCTTGAAAAGCGGGAGGGTATATAGTGATCGGGATTTCCGTCCGTCCGTCTGTCTGTCCGTCCGTCCGTCTGTACGTCCGTCCGTCCGTCTGTTACGCTTTTTCTCTTATCCGCAACTCCTCTTATACTACTGAGTGAAATTTAATGAAACTTTCACAGAATCTTTATTACATATTGCCATTGTGCACCTCCTATTTTACTTTTTTATTCGACACGTATTTTAGATTTCCCAGAGCAAAACATAGACATTGCCATTTTTTGTTTACCTATGACGTCACATAATAGAAGCTTCTGGATAACATTTCATAGGACGAGTTATTCCTATTTACACATTACCGTAAAACAATATAAAGCAACACATCGACATTATGGGAGGCGGGGGTATCATTTAGTGAGCTCATTGCTCACAGTACCTCTAGTTTTAATATATTTAACCAGTTATTGACGGGTATATAATAAATTCGCGTCTCGTTTGATCTGATCATGATGATCCGCGCCTGTCAACTCGACGCGATACGACCCTTCGGATAAAGTTACTGTATAATAATATATATTTACTCGGATTAAAGAAACCCCTATAACATTTGTAATAGACACAGACAAATTTTAAATGCGTCTTATAAGTTTATTGTGATCATTTCACATTGCAGAGGGCTGAGCAGCGGCGATAGATGGCGCCTCAATCAAGTCTGGGATTCCTGGCTGAGATGGCGGTACTCACCTGTCGTTTTGTACGATAGTGACAGAAATACCAATCGTCTAAAACCCCAAAATGTTCAGAAGAGTAAATTTTTGAAGAGCTCAGATAAAACGGATGCCAAAGAAAAGAGCAAAATAATTTGAAGGATCAAAGCTAGGCACTTAATCTTAAATCTAAAATCTGATTGAAACAATTTGTAAAATTTTGAGAAAATGGTCAGAGGCAATAATACACTCGAAAAATGATAGGCACAAAATAAAAAAAAACTTTAAAACACTTATTGCAAACGTTAAAGTATGAAAGCCCTGAAACTGTATAAAAGTTTTAGCCAAACTTAAACTATGAAATTGTTCAATCTTCAAGGTCAAGAGGTTAAATTTGGTGTTATTGAAAAAAATCTTTTCACTAGGAATTAAATTTTAAAATGTGAAAGAAATGACCCTGTCAACTACAAAGTTATGATCAATGTTAAAGTTTTTCGCTTAAACAGACAAAGCAACAGACGGGCGGACAGGCAGAGCAAAAATTATCTAACTTTGGACACCCAATCAGGAAAGAATAATTAACATTTTTGTTATTGGGAATTCGTCAGAAATTTTTCCTAAAAATGCCAAGGTTTTCCATATAAATAAAAATGTTATGAACTGTCTGCGAATATAAACATTTGCAATTTTAAACATGAACCTCGTAAGCTCATTTGAGTCAGTTTGGTGTGCTTATTCATTTCAATGTAAAATATGACATAATTATATTATCATTCGGTCTACCTCTTAGGGGTACGATCTGGAAAAACAAAATTGCTCCACACAACCAAATAAGAATTCTTATAGCATTAAGTTATCGTCTCTGTTTTTGTTTTTCCTTAATTTGTTTTTCTTTAGAACAAACAAATCTAAGTTTCATCCTCTATTTAGTCTCATCCTAGACCTGGGATTTACGAATTTAAGAATTCAGAAAAAAATCTTTTAACAGGAAGCTCCGACATTAGTTTTACTAACCAGTTGTTCTTGTCAAGAAGGTTTTTCTAATAAATCTTAAATGAAAAATTTTAACAAATATTGATGCTTCGTCCTAGGATTGTCATGATTCGTAAAAAATAAAATGTACGACTCCTAAGAAGGCTTCCACACAAGTTTCATATTCATTGGCCCTCTGACTCTTAAGAAGAAGATATTCAGGGGTTCCATACTTTTATTAAATATTTTGGTTATCTTCTTTTGGAATCTAATTTTGTTCTTTACTTTAAAATCACTAATTTTCGTAGGGGATTTTATTTATTGTTTTGGAAGTATGGAAAGACCCATGAATTTATGACCACCAGGAAATAGAAAAATTCATATGCATTGCTACTAAACATTGTCCAACCACGAAATCAAATCCCTCAAACTAGATGTATTCTTAAAACCTCGAAAATTTGTATTTTAATACTAGATTTGTAGAATATCCTGTACCAAATCTTCTCTAGCCAAGGGTGTTTGATACTTTACCACTACATGTAACCTGTGGCATAAGGTGTCAAAAATAAAATTGGACTTTTTCTCAAGTTGTGATTGGAGTCGATCAACATTATTCGTACTATCGGCTATTGTTTTTTTTTAAAATAAATATTTTGGATATATCTTGTCTCTTTAATCTTGGGAATGTAAAAAATGCAAGTGAACAACAATGTGTAAGGTGTCATCCAGTACATTCGCAATATGTGAATACGAGTTGAATCTATATTGAAGCAGTTGAGTTGTACTTTTAAAAAGTAACAAATAAACAAAATTAATACTTTTCTTAATTATTATTCTTTAAAAATTCGATTTTTTTTAAAATATGCTTATTTATGTCTGTACATGATGCAATCAAATTCGAAAACATGTGACAAAAACAATTCCTTTTTGATGGCACCATATACCAATTGAAAGGGTTTACAAGGAGAGTAGCATATATGAAACCCTGGGCTAGTGAAATTGACTGCTTCCGAGAAAATTATATTTTGTGCCAGTGTTGGTTATAATTGATCTGGTGATTCTTCAGAAGAAGTCCAAAATATCATGTTTATAGACGAACGGGCAGGTAGACAAATGGAAAGTCAGATTACAGTTGAACAAGAGGTAATCAGAAAATTAATGATGTTAAGCTCTAGTAATTAGAAAAACATTCATAATATTAATACCCACAATTTTTTTCTCTAAAGTGTAATTATTTTCCCCCCAAAGAATCGGTTAATAAATACAACATGTATAAAAGTTAACGCTTACCAGATATTTTTCTGTCGTCCTTTTCTTGATTGATTTTTTGAAGGCCAATGCATACACTTGGTTCACATCTAACTAAATCGACAATTTCGGTTTCGTTTGCACAAGCGATTCCTATCAATAAAGAATTTCAATAAATCTACAAGACAAACAAGTAGTTCGAGCTTAGATTGATTTGAGTTTTCTATCGAACAATATCCCTTGGAGATATATGGGTCTAGGATTGAAGCATATTTTATGATTTTCCATGCCTCAATTGTTCATTAAAACACGGAGTTAAAAGTTTTTTTCTTAAATAAGGGGTGTTAAAAAAGTTCGTTCCATAATGAATTATTTTCAAAAATTTCAAAGTAGTGCTTACCTGTAAAGATTAATTTTCAAGTTTGACAAAATCACAAGAGTGTACTTTAGATTTATAGCATTTCATTTCTAGCAGGAATGTATAGGATTTTTCTTCCATATGAAAATATACATAACATCTTAATTTAAAGAACCCGAATGATTGAAATGCTGGTCATTTTGAGTGAAAATAAAGGTTTCTGCGTAGCTTATTTTGTATCCGAGAAGCTAATGAGCCTGGGTATAAGTACAAAAGACCACTTTTCAAAAGAATACATATACTAATGTAGGTTTTTAATTTTGAAATTTTTCACTGACTTGATAATTTTCGCATTGCATTTGAAAGGACCATTTGACATGTGAACTTCATATATGCCACAAATATGCATCATTCTTTTTTTCTGCACAGTTATAATCTGTTAATACATGCCCTCCCCATATTGATTCAACAAACGTCAGTTAAAACTTAATCAGTAGCAAGAATGGACTCTGTCAACATGAAATTTGTAAATATACTCTACTGAGGTGCCACTTTTTCGCACTAAGAAGCAAATCAGACATATGCTAAAAACTATATTTTGTCATTTTTTTAACTTTCATAATATTAAGAACAAGCTAACTCAGAGAATTTGTGTACCCCGCTTAAGGAAAAAGTATAAAACATGCGCATTTTGGGGAGGGGGGGGAGAGTCGGATCCCCCTCACTGAATTTGTAGAATTATTAAATGTGTACATGCATGTTTACTGAAGCAAATAAAATATACCATTATGGATATAAAGATTAATTTGCTTATTTTTTTTTTATGTGTGTAAAGAATATTTTTTTCTATGGAATATTTATCACACTGTAATGATGATTTTATGAGTTTGTACAAGCCAGACCTCGTAATTTTTTTTTTCATTTCGCGTGCTGAATACTATTATTTAGTAAAATAAAAAGTATTTCTAAAATAAGTGGTCTGGCCGGGGCTTGAACTCCGGACCTCTTACACTGGAGTCGAGAAAAATATCTCTAGACCATGGAGTCTCTTTACATGGAGTACATCATACATCCATAATTAAATTAATGTTTGGTATTGTCAAAATTTTACACAATCCATGGTGTTTGATTTATTTAACCTTTATTAAACAGTTCTAATAGATGTAATAAGAACATAAAGTCCGCCAAGAACCTGTTTTATATGCAATAACTCTCCTCATGCCCCTGTGCTAAAAAAAGCGACATGTAATACTTTAAATACTAATAAAGGAAACGGGGCGGGGCACTTTGAGAGGGGTGAGAGAGGTCCTCAGGAGTTTTGGTATAAAATTACATTGCATAAGCTCAAAATCTTTTTAAAATATCGCCTGGAAATGATAGTGTTACACACAGACAGAATGTATAAATTTACTACCTTGAGCGTTAACTTTTTGACCTCAAAATCAATAGGGATCTTCATTTAGCCTCTGGGACTTGTTATGTAAAATTCCATTGCAATAGCTCAAATGGTTCTAGAGATATCGTGTGGAAACAAAAGTGTTATAACAGACAGAATTTGCTTATTTATGACCTTGACCTTTGACCTCTTGACCTCAAAATCAATATAGTTCTTAATTATTCCATAAGAAGTTGCTATACTAAATTTCATTGCAAAAGCTAAAAGGTTTCTCGAGATATCGTGTGGAAACGAAAGCGTTACAGACGGACGGACAAACCAAAATTAATATCCCCCACTTTTTAAGAGGGGGACAAAAAATGCTTTAAACAGTAGGTTTTATCAATTATATACATGATCCCTGATATATTTAATTAAATGGTAAATGGATTTTATGAAAGGCTTACTGAATTATCGACATCATTTGATTTTAATACAACAGTCTCATCCTTCTTTGAAATTTTGAAAGTTACGTCACATCTGAATGGCTTTAAAACATTTTTCCTGTTTCTTAAATTGCTAGTTTTGTATATTTTAGGGTTTTGATATGAATAAAAATGCGAGCCAAATCTAAAGAGACGTTTGTTAACTACATGTAGATTCTACAATTTTTCCCGAGTTTTCTAAAGAGTTTAATGCAAGTTTAGAAAATATGAAATATTTGCTAAAATTCCAAAGAAGTTTTCAGCCATTGATAAAAAAAAGATCAAACATGCAAGATCTGTGCAGATGGAATTTATAATGGTTTACAAAAGTTAGGCCATCATGAAATTCATATTTTAATATCTGTCCAGCTACAGGTATCTTCGCTTTAATATCAGAGTCTTCTACAAGAGTTGATTGTTCATAAAACGATCCCTGATATTTACATTCTCAGGTGTTTGTATTTTATTAAAGGGAAAACAGAGAACACTCTCTTCGTATGCTTTTTTATGATTTACTCTAGGATGTTTTAATATGTCGCTAAGGTGAGCAGGTGTCCAACATCATATCACAAGCTCTGTAAGAGGTGGGGATATGATCTGTTAATTTTAAAATGTAGACTTTCAAAACAGACCAAGGCACACAACAGTCTAATAATACTAAAAAGGGGAATAGGGTCAGATCTATATTTCTTTGGAAGAGTGTTTGAAGAGTTTAATTTTCAGTGTCTGTTATTATCATTCAAAAGCAGTTGTTAGAATGTTGATGAAGTATGACATTTGAAGAGTTGAGCAGTTATCCGTGAAAAGCTCAAATGTTTAATGCAGCATAACAACTCCGAAGACGTCAGCAAACACAGATCTTCCTAAACATCAAAGAATAGATAAAGTGCCAATGAAAAGCAAGCATACCCTGTCGATCGGTCAGTTTTGTTGTGTGTACATTGTCTCAATGGGTAACTGTAAACATCTGTCGACAATTGATGCCAAAAAAGGCTCAACTAAGTGATATACGCAAGACAGAGACGACAGTGAGCCCTAAGTAATAAAGTCAACTTGACCACACTGCTTTTCAAAACAAAATTTCATTTTTCTCTCAAATCGCATGGAATGTTTTGCCAAATACAATGGACCAATCCTGACCTAAAAGGGCGTTCGAATCAACACATCTTTCAGATGCTTCAGTTACTGTATCAATACGTGTTCTTTCCTTGAAAGATTTATTTCTGTGCAATAGTACATGCATTTTATATAATCTCTTATTTTAATGCCATCTAAGCCCTAGTATAAGCAATTCCTTTGCTACTCAAGTTTGATTTCACATATGTTGAAAACATTTGAACAATAAACATGAATAATTATTCTAGATATTATATTTGATGTTTAATATATTTCAATATGAAAAACATTTAATTTTAGGGGCTCTTTTACGGACCAATGATCGATTTGAAAAAATAATATCCATTGACTAAGAATGACTAATAATGCTAACATGCAAGTATATCTTCAGTCATAAACTGTTGTTTCTCAGGGGGGAAAATGCACTTTTACTGGGTATTTATACTTCAAAACTGTAATTATATATTGTGAACCCCGACCAGAACTTCTATCGGCCTTGATTTAAACATCTTTTATTGCTGATTTTTCTCTTTTTAAACAGAAGAGGTATAACTGGAATAATTATTTAATGTATCAATCTTTAAGTTAAATTGGAACAGAAATGGGGGGGGGGTGAAAAGTTAAAATCAACAATTTCAAAGACAGCTAACGAACAATATCTCTCGCTAAAGCCTTGAGACCAGTTCAGCTAAAACGTTATTCTTAATTTCTACATCCAGTTGCTAATTTTGTTTTTACAGAAGCATTTGTATGTGCGTATAAATCTGGGGAATAATGACCATTTAGTAAAATGGCTGTAAAATTATTGATATTTGTCCAATATATTTGTGCTATATAACTTTAACGATATTCTTTATAACATGCTTTTTATCACAAAATGTACAGTTATTTGAAAATTTTCAGCTAAGTTGCATGAGAAAATTATAAGAATCCAAAAGGAAATGTTTGTATGGATTAATGTCAATTAATAAAATGCAAAATATCACAAAACTGGTATATAAGTTTTCACAAAATTAACGAATACTATGATACTATACCAGGCTTTTATTTCAAATCTGTTTCCATTTTTGTTTTTAAAAAGCAAAATTAACATTCCCTTTTTCTTATTCACGGTTTATTTGAAACAATTTACAAACTTGTCAAAAATTGTTATCCACCAAAAGCTCCACAACAGTCGAATAGCCGATAACCCGTTGAGCTGTGTGGTATATGTATAGAACAACGTGTGTTATATAAAAAGAACTGAAGTCTTTGTATGACAACTCATAGGTTTAAGTTCATAAGCAAGTCAAACATCATGTTCAAGAGAAAAAAATTAGTTACCCGAAGAAAGCCCTTGTATCAGGGAATATGTGTCAAAATGAAGTTGAAGTTTCTTAATAAGTATGTCAAACGTCACGAACAAATGGTCAAAAAAAATAATGACTAAGGGAGTACCTTGACACAAGGAATACACATGAGAATTATCGTGCAACTTTCTACATGTACCAACCGTTCAAAAACTATAGACGAGGTTAATGTTTATTTCTTTTTTATGTCAAACTCATACTGATGAAAGGGCCATATAATTGTTAATATCCAATATATGATCTTGCCAAAAGGAAAACTAGTACATGTGTGATATAAAAAAACATTATTTACAATTATGAAGGGTTACTTTTTTCATAGTGGGTCTAACTGGAGAGCATACTCAAAAATCCAAACATATAATTATATACCAAGGTTGTTCGGTGAAATAATCGTGGACATAAATTGTCTTGAGAGAAAAATAATTGTCACTACTCATTAGTAAAATTTTCATCAATATACAAAATAGCAAATTCAAAAACAATTATGCATGAAAAAACAAATTATATGATTTTATGTTATGTGTTGTATCGCCTTACGGTGCTCGGATGATAAGGTCATACCCTAAAATCTTGAAAATAAGACGGATTTAATAATAAGCCGGTTTTGAAAATAAGCCACCTTTTTCTTGCATTAAAAATTACTCGAAAATAAGCCAGTTTTGAAAATAAGCCGGTCATGACAATGCTATGTTAAACGTTTGACGATTTCCTCGTCTTAAAAATTTGACGAGTGAAGACGTTTTTTTACTGTGCAAAATAAAAAGTTATCTTTCTTTAATCCATTTAACCTTTACCAATTTCTGCATACGTCATAGAATGAACTAAGTCTGTAGCTACTAATGAACGTATGTAAAATTACTAATAAAGGGTTGTTTATAAAGTTAATTTTTTTTTTACCAGTAATCATGTTATGCTGGCTAAAAAAAACTTCTTTGCGGAACCAGCTAAAATGGTGAATTTTTTTCACGAAATTGTCAGAACAATAATTACCCATCTAGACCCGTACAAGCTAACGATGTGTTAAAAGTTGTTATAATTAAATGAGTAAATGGATAAAAGGAAGTTTTTGTTTGTAAAGCATTTAACTGTCCGGTAATACTGCCCGAGGCAAGAAACTTGCTGATCGGCAGGGCTTGGTAGTAATTATATTTCAATGTACCGTATAATTGAGTTGTTTAAATATGTGTAAATATGTGTTTGATTAATTTATCAAGTGATTCAATTGCAAGCGGATATCTTATATATTATTTTTACTTTTTTAAAAAAAGTTTATGTAAATTCATGTAAATTCATATGCTGTATACAATGAAATTAACTTTTCGGGATCGGCATTCTCAAAACATAAAGTAGACAATTGATTACACCATGTACACCTTATACCTAAAGAACGTACACCGGGAAACGCCAATGAATACAAGAGTGCTCTCTTCTCTTATCAGTTTTTTGCATTGATAATAAGCCGCAATTTGAAAATAAGCCGGTCTTGAAAATAAGCCCCCATTTTCTTACCAAAACTTAAAATAAGCCGCGGCTTATTTTCAAGATTTTAGGGTATTGTCAAAGGCAGTCTCATGTTTTCTTTTGCTGAAAAAATCCTACTTAACGAGGCTCGGGGGTGGCAGCCATTTTTAGACAATTTCAATCTCCTTTAAAAGGAGAGCTCCATATAAAGATATAGAAATTGATCAAATTTTAAAACCTAAATTTTTGAATTTTTTCTTTGTCAAATGATAGTTCACAGCTAAAGATACCGTATCTAAAAAAATAAGTTAAATCTTGTGGTTAACTTGGGATTAATTTGTTGACCCTCCAGCCTCCTTAAAACCCGTCATTCGTCCATAAACAGTCGAGGACCGGTCAATTTGGCACAAACATAGTCCTTTTTGAAGATTTATTAGTTTGTTATGGACAGCATTTTCACTATCATAATAGGCTATTTTGTATCACTGGTCTACATTGAAAGCGATTTCCCTATTATCATATCTGTGTGTCAGTATGTTAAGTTCTCTACAAAAAAGATTTCACTAAGAAATTTTCCATTTCACTTGTATACTAAAAACCTGATGAAAATGTCGCTTCTAAACTCATTTAAATCTCTTAAAGCATCATTACTACATCAAAATCAAACTGAACTGCTCTCCAGTGCACCGTCACGTGTACAAACTTCATGTGCCGTAGGAAAATAAAATTTTGTCTATATCTGATTTTAAAAATAAAGATGCACGTAAATATGATAGATAAACATTTGTTGGCTTTATCCACGATTTTTTTCCGAACAACCATCGTACGAGGGTTGTCCAAAAAGTTCGTGGACAATACCAATGGTTAAAATGATGTAAACTCCGATATTAAGAGTTCGGATTAAAATGACCATTTTCTATATAACACAAGTAAAAAATTAATAAAACTTTTATGTAACACAAATAAAGATGTTATTATCATTTTATGATATCTTAAATATCGCTTACTATATAGACAACGAAAATACACAAAGAAAACCTTAGCAAGTACGTGTCAAAACTCAACAGAAAAAGTGACGTCGTCCGTCGGCACGGGGCAGCGTCCAGTCAAAAAAGTAAGTTTTATAACGGTTGAAACGATGTAAGAGACAAGATGTTTGTTAAAACAACTCAAAATTATTGAAATATATTGAATGTATCGATTTGGGATTAGAATATACGATTTTTCAACAGTGTGTATAAATTCAAAGACACTACAAGAAATTAAAAACACATGTATTCAACTGCATGAACCGTAAAGGGAGATTTCCTCTATTCATGACGTTGTTATAATTCTAGCGCAGCGTCGGACTTGGCTGTTCACTTTGGATATACAAACTGTTAATTTAGATGACGCTCGTAAATTTGTTTGTATTTTTTGAATTTTAAAAATCAAATAAATTATAATCTATACTTAAAGATTATTTCTAGCAATTCGAAGTGCGTTGCGCCTTAAAAAAGAAATCTTGTGTGTGTGTTAAGTCAAGATCCAAATGTTTGACGCTAGAATGAAATTAGCGTAACGTCAGACTGGTTCGCGCGCACAATCTGCGATCTTTAAAGACCCCGATTAAAAAAAATAAGTTTCATCAATAAAAGTTAAATCATTCTGACTTATTTTTTCACGAGAAATATTTTGATATACAATAAATGCAAATAGAACCATTTATTTTAACAAAAACGTCATTGACCACGAACTTTTTTGACAACCCTCGTATATACGAAAGTTCGCAAACTAATTGAATAACTTTCATACAAGAAAAAATATTTGGTTTAAATGTTGATTATATTTTAGATTCACCCTCCCAAATTTTTATGCAAATCAATCACCGTTCTGCGCATGCGCAAATCACGTGACCCACTCCATAGCGTTCTGTCACAAAAGTTGATAGATTTTTCTGAGCTTTATATTTCTTTCCATGTGAGTTAATTTTTATGACAAGCACAGTTCATTTGTCAGAAATAGTCATATCTCGGCAACAGAATGGATGGAAAATAATATCCTTTCCAAAAATAAGCATGGCAACCATTAAAACAAAAAACAAGGTGAATAGAGAATGAGTGCATCCTTTTTATCATATCGAATATGTTTAAAATCTAAAGTAAACAATATCTAAGGTATTTAATACTTATACAGGTCAAGACCACTACCTTATATGGAAGACAATTTTCAACACGTGACGATATCTTCGTCACACCTGTTCGCCAATCAAGTAAATGAGTTCGAAAGCATGACACTCTACTACGTGTTTATGGCTACACGTGGTTTTCGTCGGTTTCTGCATAATATTCACTTCGTAACCGGAAAAACCGTAGACCTTCTTTGTCACTTTTTAAGTCCAAAATTGAAAGATTACATACCCAAGACATTGCTCCATGCTCACATTTAATATTGGAGTTGTTTTATATGATAAATAGTTACTTCGAAAATTCGAATAATGTGCAAACGATTTGATGTTTGCATGTACAGTACAAACTTTCTGATAATATTTAGGGGTTAAGTAATAATAGCGCACCTTGTACTGCTGTCTAAAACTATGTACACGTATACGCAATACTGTTAAGGCTTACTATGAGAAATCAACGGAAAATAAAAGTGCAAAAAACGGGAAATTTTTAAAATTGAATTTATTTTTATTCAGCAATTCTATTATCAAGGAACTTAAATACTTATAAAAATAGCATGGTATTACATACTCTGTACTGTGTAGAGTTTGGTCCCATCGATGGGCAGTCACGTGATGAACGCATAGCAGGTACACGGAATAAAGGTCAATAACAAATTTCAATATCACAAGGGCATACCCTAATTGAATTTAAAAATTCAAGCTATTAATTGTTTCTGTGTACTTTGTAGTTTCTGAAAAGTGCTGCTTTGAATAGAATTCGCGTTTTAATACTTAAATGTTTAAGTAAAAAGGCCAATGTCGAAATATGTTAGAATTTTACCAAATATTTTGTGCACTTATAAAATCACGGCATCGATTTAAAGAAAGCAGCAGCACTTTTTAAGTTAAGGAATATATGCTTTATCTATATTTAAAAAATGGTTCAAATCTATGCAGTGTATGCCCTTGCGAAAGTACGATTTTATGAGGCATCTCGATGTAAAATATACGGAACCTGTACATAAAACACGACATAATTAATAAAATACATTCTCTTTGTAGTTAATTAACAATCGCACTAAACAAAGGCTATACCTTGGTATTAATCGACTATTTAAAATCTGTAAATAATATTCCGTTTAATAATAAAACACATTTTTCGTTGATAAACAATTTCTCAATTTGCCTCTCACAGCACATGAAGTACGTCATTTTTACCAGTATGACGTCATGTTTACAAGTTCATCGCGACGAGTGCTTTGTCTACAACAAGCTACATGGGATTTAACTAGCAACTTTTTTAAATGCATTGATAAGTTATAATGTTGTTTATTATGCTAATACTGTTGAGCGTTGCAGATCATTTCATTTACAGGTATAATGAGAACTACATAAATGTCATATTTTTGTCTGACGTCATAGTATACTTTTCCCGTATAAATTAGGCCCTGCCCCCTTATTCAAGCCTTAGCAATGCTGCGTATCACGTACAAAAAAACTCGATACTTTATCGACACGATAGCATGTACATGTGCGTCTCTTCGAACACTTGTTTAGGCCGATGTATTATAAGTTGATAAATAAGGCTTCATAAAGCAGTTTTTGTAAATGTGAGCATAGAAAAGAAAGAGTATACATCATTATATATATTTCTTCCATTAATCTCAAAAAAGAATTGAAAATAAGTTTCCAAAGGACAATCAAAGTTGGCCTTTATTTTCAACACAGCTGAGTACTTGTAGTAGCCCCAATGCATTGCGACTCATTCATCAATGGGTAAAGCTACTTTACATGCAAATCTATTCTGACGTCAGAAAATCTAGTGGTCTTGACCTGTTATATCATTGTTAAAATATTCAACTATTTTTCAAAGTGCTAATTGGAGATCTTTGATTGCAAATTGCTTAATTTAAAATAAATATCTTTTCAAATTTGCTTTCACTGGGTAAGATGACAAGTATCAATCTTAACCAACAGCCTTCCTTCAATAAAACGAATAATCCAATCATTAATTGAATTTATCGGAACTAATTAATCTCAATAAATTGTCTACAAATTTTTTATATGATACTGTAGAAAATTTCTAAGATATATTATAAATTGTACATTCGTTTGTTGAACGAGTTCGACTGAGACAACCATTTTTCGTCACAAGTGACCTAAATAGTG
Source organism: Saccostrea cuccullata (assembly GCF_032062105.1). NCBI lineage: Eukaryota > Metazoa > Mollusca > Bivalvia > Ostreida > Ostreidae > Saccostrea > Saccostrea cuccullata. The sequence goes on from NW_026937694.1 coordinate 223,852, forward strand.
ACGTCATTTTCAAATTGTGACATCACAAACAAGGCGAGAAACTTAATTCAGCATATGCTATTTATAGAACCTGTGTATGTCTATATGTGTACTAATTTCATTCTAATCTGAATTGTGGTTTTCTAGAAATAAAGACAGTTGGCAAACTTTTCGATCACCCCTAGTACTCTAAAATTATGTCTTTTCATTAATAATACAATTTGGAATGAGAAAATCCTTGCATTAACTGCTCATATATTTTGGTTATCTGTGCAAAAATAGGTAACCTCAAAGGTAAGTACAGAGATCAAACATGTTCCTTTTTAACGAAAAGTTTCTTCTCAAGGAATAAATAAATACAGTTAATATTGAATATGAAAGGCACGGTTTCATACAATCAAAGATGACATGTAGCTTGACATAAAGACAAAAAAAAAACTAGAATGTAAACTAAAAAAAAGAAGAAATGCACATACTAGGTAAAATTCCTGACTATTATTTTTCTTTGACACGTATAAAATAAGAACATGGGGCGGTATGAAATATTGTTTTTGATATTATCATTGAATTGTACAATTAATTGAATAAATAGTTTCAGGAGAACTGAAAAAAAATTACTTCCAACTTTTTTTGATAATAAAAAACATGATATCCCGTAATGAAGAAAAAAATTCAAATAATAAAAAGTTCCGAAGATTCGAAATATACAAGCCATTAAATATTTTTTTTAAATTATAATAAAAATAAATGCCAAATAAATTTTAATATGCATAAATTTACGTTACCATTTTTCAAGGAAGGGCCGGTATCATTTATAAGATGGTGAGGTTGAAGGCCAAAGCAGGATAGCAAATTTTTATTGTTCTTGACAGATTCACTTTCAGGTGTTGGATTTGAATAAAAGTGTCCAATACGGCTTTCAGAGTATTTAAAATCCGAAATATGTAGATCTGTGTTGCAAAATAGTATATGTTCATTCAAATCAAAGACTGTGTCAGAAATCATAAACAAAGGAAAAGTGCCATGTGTCCCATTTTCACTAAACGTTATATGAACTTCCAGCTGTATTAAATTTTTAAAAATCAAAACTTTTATGTCTTTTGGTTTATATTGTTCCACGAAAAATTTCGGAATTTCTGATATGCTGTCTTTCCATTGGTCATTTAATGGACTTCCAAAATAAAAACAAGGTATCCAGCAGTCAAAAGGCATCATTAGTTCTTGTTCAATTGCAAGTTCCAAAGGATCCTTCAATCCATAATGAGGGAAATGGAAAATATGAATCTAAATATCTTAATATTGTAGGTTTAATAAAGATTCAATTTTGATGAAGACATCATTTAAAGAAATGAGTTAAAAATTATATCTTAAGATGCATTGAACTAACATCAGCAAATTATATCAAATATTTGTGAAACTTTAAAACAACAGACACTTAACCAGTTTACTATAATAATGTATATAACTATAATAATATAATTAGTGTATTTTTATCAATTTATAAATTTGAATTCTTTTTAAAAAAAGGACTTTGTTTTACTTGCTTTATCTGCGGAAGAGGAGTTATTTTATATTTCAGATTCCATTTAAAATTATCTTATATACATATCTTAAATCTTTGGTTGCATATTTTGTGCATATGTACGTTAAAAAGTCATCTCACATTGCATCATTTACTAATATCATATACCAGTATATATCAGTACCATATTTATTAACCGGTCATTGGAGTTCACTTTATAAGGCCATAACTCAAAAGGTTCCAAAGATCTAGAGTAAATGTTGTAATCTGAAACACAAAGAAATTTACAATTACTTTTAAAATAATAGTAACGTTTAACAAAGACGTTTTAAGTTTTAAAATAATTATGTTTATTTTCTTTATGCCATTTTGTGGAATAAAAAAAAATAGTGCACTGGCTAATACGTCGTTAGCGTAATCATGAATAAGTGCTTTCTATGTCCGTGCTGTTTATTGTATATGTTTGTGAATGTTTTATTTTTCTAAAAAAAAAGAATATTAATCATAAATTGGCACCCCAAAGCCGATAATATAAAGCCTGTTTTTCTAAATACACATATGAAGCAAATATGCGTGCGTGACGGGAAGTCGGCAATTCTACGTTTGTATTCCAATTTTCTGTCTGAGAAAAAAATGTACCTGCGATCCTGTTCAGTATTCATCAATGAAAAACATGCCGTTTAGTACTCTGATCAGGTTTTGAACATGTATAAATGTATTATTTCAGAAACAGAATTATCTACAGTATAATCTACAACCGGAAGTTAACAAAACCGCCTCCACTTTCACTTCGTGAATGTAATCATCAATTGAAACAACATTGATAAAATAGACATTATTGATAGATTAGATATCATATCAGAAGGAACTATTAAATCGAAATAATTAACACAATTAAGATGTGAAGTCAGTAAATTGTTATAAATTTCAGATGTGCCAGCATATTTCTTTGCCTGGTACATGTGGTATGTATTATGGAGAAACATCTATTATGAATGGCAAGTAGCAGTGTTTTAGGAGGCCTGTGCTTCTGTATTTATTTTTACTCTTGTCATGTTTAATGCAAATGATTACTACTCAAAGCAAGGTTACAGACCACGGATTCCCCATTCCAAATATGCTGTTAAGTGTGTAAATGGTCAGGAGAAACGCATTCTATATATAGCATGTTATAAGTGGATTTTTTAGTTTCATTGAACCCGCGCCCCCTTAAATTTTACGAACTTTCGCCATTTCTTTTGATTATGAGAGAAAGAGACTTCAAAATTGGTGTTCATACTCCACTATAATGAAGTACTTTCAAATGACACTAAGATCAAAGACTTTGTGATCTTGACTTTGACTCACTTGATAAAAATGGTTCTTGTGAACTTTGTTGCGCATAGTTTTTCAGAAACACATCTTGTTTTTTTTTCAAAAAAAGCATACAACATAAAAAAATCATGTTTTACCTCTTAATGATTTTGTTTCTTCAAATAATTTTTGTTCCTCGTGTACCTCCAATCCCTCAGTATATTTCATTTTCTTAGTCTCTCCTTCACTACTCACTAACAGTCCGTTAAGTAGATTGATTTTTTCTGCCCCAGGTATTCCTGTAAGCATTAATCTGGCACGTTGGCCGATTTGTATTCTTCCCAGCAGAAGTTTATGTAGCATGGCTTTCCCCACCCTAGCACATCCTACAATCCTCCCCCGGGCGTGGTGGACTGTCTGTGCTCTCTTAAAGTTTTCCAAATACTGCTCTCCGGCCTTCTGGTTCGACACTAGTTCTTTTCTAGAGACTCTTGCTGTATCAACAGTATCAAATAATAAAGAACTAAAATAAAGCATTGTTCTACTGTCAATAATGTGTCATCGGCTGGAATGTTTCAATGTACAAGTCAGCAAAAAATTGAGCTCTATACAAGAGTCGTTCAGTAAGAAGTGTAATATATATTTTCTATCATAAAAACTGTTTGGGAATTTGATTTTATTTTTTTTCCAAATTACAAAGTTCGATTAAAAAGCCCCTTGACATAGAAAAATATATGTTTTTTTCATCGCAAAGAAATTCATTTTAAGGACAGATGATATAAGCAAAAATAGTCGATGTCTTAATTGGTACATATAATTTTTTTACCTTTTTAGGTTGAATGTGATGTGATAAATTAATTTCTAAAATATCAGGAATTTGTAAACTTTCCATCGTGTTTTTTTTTAGATTCAACCTTTCTGTGATTATCCCTATTTATCTATACAATTTATTTCACTTCAAATCCAATATTTCAGTGAAACTGTATATGAAAAACTAAAATGTGTGCGGCTAAAAGTATGGATTTTACTTGTATTAATGTATTTAAGGTTGTTTTAGGTTGTTACTTTCAAGATTTTGATAAATGTTTGAGTTACCTGTCCTTAAAGTAAGCACGGTCACTACATCCAAAAAAGGACAAGCAAAGGTTACTTTTATGTTCAAATTGCATCAAGAAAAAACTGAACAAATTTCCTGCATAGGGTGTACAAATACCGGCGACCAGAACCTTTTTTCCAGCGTCTTACAACAGAGGTGCATATACACTTAGAAAAATGAATAACATTTTGAAGAAAGAAAGTATATATAGACCTTTATTTTCCACCACCCATTTTATCTATATCTCAGCCATTGTGATATATTTTTATTCGCAAAAACTCTCATGAAAACAATTAAAGAAAGATTCTACTATGCCAAACATGTCATGGAAAATGATATTTATCAGTGTCTTTGGGGCATCTCTAAAGATGAGAATGCTGATTTATTTCTTTGTTCAGAGATACAGAGACTTACAGAGATTTCAAATGAACAAAAAACAAGCTTATACTCCATTTATATACTACCAATCAGAAGCAGAGTTAATACAGACTTCAAATAATATAAAAAGCAGGATAAGGTACCAAAGTAGAGTTAGCATTTCCTATCAACCGATCTGACCCGCTGTGTGATCATGGCCTAACGACTAATATTAAAATGTTTGCAGTATTTGTTCCAATGATAGAGAGTATTTGCACAAAAGGTCATTGAATCGACCCTATAACTTGCGAAATGTTGACTTCAAGATAAATATGGATAACTTTATTTTATCAACTTATCGGTTTTTAGTTTGCCTCATCGAAAAAACGATTGCATTTAGAGCATGCTAGTGTGTAATGAATGAACTGGAGTACAACAAATCCATATATACCGGTACATAGCTGAGAAGGGAATATTGCCACATAAGTAAGGGACGTTGACTCGGCACTTAAAAGCATATAGTGAGGTGAGCGTCTTTACCTTGTCAATGCTTACCCTGGAAGTATCTCCTTATTTTTCCATTTCATTGTGAAATTATATAATTGTAGATTTAGACTTTAAAATTGTAAACATAGATTTAAATTACAGGAGGACTCCCATGCCAATTTCAATAGTCCTCGACCATTTATGTAAAAAACAAAGGCAGCCGCACGAGATTTACATGCATATTTAGCCTCTTAAGCGTCAGACACAGAGACAGATGAGCACGCCATTTGTATGCACATTCGGCCTCCTTAGCTTCTGACCTATAGACCTGCCTAATTAACATTCGGGTAAAATTATCAAGAAATCAACTCCCCTAAATTTAAAAGAGTTATCACAAAGTAAATAGAAATAGAAATGGAAATATTTCGTAATCAATTAAAGTACTGTTAAAGTACATTTTTCAGCGTGGTATTAATTTAAGCGGTCACAAATTTTCCGCAAAAATCCTTCCAAGCCTTCTTTATATCCAAGGCATATATTTAAAGTGTAAGAAGTCCGTGTAATATGCAACCCGAGGATTAAATGGAAACTGAGATTTCGCGGAATTGTGAAACGTGGAAAAAGTACGTCTACAGTATATTACATATAAGATTTTAAAAGGTAATGTTAAATGCATTGTAAATAATAGTTATTTACATTTATTTACAAGTTTTTTTCTCTGTGAAAATTGATTATAGTGATTGCTATTCTTGATACGGATTAAAAACAACATAAGTATCTAATTAAACTCATTGAATCTTTAAAATTAGACAATTTCAGATTGCACGGTTTACTTTGTATATGTATTTCTCTTTATATGAGTCCAGTTACACATTGATATCTGTTAGCATACATGAATGTACCTGATTTGAGATTATTTTGATTTTTTTAAGATGTCTTACAAATTAAAACATACACATTTTCTCTCCTGTTTCTTCCTGTTTCTTGTACATGGGCTCTCCTTAAAAAAAAATTGGTCAGTATCACCTGGAAGTAAGCACACTACAGTATGTACAAATACAGTTCCAGACAATGAAATATATCCAAATTAATACTTATGACTTATATTTGTAAATTATACCTGCTTTGGACTTGCCTAAATTTTTCCTGGTAAGATATTCAATGACTTCGGCCTCTGCAACTATTGTTTTCAAGTTTTTGTTCTTTTGAACTATTGGTTGTTATGTTTCAATGCCGCTGCAAGCGCACAGTCCCTCCTTTTAATATGACTTCAAGTCCTGTGAAAGTGAAGTATTATAAACTGTTTGTGTTTGTATTTATAAACATGTACTATTCAATGTTATTTAATGTTTTGTTATCTCTGGGACATATACTTCATGAATTGTTTGTATCAAAATTATAAAGGAATTATTTATAGGCTACGTATTTGTATAATAAAATTGATTACTGCATTCAATTGTTAAAGTATTATACAATTGTGTTTTTTTTTAAGGTCAATATTTTAGCCACCTGATGAGTACAATATTCATCGAGCCGGACGGCAGTGATGTATTTAGTATTTCAAAGGTGGCGTGATCATCATACTGTTGGAAGCATGATAACAAATTGATTGATATTGTTGACAATTTCAATTATTAAGGAATAACTTTGAATTAAAATGGTAAATTTATCAGAATACAAAGTGTATTATATTGCAGCATGATGTAGAAAGTAGCTAATAGCAAAAAAATGAAACCAATGTATTTAAATGTGTGCACTAAACTGTCATTGTTTGATACAAATATAGTAGTATAGCAAATTATGGTTGCGAAGTTTGGGAGTTTCACCCAGCTGGAGGATTGGAAAGTATCCACTAAGATTTTTGTGAAAGAGTACTAGGTGTTAAAAAAAGCACTGCGACTTTCAGTATTTAATTTTTAGAGATTTTTTTTTTTGAATTTCATTACATAAAATACCTTGATCAAGGAATTTGTAATACATGTACTTTGATAAAGCTATATATCTTTATCAAGCTATACACCTTTATTAGGGTATTGTGCTGGACCTGTTATTGACAGGTGTCAAACTAATCAAATAGCTACATTGTAAGTATTATTCTCGAAATAAAGGGGTCGCTATAAATAAAGAAATTCATAGATAAATTGTATAGAAAAAATGCTTGGGAGATTCCCCGAACGGGGAAAATCCCCCAGGTTGTCCTTATTCAAGGCTTTAACGACAATACAATCAATATATTCTCCATTGCTTGGTCATACTCAGTGATAAAAGTGATAAAACTGTACACTGGGGTTTAAAATACCAAGAAGCTAATTCATATCAAAGGTATAAATGATAACAAGGCGCATCATGCGCATATCTAGAGGGCAGATCCGGACCACACACACCATTAAAATTTCTAGAACAATCGGATGAATACATAGTTTAACTATACCATTGAAAAGTGACCTTTGACCTCCCTAGAAATCGCGGACACCAAACCCTCACCCCTCTCGAATCTGTAATTAGTTTGTATGAAAAGCCATACATAATGATATAAAGCTTTAGGAGTCAACGTCATCCATCCAATTTCTAAACCATGAAATAGGGTTTGAAAATACGTTTGAGATAGAAGTTTACATACATCTTGAAAAAAAATGTCAGATAAGATTTTTTTTTTTTTGGGGGGGGGGGGGGGAGGGAGTGGAAAAACATTTTGGATTCGCGCCTTTGGTCCCACGAAATCATTTATAAAGTATGAATCTTTATAAAATTTAAGTTACTACAACCTGATCATATAAACAGGGTAATATATAATTGTTTAGAAAAAAATAAAAATAAAAGAAATAAGGAAACAAAACGTTATAGTAACATGAAAATGTAAATGCTTAAAATGAGAGCTTCCCATCCTCTTCTATTTCTACCAATGATCAAAGATTTTCATCATTTGAAGGATAATAAAATGACTGGAACCAAAATAACAACAACACTGGTATGGGTGTTAAAAAATTAAATAACATGAAACTTTAGTACTGTATACTTACGGGTCTTTTCTGTTTATATGGATTTAATCACTGTCAAAAAATCAATATACACAAATTCAGAGTCTATTTGAATAAATATATCAGATAAGATTTAATTACCTGCGATGTTTAAAAGTACCGAGGCAATTCTCGCTTCTGTCCCTATTTAAATAATTTTGATCGACTTTCGTTTTACACTATCTATAATCCTACCCCAGCAATTTCCCTCCTGTGTCTTATTAAGTCTAGGTCACGCAACTCGTTTGACTCCCCACTGTGATACATGTACCATGCATCGATGCAACAAACGTGTAGGTGACTTAGACTATATCTTATTCGACGTGGCAATAAAACATTAATGAACCTAATATATCATACATGTAATTCCTATATCAGCGTTTCAAAGAAAGTTATTTTCGGTTTATATTTATAAATTGGAAAAGTCAAGAGATAGTTTAAGATAAAACAAAAGTTTTTAAGGTATATGACCCAGATTAAGGCATAACTCCGCACCTTAAGTGGCTTAGGTTTGTTGATCATGCAAAATAGCAAGGAGGTTTTAATAAAAATATCTTGGATAAGTATTCACAGTATATGACTAAAAAATCGCAGATAAAATACGGGGTCATAGTACTTCCTTAATAAATCATTTTAAAGGGCTATAATCATAATCTTATTTACGTAGAGTAGTGTAAAAAATTTTTATCATTAAATAAATATATGTATTGTAAATCAATGCGCATAAATTATTTTGTTACCTTTTTACACTAAAAAGTAACATATTTTGAGTATTAAAAATCTAAATAGGCAATACAATATTTTCTGGTATCAAACTTTTTACGAGTTTAGTCCTAATCAATCAAAAGTATCGAGTAGATTGAATAAAAGAAAAAAAAATTGCAATCATTAATGTAAATTTTGAAATATATGTCAAATTATGCGATTTTCAGGCAAAAAAAAATTTTTACCTTTACGTATATAATATATCTTCATTTCTCTGCAAAGTTTGTTGAAGGAAGGAGTAAAATTTGTTCTTAAAAAATAAAGTAAGACCCATTTTGAATGTTCTTAGTATATCATAACAGAAAATGTTCGACGAGTATGTGAGGCTAAAATCCAATGAAATATCATAAAATTTGAAGCATAATACACCGTGTATATCCCAACATACAGGGTGTATACTATGTTGTGCGCGGGGTGTATGCCTCCGAAGCGAGAAAAAGGAGGTCAATGTAGGTTCTTTGTCAATTTTCTCAACTTACGGATATTTTTCGCCAGAAACCATATGCCTACGGAAGAAAGCAATATCTAAGGAGTATATGGATACCTATGAATCCACTGGACACCTTCTAGTTTTATCAAACACCTCAACACAATTCCGAGGATCGGAGCAAGATTGACGCTACACTGTGTTTATGATCAAATATCAGAAGAAAACATTGCTTTATCATCACTTTTATATTATTGTTAAATGCATGATTACTTTATAAACGTTTGTACAAATTGTCTGTTAATAAAGCACTTCGTATACAAAGATATTGACGAAAAATCAATGTTGTGTCCGGGGTGTATGCAACATGTTGCATGCGGGGTGTATACCCCTCTCTTTACTCTAAAGTATCATTGTCTGAAATATCATAAAAAAATTCTTAACAATTGACTTTTGTAAAAGTTATATTTATTTTTTAAATTATTCACCAGTTTTTTAATAGCACAAAGTCAGGTTTATGAATTCGATGTACGGGGAAAAAATTGATACACGTTCATCGCACTTTTGGCGTTGAATGCACATGGAAGTAAATGTACAGGTGCTTTGTTTAACTGTTTAATGTGATAAACAACAATTCATCCCTTCGATTTAAAGACACCTTATTCAGATCATTCCTTAATAAATGCTTCACTCATGCATCATTTTGAACATTTTACATTTTCTCATAATTTCTGTTTAACCCGTTTCAACAATTTTTTAATGATACTGCATACGGAGTGTGTATATCTCAATTGATTCGATACGCAAGAGCATGCTCTAGGTATGAACAATTTCTTAAACGAGGTAAAGTATTGACAAGCAAGTTGATGAAACAAGAATATCAGCAGTCTCGTTTAAAGTCATCATTTCGTAAGTTCTATGGTCGGTACAATGGCTTTGTCAGCAAATACAATTTATCATTGAGTCAAATGCTGACTGACGTTTTCAATACCAATTATTAGTCCATTAATTATACACTGAACTGAAGACGGATTTTTTGCGTTATTTCACGATCATGACAATGAGCACACGGCGGGTGTGACCGGTCAGCAGGGGATGCCCACTCCTCCATGGCACCTGATCCCACCTCTGATGTTTCGGGGGTCCGTGTTTGCTCTGCTCTTATTTTTTGTATTGTTTTATGGACTTGATATTGAATATGTTCGTTATCTCCACACCTCTTTTATAAAAAAATATTTAGCTCTTTGTAATGTCATAAACACCGCAAAAAATGTTTTCCATCATGTAGTATTTACATGCTGTGTACTTTGACCCCAGGAGGTCACATTTGGCAGTAAACTATTGTTTTTATATTGAGGTATTATATTGTACGAAGTACATATTTTCTAGGAATGGGCCCGGGGAGGGTGTATTTGTGTCTTAGGTCACTTTTTCTGGGGGGGGGGGGGTAACTTTACTTCCTGTACATACGATAATAAAGTAGAGGAGGGATAAACATTAATTAATATTAATTACACGTCAACGTAAAATTGTAATTGTACCCACAACAGTTTTTTTTCAACTGTGCATGCCCCCAGAAAATTGTCCCTTATTACAAATGTGCATTACATGTTTATTGTGATTTGTAAAATATGAAATCTTTTCAGATAAGGAAAAATGAATCCAAATATTGCAAAAATTGAAAGGAAAATTAATTTAATATATCATACAAACACGTAGTATCACCCCCTTTTTGTTCCAGGTACAACTTTTCACTACAAAAAATGTTCATCGAAAGTCAAGTTGTCCCCCCCCCCCCCTCCCCCGCCTTTGTAGCAGCATAGTCAAACAATGATATGTAATAAGTTTAAGTAAAAAAAAGGAGAGTTGTCCCTGAAAAAAGATTGGACCTTCAACCACATCTGAAATAGGTGTTTTAAGTTTCGATAAGCCCCCCCCCCCTTTTTTATAGGTAGTCAACTTATGTCAAGGGTTTTTTTTAAGGTACCCCCCCCCCCTCCAAAAAAGATTCTACATTACGGTCATGAATGCTTAAGAATACATGTATTGATAACATAAAAGTTGCAGAAACAAAAAAGAGATTTATTCATTATACACCATTCATGTTGTGTTTCTATTATTTTTAACAGGCAAAATATTTAGATTAAAATGATGCGAAGAAAGGACAAAGTGTCCTCAATGCAGGGATTGGGGGGGGGCGAGGGCCCCATTTGGAGAGATTTTATATTTTATGATTACGTAGATTTACACCATTGCGCCATCTATAATGAAGCATTTATTCATATAACAATCGCTCCTTGCATATCTAGAGCCTATTATGTTTGAATATGATAGTTTGTTTTTCTTTTATTCTTTTGATTTTTTAAAAATTTAGTTAAATTTTTTTTTATAATTTTGGACTTTACTTTTTGGTTTGGCATTAGTATTAGGGTCTTTCATCAACACTACCTGTCGCTTATAATCCTGTGTAAATAATATTTTCATAGATACTTTGCACTAACAATCCTAAGAAAAATATGGGGTATACACCCCGCGTACAACATGTTGCATACACCCTCGACACAACATTGATTTTTCGTCAATATCTTTATATATACAAACTGTTTTATTAACAGACAATTTGTACAAACGTTTATAAAGTAATCATGTATTTAACAATAATATAAAAGTGATGATAGAGCAAAGCTTTCTTCTGATATTTGATCATAAACACAGTGTAGCGTCAATCTTGCTCCGATCCTCGGAATTGTGTTGAGGTGTTTGATAAAACTAGAAGGTGTCCAGTGGATTCATAGGTATCCATATACTCCTTAGATAATGCTTTCTTCCGTAGGCATATGGTTTCTGGCGAAAAATATCCGTAATTTGAGCAAATGGACAAAGAACCTACATTGACCCCCTTTCTCTCGCTTCGGAAGCATACACCCCGCGCACAACATAGTATACACCCCGCATGTTGGGATTTACACGGTGTAATAAATAGGGTTGAACCATTCTAAATATATATAGCTGACGACTGACATACCAGTGAAGTACGCTGAAACTTATTCAAAGCAATGTGTGGTTGATAAGGATTTATCAAGAGAATGTATCAAAAATATGATTACCTGAGCAGTAATTAAATAAAGAATACATTGAGGTCTATGAAACAAGAAAATTTTGGAAATAAGAATAAGAATCATACTCTGCTATAAAAAAAACAAAGAATCAAAGGGCGCAGTTCAACCGAATGTCCCCAGTATACGCCATTTTTTGTATATAAAGAGTGTACTCATGTGTCTGAGAAAACTACCTTAATTTATGTTTCGGGGTGTCTGTTGCATGGCAACCAGAACTAAAACAATTATAGTCATTATTAAAAAAGTTCTATTTCGTGAAATATAGCACTGTAACCCCCATATTTCCTCTACACACAAAAAAAATAACACTTTCAATAATATAATTTATTTGAAGCATTCTGAAATAAATAAGGATTTATATCTTTACCTGAAGTGTTTCAAGCTTAGAGAAGGCTCAATTTTTTGTGTCTTTCTCAAAATGCAGAAAACCCCATTTTACCCACTAGGGGCTCTTTTTCAATTAAATGTATCTTTTAAGCCCGTTTTCCTATATCCCCCTGGGTCCAACACCTGTATATCAATCTAAAAAAATCAGTAGATCAACATTACCGCTATATTGCGAAATTTTTCAACTCATTACTGCTGTGCAATAATATTCGGAACATCGGGAAAATATTACTGCTTAATCTTAATATCCGTTTCATATAGCAAATTATCCTTAATAATTTTTTTCAGAGCATTTTGCTTATGTTTCTTTCTTTGCTTTTAATAACTTTGTTAAGGCCCTTCGACTTTTCAGAAGACTAGCTTGTTCAAATGATATATCTGTGCCTCTAGACAAGCCATCCCGGATCTGTAGGACAATATCTTCTTAACGATAAAACAATCTATCTAATACCCAACATACTGACTTGCAAATGTAGCAATTACATGTACAAGAAACGGTATAACTTAATAATTTTTCCCAAATATGATAATTTCATGTACGTGTACAATTTGCCTTTAAGATTCTTTGAAATGCATTTCAAAAACTTCCTTGTGGATTGCACAAAGTCTAACATCCTTGCACAAAAGCACATAATGAAAACCTGTTGTACTTCTACGATTACTACATAAACATTTCCATAGATAGTTATTTGAATTATAATTTGTTGAGCATGTTGAGGTGGGGAAAATACTATACTGACAGGCTCATCATACATTTATCATCTAATATGGCTCTTTGATTTACTGAAGATAAAATAACAAATTTTATTCTTGAAAAAACTGTTGTTTACCACCATCTCATCTTAAATAGTATATAACATAAACATAATATAAAACAGTCTGTTAGAAAAATAAATATCAACTGATGGTCTTAATTATAAATAATTTATCATTAAAAAAAAAAGGCCAAAAAAAAAGATTTCGATGTAAATTTATTTTTTATCATATGTGAATGTAACATTGAGGTAAAGTCAGTGAAACTATTTTTGTAAGTGTAAGATAAATGAGGTATAATATATTATTTTTTTTTAATAATCATATTTCGATCCTTACGATGTTTATATTTCTTCCTGTCTATATACAGATGGAGATGTCACATCGTTATCTCACAATTGAGGGACTTAAGTCAAAAATCTATTAACATTTACTCAAGTTTTTCCTGGTCGATTAACGGATGAAGGAAGAAAATCTACAGCATTATCATGCAAAACTATAAAGCAGATATAGTCAAAACCATGATGTTAGGCGCATATTTGTATGTCTAATGGCATGGATTACATTTTGTTAATTTTAATATCATTATTGTTGGAGGCCATATTTATTTTATCAAATTGTTCAACTATTCCGGTATGTGAAAGGTAAGTATCTGTAAGGAATTTGAATTTATCGACGGGTGCTAGTAAAATATTTTGCAGTCACCTAACATATGTTACAAATTAAAACTAGTTCAATTTATCTGGCATATACAGTTACTGTACTTTCTTTTTTACAATTTTCATTGAAGTAAGCCTTAAATTACATTGATGTGTATATGTATATTTTATTAGTTTATGATAACGATATTTACTGAACGGAAAAAAAGTTAAATACAAAACATGTTGTTGCTTTTTTATTCACATATGAAATTCAATTACGGGACCCAATGTAACTTCATTAAGCCATACAATGATTGAAAAAAACATTTATACCGACTGCACATCTGATCCATTTTCATAATTTTCGGTCACATAGTAAAAGAAAACCTCGCACATTATGTTCTCATGCGTCTCTTTTTCCTTTCAGTATGTAGAAAATTCATACGTATGAATACATTTTTATTGCGCTCACTACGCTTTTTTTTTAGTTTGAATCACTGTAAATGTATTACATTTAACGGTGTATTATATCTAACAATTTTGGCGGAAAGCAGAGTCTACAAAATTAAGTGCATCGCTTAATGCCTTGTATACATACATGTACCATACATTTATATCGAGCACATTTAGATAGCGAAATCAAATCTGTACGTTAACTTCTTGAAAAATAAAGAAGATGAGTGAATAAGGCGGGCGAAGTGCCTAAAATGCGACAGATAAGAAGTGGAAATTTTAATCTCAATTAAATCCAAATTTTATTTAATATTTCATCTAATATTAAAGTATTCTTTATGTGAAATCTCTACAATTTACAAAAATCTCACAAAAACAGAAAATATTTACTTATGAAAAAGCTTACACACACTAACAAGAACACGATCATTTTCTCGTACTTGAACAAAATCTTTCAATATGAGTAGGTCTTCGCTCCATTTTTTTGAAAGATGATCCTAAAAGTTTGCAATAAAATACTCATTTTTTGGTTTACAAAAACATAGAGCGAAGACCCACTATACCTAAAAAGTACACTTTTATGACACAACATTCGCATCTCTCTGAGAAATACTTCAAGTCCATTAAGTCGCGTGTAATATCACAAACATGATTTAAATGCCCGAAATCACCATGAGTTATACAGCATAGTGGTTAACTCGTTAGTCTCAAAGCATTATGCTATTGATACGTCGGATTTTTATTGCAAGGGTTCGAATCCCACGAATACCATCTATTAATTTTATGAAAGAAAGAAATATTTTACGAGATTTATTTTCTTTAAGAAAAGTTTTTTTATCCTAATAATTTAAAAAATTTCAATAATTTGAAGTAAATTGAAATACTCAATTCACATAATTAATAAGATTTCTTAATATCGGACGCTATAGGCATTATGCCCGCATTATGCCCGCCTTGTTCTCCCATCTTCTTTCCGACAAATATCGTACACTCCAAATATAATAAATTTACAGCATTCAAATTCTAATTCCATTTGTATAAAATTCATTCACACAGAGGTTTCAAAAGTTGCTGTCCGGACTACTCGTGGGATGTCGAAAGTCAAGCATGCAAAAGTAAGTGAATGAGAGAATCTGTTGTCCATTCAAATCATGTAAAAATGTTGAAAAAATGTTAAAAATACATGTAGATAAAAATGTCATTTTAAAGTTATCACGACAAGGGAGCACACAGCGGGTGTGACCGGTTAGCAGGGGATGCTTACTCCTCCATGGTACATAATCCCACCTTTGATGTTTTGGAGATGTTTCCTCTGCTCCTGTGTGTGTGTGTTTTTTTTTTTTAATTTACTTTTGGGGTTGAATACTGTTCGATTCCTCTGTATATTACACTCCTTCTTACATGAAATGTATGAAAATTACTTTAGCATGCTAATAGAAAAAAATGTTTTTTAGCAGCACTGCTAAAGCTATATAAAGGTACCCCAACCTTTTTCTCACGTGCTTGTCTTTAAATAGCTCAAAATAGCATTATAGTATCCATGGGTTCTAGTATTTAAGGGAATATCAATTAATAATCAATTAATTAATTACATGTTAATTAAAATATATATGTGACGATCCCGTAATCGAACAAACTTAGCAACTTTTTTAATTAGCGGCACCATTTTCATATGTTTTATGTATCACATATGTATGTACAGATTGACTTTAATTAAAAATAAAACTATGATGGGAGTAAATAACGATTGCTTATTATCTATCAACTATATATACATGTAAAGTTGCCTACATAGATTAGATTTTAATTAATAGTCCCAAACATTACGAATGGAGGTTACGTTTTACAAATCCTTTTATTTTCTTTGTACAGTTTAAATGTTATTGGATAACAGTTTTTGAAAGTGCATTTTCATCCAAACCTTTGTGAAAGAGAATTTTTAATTTGATATAAAACCTGTCAGGACAATTAGTTAAATATTTTCTTGTTGCTTAATATGTATTTAGATCCTCCATTGTAGACTTCATTTCATTTCAAAGCTAATCAAGAATAAACATCATTATAGAATGCTTACCAGGATATGCTGGAATAAACTGTACAAAATGTCCATTTCCTTACTATGGAGAAAAGTGTCAAGAACACTGTCAATGTTCGGTGGAATTGTGTCACTTTTCTCAAGGTTGTCCCATTCCATCAACAGGTAGATTGATTTCATTTCTTTTACAAATTTGTTAAATTAAATATCTGTTTTAAAGGCAAATTATCATTTTTTTTTTTATTGGATAGTCGTTAACTTGAAATGCCTAAAAAGCTTTATACGATAAAAATACCGAAGTATATTCAAAGATATTGCTTTTACGAATTTTATTCATAGAAATGGAAGACCTTTCTACGGTCACTAGTACGGTAATGGAAAACGACACCATCTGGACGACAGAAACATCCTCATACATGTACACAAATTCTACAAGCAGAGTCTCGACAAATGAGCCTTCAAGTATAAACAGAATCCTTCTCATTTTTATAAAAGTGATTGGTTTTGCGGACGTACTTATGATTTTAACTAACGTAGCTGTATGCATTTATGATCGACAATATAAAGCTTATTCTCGGGATTTGAGAGACACAACTGTCAATTTTCCCGATAACGACACGATGTATGAAAACGTTCAAATTATATTCCCTCCCGTCTGATTTATATCGGACACATCGCCGTCTTTAGAACTATCATATGAAACTTAAAACATGTCATTGGAGTTGCAGTAATCAAGAATTTCAGATATCGCTATAACCACATTGTACCACAGTGAAGACATACATGTATTAATCAGACGAACATGATGAAATTGAAACAAATTAACTGATTTTTAAAAGAGAGTTTACAGTTATAAAAACAGTCGGTTATCTAAAACTTCGTGCTGATAAATTTAAGAGAAACAATTTCAAACTAATTTCTTTTTTCGTACAACAGGTTTTCTTTTATTGTAAACCAACTTTTATTCGCGGCGATTTTATTTCGCGTTTTAGCAGGCGAAAATAAGTCCTTGACAATTCATTTTTTTGATCAAGTCTAGTTTGGATCAGTTGTTGATTGAGACAGAGACCTTATGGACCTGTTCGCGGAGATAAATATTTGCGATGACGAGGCTCTCGTGAAAATTTCTTGCATACATTACAGTATCTCGTCTTGCATACGTATCATCTAGAAGATCTTAAATGCAGCATTAAAAATCATGCCTAAACATATATTTACCTGTACATGAATAAAATCCAAATTTAACTGAAAAACTCGATCTAAAGCACTTTCGCCCCACGGGGGCTCGTCAGTAGATTAGATAGGAAATTCAGTAAATCCAGTAAACCTACAGATGAGCCTGATGGGGCGAAAGTTTTTAGATTGGAGTAAGAGTTTTGCATTTAAATTTGGATTCTATTTTATCCCTATACCAAGGAAAAATAATTTTTTGAATATACATGTATATATGTCTGCATCTTTTAAATCCTTATAATGTATTTTGAGCTCACATTTTAATTTTGGATTAAAAACTGGTTCATGCTTCCTGGGGATATAATCCAATTTTTTTCCGTATTAAATAGGGTTAACTGAAATGAGGAACTTTAAACGCTCGACGCAAAGAACATAACATTGATGTATACACAACACATTTTGAATTAAGTGACGGTTTTTGTAATCATTTTTAGACTTTCTCTTAACATTGATTTTCAGAACAGATCGACTTTCTTGATATAAACTAATGCTTTCAATATGCATGTTCGTAAGGATAAGGTGTATGAATAACTAAGATTTATGATAAACAATAACTATTTCATAACATTCAAACTTCTAAATTTTTCCATGCACTCAGCTAGACAATTGGTTTTTAATCGTTTTTGAAATGACAATAACACATCGGTTGCCGTGTTTGACAAGCATTTCGAAAATTCATGATCCAAAAAAGGTAATTACGGTTTATGTCTATAAAAGAATGTTATCGTGTTCAATAATGCAGGAAAACCGTCATTTGACAAACGTTATAGCATGACTGTATAAAACGAAATTCACATTAATATAAGCTTTTAAGGTGTTATCGTTAAACTTATTTAACGACAAAAAGGTACGTACATGTACTTCTATGCATAGTCCCCTAAACGATTGCAATTATACGACCTTCAATCCGAGCCCTTCAATTTTCAACGAACAAATGTAAAATAAATACGACAACTGAAATTATGTTAATATGTGTTTTCAAAGGAAAATTAATGAAAAGCCGGTAAAGAAAATTTGCGCTATAGAAAGCTATTCTAAAGATAGTGAGCCCATACAAAGATAATAATAAAATAATAAAAATATTATTCAGCCTTAGGCAAATATTTCTGAATGAGAGGTAAAGCATATGGCATAAATCTTCATGCATATAGTTTATTTTAGGATGTTTTGCGTCGCTAGCTATAAGACAAACAGGTGTCCAAAAACAGATTGCAAACTCAGTTAGAGATGGTAATGATCCAGTTGTATAGATTCAGATAAAAGGGTCAAAGCACACTTCAATAAATCAATAGGGTAACAAAATGGGAATAGGTTTGTGACCTTTTTCTAATTTTCAGTTTCTGTACATATAACACCATAAAATGGCAGACATATTGGTACCTTGTTGCGGAATGAAACATAAATATTTTGAAATTAAATCAAGCTCAAATGACCAATTGAATATTGGAAATTCGAAGCAGTCAGCAAATATGGACCTTTAAAAGACGAGTTGGGATAAGGTATACAATGCTGGATTAAGCATCAAAACGCACGTTATCTTGAAAAGAATTATAGGATCATGTGAGAAAAGGACATCTGTCCCAGTACATCCGTAATATATGTCTTTTTGAAAGGCGACTGAATGAACTTGATGCAATTCTGGCGAAGTTCTCTACAACTTTTTCCATAATATGAAATTTGATTTTATATTTCAGGGTCCACATTTTTCCTATGACAACAATTTGTTGATCTACACAGTTTTAGACAATTCCGAAATTTTTTACTTAAAAAATTGAATTCATATGAATTGGAATTTTTTTATAAAAGCAAACTAGGAGGTTCCAAATAACGCATGTGTTGCCTACTTTGTACATGTAGCTTCATTCAAGATGAAAAATCAATCTAAGGGTGGTCAGCTTCTTATTTACTATTAGTATGATCATGATGATATTTTGCCCGCAAAGAAAAAATGACTGCCGTGGATAGTTTAGAAAAGAACATTTATTAGACTGCAGCAGAATCTGACAATCAATCAAACAAAAAATGACTCAGATGAATAATTAAATTGAAAATATATGAAATAGCTATTTATCATACGTGTTTCCAACAATCCTCCAAAAAGATTTCCGTCTGACTTTCCTGCATGCGTACTGCCAAACGACAATCCTCGGCTGACTCCGCTAAGCCTCTTGATAGGTACGAGCTTTCCGAGGAACACGATCCTTGAAGCACAATGTCCGTCCACAAATTAATTAAGTGTAGAATACCAATCCCAATATGTATTTTCAAAGTGTTTATGCACAAGTTTGGAACTGGTTCTCATAGAGTTTCAAATTACAATTTCATGCGCTCATCAACTTGTATAAATCTTAAATCTCTCAAAGTAAAAAAAAAGTCATGTGTAGAATAAAACTGCTCATCAAATATATATTTTTTTGCAAAGAAGTTCAAAGGTTAAAGTCATGTGTATTACATGTATCATGACAAACAATGCACAAGCTAAAGAACATAGTCTTACTTCTTAAATGTCAAAAATACATGTATGTGTAGATTGGCACCATGGCATATTTTGGAAAGTAGGTCAAAGTTCAAAGGTCATGGGTAATGAAATCTATATTAATAGTAATTTATAAAAGCCATGATGTCATGTAATACCCCAGGTATATGCCTAAAATATCGATTTGAAATCCATATCTCTTAGTTTTTGAGGTATGGGTGTGACAGACGGACAGATAGATGAAAAAGCAGCTACATCTAGACAGACAGACATCGGGTAAAGTGGTCCCTAAGTGCCGCTCTGCTCTGCAAGGAAGATACTTAAGGAACTATTTAAAGTTTTGTATGAGTAATTGGTGTTTAACAGGTCCAGTACAAAAAATATTTTCCCAATATTAGTACTAATACATATAGCTTGTAGGTATTTGAACTTATCCAACACCAAATTCCTTGATACCGTCACATTGATAATGAACACGACAAATTTTAGCCAAAAAATGATTAATTCGTAAATTTACAATTAGCATTAATTACTTAAATTACTACACAAAATTGTTTAAGAATTATTCATTTTTTGGCCTAAATGTTGTATTCATCAGTGTGACTGAATTATTCGATTACGTACTGGTCGTGGCGTAATGGTTAAAGCGTCTGTTCTAGAGTCGCAAATGTAAGGAGTTGATCCTTACATCGCGGGTTCGAATCCCACTGTGGGACATGGAGACCGGTCCTTCAGATGAGACCGTATAAACCAAGGACCAGTGTCGCAGAAGTGCTGGCACAAAAAGATCCTCCCTGCTCAATGGCCTTTAGTGCAGAGTATAGGACAAAGTTTGCAGCTCTCCATCGGCAAGTGGTGGCGTCTCCATATGAGTGAAAAATTCTTATGAGGAACGTTAAGCAATATACAATCAATCAATCAATTAGGTGCTCACCATATTTCACCATTTCTGCTTTTATAGCCACAAAATGTAAGTAAAGCAAAACTTAGGTAAAATAGCCACTTAGGCTAGATTTGAATAAGTACATGAATTGTATAAGCAGCTATGAAGGTAGAAATCTATTACTCTTTGGACTAGGCTTCTTTGAATCACACAGACATGTCATGTAGTCATATTTAATGAAGACGCCTGACTATAAATACTTAAATGAACATGGAGAAAATGAATACTAAGATAATTGACACAATTCATGACATGTATAATCTGGAGTATAGCAAGGGTCGATCAAATGCCACAAAGGAGTCAACATCCTCTGCCTGCAAGGTAAACCTGTCGTGTGTCCCTTGCAATGAAAGAACACAAATAAACCTAAAACAATTCTTATTAAAAATAGTGTGCTTACAATAAGTATGAAACGTTAAGTCTTCATGACTTAATGAAATATTAGATTGCTGCAAAGGCTATTGTATTCACAAGGAACTTGCAAGCTGATGATTTAAACAAGACTGTTGGTATTCTTCTTTCATAAATTGTCAATAACTTGCCTTGTTTCATAAATTGATATGTGATATATATATATATATATATATATATATATATATATATATATATATATATATATATATATCTTATCTGCTCAGTTTAATCTTCATGCAAATAGCATGACAAAAAAAATTGTCTGCATTGAAACTGTTTTAAACGACATAAATACATCAATTCACTAACAAGCCTTAATCACAAGACAACATTTAAACAAATTTATACAAGTAAGTATATCAGTTTCAAAGAATTAGCAGTATGTATTAAAACACCAACACTAAACACATTTTACGTTTCAAAAACGTTTTTAATCTGGTGGAAAAAACTTTTCTTCATCATGGTTATCCTTTCTTCTTAGAAAATACCTCTCCAGAGATTCCAGTTCTCCTATGTGTCCATGTATTGTTGTAGAGGTCGCATTCGTAAAATTGGACACATTTTCATACATTTTACTTGCAATTACATTCAACTTTTCATTGTTTTCATTGTAATTTTAACTGTTCTGTTCCGATTGAAGAATTGCCATCCTTTCTAGCCCATCACTAAGCACATTTACAGTACCCGCATCGTTATTCTTTACAAGATACACGATACGATAGGATACACGCACGATACGATAGGATACACGCACGATACGATAGGATACACGCACGATAGGACAGGATACACGCACGATAGGATAAACGCAAAACACGATAAACGCAAAACACGATACACGCAAAACACGATAAACGCAAAACACGATAGACCTGATAAACGATCTTCACGATAGGATAAACGCAAAACCTGATAGGATTGTTTCAAAATGCGGAACGTTTTTTGACAAGACGAAAATATTATTTTGTTTAGTTACTGCAATATTTTAATTTAAATACTTGCAGAGCTTCAAATCTAAACTATAAAGTACATTTAATTATTATAAAAAGAACCTTATATCTCTGTGGTAATTTTACAAAAGTTGTTTATTTATATAAAAAAAAATTGACAGTGATTAAAGGGATTATCATGAAATGGAGACTGTATTTTTTTTTTAATTTCTTCTCAAGGGTGTGAATTTTTAAACTCTATAAATAGTTTTATCATTTATGAAAAAATATACATTTTAATTTTCTATCTAATAAATTTATCTACAAGTACCAAGTTATTTCACGGAAGAAAATAACGCAATAAATTAAATATTTGTATTTAATGTCTAAATCTTACAATCTGCGATGTATCCAAAATCGCAATTAAATATTCATATCTTAGAAAAAAATACAAGTTGGAGACCAGCCGAAAGAAAGGTTTAAAGAAAACGGCTTTAACAAAATTAATAAATTCAACATGATAGATCTATCAAGAACTAAACAGTTCAAGAAAATTAATTTCCTGAATAGAAATCTAAATAATTGTTTAAAATAATGGCGCTCTGCATTAATACATGTAAATTGTGTCACGAGAATATGAATCTGCTACACCTGCATGTACGTTTACGCTAAGCTAGGGCTTATGTACATTTAAACATTTATATATCAGATACTTAAAACCTCGTATTTATTAATGAACATTGAATGGTTAAATACTTTTTTCTTTACAATACAAAACAGAAAAATCAATTAACAAATATTAAAAGAGAGAAATGCGACTTTTCCGACTAAATAATTATAAATCATTGCTATTAAACTCTGTGTGTACTGTTTCTAATAATAACAAAAAAAAGTTAAATCCTTAAATGAATTATTAAACCTTAAAAATCATTTTAGACTGACCAGGTAATCTCATTTGAGACATATTTGAAGGGCGGGATGTTGAAAGTCCGTAACCAATTTAAAATTAGATAAACAAGATCTAACCAAGTAGCCAAATATAATATTGAATTCTTAAATAAAGTTACATACTTATGGAATAAATCGATTAATACTATTAATTGATTTGGTGTATTTACTAGTCTTGCATGGTCAGGGCGGAATCAGACGACTTCTTTTGATTTTATTATAGTAAGATACCGTAAAATAAAAATGCGAGCTAATTTTCATAGTTAAGAATGTTAGAACTATTTCATCCGTTTCTACGATCAATGAAATTGTTTCCTAGAATTAATTTTGTCCGTATTACATAGAAAACCCGATGATCCGAAAGTGCATGTACCAGAAGTGCAGTATTTTTTTTTTTAAGTTTTATTAAAAGACTTATTTACATAAACATGTTGGAAACATTATACGAAATGAAATAAATCAGCGGATTGAGTTTAGGGACTTCATTTCATTAAATTGATTTATTTCAATTTTTATTTAACCATTCAAGCGATGAGATGATTTTTTAATCCATTAATTGTACAATTATTTAATATATTTTGAATTAAATCTTTGATAATTTTGTTCAAACAAGTTAGGAACAAAATCCCGAAAATAAGTAGATGCGTTTCATTAGAACCAGGTAGTATTCGAGGTTACTAATTAACCCCAGGTGAGAAATCAGTACAGGTATGTTGACGCTGATCACACACACGGGCCGAGGTGTCAGTTATGGGAGAAGGGGGAGGGGGTGGTTGACCGCACAGGAAGACAGTGTGCTAATTAGAGAGCTACATATACGTGTCAGTTTTCTGGTAAGGAAAGGTCTTCGATTTATTTTGATTTTTGACATCCCGATGGATTATATTTTCAGTTTATTTCCACGCCGAAAAGGTAAGCTTTTAAGAAACATCATGTTTTTCCCTGTATATATTATTTTTATGTTATCTAATGCCAGATAAAATTACGAAAAACTTCTATTTTATAGAAACAGCCATGGTGTGATAATTGGGTAGAATATTTTCATGCAATATATTTTATAATTTTTTTTTTGTTTTTTTGTTTGTTTTTTTTTATTAATTTAGACAGATATCAAGGAATTTGTAATTAGCTCTTAAAAATAAATTTAAAATTTGAACGTATACGGCTAAAATCGTTGTTAAAATCATCTGGATTAATGTCTTATGTTTTATTATATTTGTGACATCAAGACTTTAAATAATTTTGCATGCATGCAGATCAGAGGCGTAAAAATATTACTAATGTTATCAGACGATAAACAAGAAAAAACAGAATATTGCATGAAAAAATATACATATCAATACCCTGCTTATTATTTATTTATTTGCTTTTTGTGTGTACACGCAAACGTCGTAGCTTACCAAAAATCTTTCTCCGGTAACTCCGATTTATTTAAGAAAATCATATCAATAGTATTTAACTTTGACAAAATAAATCATACAATTCGATAAATTATTTTTTAAAAAAAATAGACCAGGTGATCAATCTACTTATAATATCCATTCCGAAAAATAGAGTTACTGTTTATTTTGACTGCTTTACCATGATATAATTTTTTTATATTTTTATTTAATTATTTATTAATGAATTAAATTTATTCATTCATGAAATACGCTATTAATTTGTTTCCTTCTACGCTTTAATATTTCTTATATTGATGGAAAAGAAAGGCATAAAACTTAATTTTCTCTTTTTCGGTTGATTTAATCTTATTTTTATTAACAAAACGAAAAAGAAACTCGGAATAGCTCAGTAGTTTCTTTGTATAGTAAAGATAAAAAGCGAGGGTTTCCGAATATATACGATAAACGCAAAACACGATACACGATAGAACCTGATAAACGATCTACACGATAAACGCAAAACACGATAAACGGAAAACACGATAGAAAACGCAAAACCTGATAAACGGAAAACACGATACGATAGGATACGATAGGATACACGCACGATACGATAGGATACACGCACGATACGATAGGATACACGCACGATAGAACACGATAGAATTGTAAAGAATAACGATGCGGGTACTGTACCAGTCTCCGGCAATCACTTTCCTATTTGAAAACATGGATAATTTAACAATGTGTAAAAAGAGCAAAAATGTAAAAGTTAACCTCAAGTCATTGTGTAACTCCAGGTACATGTAATAAATACTAAATTTTGAACAACAGAAGTTTCTAGTTGTTTCAAAATTTATGTTGAAATTTGTAGCGATACACAATTAATAGTGAATATTTCTTTAAAATCTGTGTACAAGCAGCGCTTAAAAAGTTCACAAACTATCTCTTTGTCTAGATAATAGTAACCATAATTCAGATCAAAATTAAATTTGGCATACATATAATGTATAGCAATAGATAAAATTTATAAGCATTGCAACGTTTTAATATTGCTATATATTTATGATATCAAAATGTGAAAATGATTTAATTTGGTAGAGGATTTGTGAAAAACAAGAGATTCATGGGCAACATCGCTGACCTGAGTATTGTTGCTAGGAAAGAAGTAGAAATAACAATAAACAACGTGGAAGGGGATATAATTTGAACAAACTTAAATTTACACTAACTAAGGATCCTTGCATAGTTCTATGACTAACAGTGCCTTCTTTAGCTTTAAAGTTAGAACTTACATTGTGCAAAAACAACAAGAGCTGCAAATACTATCCCTATAACATAACAATTGTCTCCTCCATCTTCTGTATCTGATGCAGACCTTAAACACAAGAAAATACACAAATAAATGTAAAATATTGAGAAAAAGCATTCTTAATTGACTTAGGCTTCCAGGAAAGAAATATGCTAACAAGGCTACAACTTTATTGCTAGGTCAATATGTATTCTCTAAGAACTATTTGTCTGTTTATCTGTTTGTCTGTTTAGCTGTATTTCTACTTGTCTGAATGTTGTCAACTTTAACCTTCCCCATAACTTTTGAAACTTGAGATATACGGACTTCATATTTGATATGTATACCACTAATAAAGATCTTTCAAAAGACACCATGATCAATGACCTTTAGACCTTGACTGTACATGTGACCTACAAGCTAAAAATAACATTTTAAAACTCTTGCCATAACTTACAAACCATAGGAGATAGAGACTTCATATTTTGTATGCATACATATATAATTAAGCTCTTACATGTACAATGACACCAATTCAAAGAACTTTTTGACCTTGACTGTTACCTATATGCTAAAAATAGCTTTCGCCAAAACTTTTGAACCATAGGAGATAAAGACTTCATTTTTTTATACGTACTCCACTAATAAGGTTCTTTGAAATGACACTATAAGGTTAATGACCATGTAACCTTAACTGTGAACTATATGCTAAAAATAGTTTTTGATACTTTTTTTACTGCCAGGTACAAATTATATGGTTCACAAACACATATTGTTTGCTTTGTATTCTTTTGTCGTTGGTTTTTTTTAATTTTATTTCATTTTTTTTTTGGAATGGTTTTTTCAATTTTTGTTCAAATGTGTAGCAGTACTGGACCAATTATGGTAGACACTTTTTTCATTTGGAATGATGACTTTGTGAACAACAATTTTCGTATTAAAATTATGGGGAAAAAAATTGGCACACTTTCCTTGTAAATGTTATAAATATATTATTGTTATGGTAGCCTGATCATCATGCATTGTCATTACATCAAGACTCACCCACTATGAACAGGCCCTGTTTCAGAGACCACAGTTGAGGGTTCAACTGTAGTTGGATATTTTGTTGTTGATTTCTTAGTGAGCTGATAGCAACCAGGATCTTAAACAAGAGGCCCATGGGCCTTATAGGTCACCTGAGCATTATGCAACAACTTCCAGTGATTGAATTTGATTCATGTTTTAAGCCAGATGCTATGGCATTCACAATTTTGAAAGAGGCACCATTGATCATCATAACAATACACTTAGCAGTTGCTTAGTTTGTTTACTTAATACCCATACGCAGGGTAAGGGAACACAAAATGCATTTCAACTAATCAGTAATATTCAGCAATAATCAGTAGTGCCCCTACCATACATGAACCCCTGATCCTTAGGCCTTGATACCCTAAAATCTTGAAAATAAGACGGATTTAATAATAAGCCGGTTTTGAAAATAAGCCACCCTTTTCTTGCATTAAAAATTACTCGAAAATAAGCCAGTTTTGAAAATAAGCCGGTCATGACTATGTCATGTTAAACGTTTGACGATTTCCTCGTCTTAAAAGTTTGACGAGTGAAAACGTTTTTTTACTGTGCAAAATAAAAATTTATCTTTCTTTAATCCATTTAACCTTTACCAATTTCTGCATACGTCATAGAATGAACTAAGTCTGTAGCTACTAATGAACGTATGTAAAATTACTAATAAAGGGTTGTTTATAAAGTTAATTTTTTTTTTACCAGTAATCATGTTATGCTGGCTAAAAAAAACTTCTTTGCGGAACCAGCTAAAATGGTGAATTTTTTTCACGAAATTGTCAGAACAATAATTACCCATCTAGACCCGTACAAGCTAACGATGTGTTAAAAGTTGTTATAATTAAATGAGTAAATGGATAAAAGGAAGTTTTTGTTTGTAAAGCATTTAACTGTCCGGTAATACTGCCCGAGGCAAGAAACTTGCTGATCGGCAGGGCTTGGTAGTAATTATATTTCAATGTACCGTATAATTGAGTTGTTTAAATATGTGTAAATATGTGTTTGATTAATTTATCAAGTGATTCAATTGCAAGCGGATATCTTATATATTATTTTTACTTTTTTAAAAAAAGTTTATGTAAATTCATGTAAATTCATATGCTGTATACAATGAAATTAACTTTTCGGGATCGGCATTTTCAAAACATAAAGTAGACGATTGATTACACCATGTACACCTTATACCTAAAGACGTACACCGGGAAACGCCAATGAATACAAGAGTGCTCTCTTCTCTTACCAAGTTTTTGCATTGATAATAAGCCGCAATTTGAAAATAAGCCGGTCTTGAAAATAAGCCCCCATTTTCTTACCAAAACTTAAAATAAGCCGCGGCTTATTTTCAAGATTTTAGGGTATTTGATTAATACCAAGGAGCAGATTTCAAACCATTCATTCATTTTCAGTATATAAGTACAACCACCCCCCCCCCCCCCGTATGGTACCCCTGACCCTGGGGCCTTGAAATTCACAATTGTGGAAGATATGGGCCCTTGTCCATCATAACTATATTGGTAGTTCATCTGCTTAATACCCTGGAGCAGAGAAGAAAATTTTCAAAGATTTAATGTATTTTCACTATATAATCAATAGAGCCCCGCCCTAACAGCAGAACCCCTGACCCTGGGGCTATAAAATTCACCATTTTGGACGAGGCATTCTTCCTCATCATAACTACAGTACCGACCAGACCCAACCTGACACCAAAGCAGTCCCAGAAAGCAGTCCCCGGGACTGCTTTGGGACCGCTGTGGGACTGCTTTGGGACCGCTGTGGGACTGCTCCGGGACCGCTATGGGACTGCTCTGGGACTGCTATGAAAAGCAGTCCCAGCAGTCCCAGCTGCCCCTGGGACTGCTTTCTGGGACTGCTTTGTTCACTCATGTGTGACAAAGGTTCTGAGTGACATGATAGCTCCGCCCCCTTGTGTATTCTGAATTTGCAGGCTCCCTGTTGTTTTGTTTACTTGCAGTAGAGAGGAGTTTAAACTGTTTGATAAGCAAGGATTTCTTATAATCTTTTAATAACTTGAGATTACATGTATTATAGTTAATTTATAGTTTTAGGGACTGTATATTTAAACAAATGTAATATAGAATATTTTTAAAAATAAAGTTGTTAAATAAGGAAGTCAGGAGGAGATTTTTATTTCTAAAATATACAAAACTTCAGGCTCATGAGAAAAAATATCTACATGTAGATTTATTTTATTATTAAATCTAAAATTAAATACTCAAAATTTGCATTTGGCACTATTTAACAAATCATTACAATAGTCATTTAGATACAAGATATTTTAATTGGAAAGGCTACACGTTTCACAAGCACCACGCTAAAAGAGTATTCCATGCAACCCTCAAATAAAAATCTAACAATTTATTTTATGACATAAAAATAAAATTATGCCACCATTCTTCCGTAAAATAAGCAATGTGAACAATTATACGGGAATATACAGATGAATTTTGTTTAAAATTTATAAAAAAAGTTATTAAAAGAGTAAATTAAAAAAATAAATAAATAAATAAACAGTTGAAAATACTGAGAATTGTGATTTATGTCTTTTTTGTTTTGCTTTTGTTTACCAGCTGGCCGATAATTTGTATAAATAAAATGGTATAAACACCTGTGGTTTCAATCGCCTTTGGGCAGAAAATCAATCATGTATGTTATTTGGGTACACGTATCAGTGTTACACATCATTGAACATGCTGCTCAATTAACAATGACCCTAATTTCAATCTATGTAAAAAATGTAATGCAAAAAAAAAAAAAGAAAAAAAAAAGAAAAATGAAATGTGTATAAATTCCTTTCAAGATTAATTAATGTTGAACATTATCGTAGGATTCTATACTGGTCACTAATACAATTTACAAATAAAACAATAATTCTTAAATTAACATGTTGACATCAGTAATGAATAATCAATACTGAAAAATATTACTTGGCAAAATTAGCAACGAATTTTTCAAAAGCCCTAATACTTTAAAAAAAAAATGCCTTTAGAGTATCCCGATAGTATTGAAATCGGCCATGATCTATAATGATTAGATCTATTTAAAACTAATTCTGGTGAAATGTAATTAATTCAATTTTAATTTTCTGTATAGAAAATAAATATGGGAGCCAGTATCACTCCCAAAAAAAAAATCCAAGATAATTGTGATTAAATATTCATGTTCAGTGTAATTCATTTATGTAGGTGTGTAAGCTTTCTTCCTCCAATAAATATTATTTCAAATTGTTTCAAATCTATGCGGGTACTGCTCATACATGTAAATGGCCTTCGCATTGTAAGGATTCCTGGCATACTGCTCAACAAAAATTCAGCTGCCTTTTATAGTGCCATTGTTTATTGGAAATCTCATTTCTGAGCTAGCCCCGCCCATTAAATTAATAAACCCCGCCCACTGGGACTGCTTTCTGGGACTGCTTGGACTGCTTTCTGAGACCGCTGGGACTGCTGGGACCGCTCTGGGACTGCTGTGGGACTGCTCTGGGACCGCTGTGGGACTGCTCTGGGACCGCTGCGGGACTGCTTTAGCAGTCCCAGAAAGCAGTCCCCGGGACTGCTCTGGGACTGCTTTGTGTCAGGTTGGGTCTGGTCGGTACTGTATGCACTTAGTTAGTTTATTTATTTCCTAGGAGCAGAGGAAAAGATTTTCAAAGAATTCAGGTATTTTCACTATATAATCAATAGAGCCCCGCCCGAACACCAGAACCCCTGACCCTGGGGCCATAAAATTCATAATTTTGGTAGAGGCACTCTTGCTCATCATAACTATGTACTTAGTTAGTTTTTTTAATACCCAGGAGCAGAAAGAGATTTTCAAAGATTTAATGTATTTTCACTATATATTCAATAGAGCCCCGCCCTAACAGCAGAACCCCTGACCCTGGGGCTATAAAATTCACAATTATGGAAGAGGCACTCTTGCTCATCATAACTATGCACTTAGTTAGTTTATTTATTTCCTAGGAGCAGAGGAAAAGATTTTCAAAGAATTCAGGTATTTTCACTATATAATCAATAGAGCCCCGCCCTAACACCAGAACCCCTGACCCTGGGGCCATAAAATTCATAATTTTGGTAGAGGCACTCTTGCTCATCATAACTATGTACTTAGTTAGTTTATTTAATACCCAGGAGCAGAAAAGATGATTTTTAAAGAATTCATGTATTTTCACTATATAATCAATAGAGCCCCACCCTAACAGCAGAACCCCTGACCCTGGGGCTATAAAATTCACAATTTTGGTAGAGGCACTCTTGCTCATCATAACTTATACTTAGTTAGTTTATTTAATACCCAGGAGCAGAGAAGAAGATTTTTAAAGAATTAATGCATTTTCACTATATGATCAATAGAGCCCCACCCTAACACCAGAACCTCTGACCCTGGGGCCATAAAATTCACAATTTTAGAAGAGGCTCTCTTGCTCATCATAACGATGTGCTTAGAGTTTTTTTAATACCCAGAAGCAGAAAAGAAGATTTTCAAAGAATTAATGCATTTTCACTATATAATCAATAGAGCCCCGCCCTTACACCAGAACCCCTGACCCTGGGGCCATAAAATTCACAATTTTGGTAGAGGCACTCTTGCTCATCTTAACTATGTACTAAGTTGGTTTATTTAACACCCAGGAGCAGAGAAGAAGATTTTCAAAGAAATAATGCATTTTCACTACCTACTTATTTAGCCCCGCCCTAGCACTAGAACCCCTGACCCCAGGGCCATGAATTTCACAATTTTGGTAGAGGACTCATTGCTGATTACAATCATGCAAACAGTTTGACTGCTTGATGTCCAGGAGTAAAGAAGAAGATTTTTAAAGATTGCACTAATTTTAGTGGTTTTGGCCCCACCCCACAGGCCCCAGGGGGGCAGGGATCATGAAATTCACAATTTTTGTTCCCCTTCACCCATAGATGCTTTATGCCAAATTTGGTTGAAATTGGTTCAGTGGTTGCAGAGAAGAAGCTGAAAATGTTCAAATGTTAACGCACAACGCACGACGCACGACGCACGACGACGGACGAAAACAGATAGCAATAGGTCACCTGAGTTTACTCAGGTGACCTAAAAAATAATAAAAATTATATTAATGTTAGAGCATTTCAAAGATATTTCACAGACATTCCTTAATTCATTAAAAATAAAAAAAAAATGATGCACAAATTATGTATTTTACTCGTGGTTTACTCTTGTTTGTGTGCCAAGTTGAATTGAAATCAGACCACGACTGTAGGATTAGTAGTATTTTATTGACAGATTGTCATTCAATTTTACTAATGACTGGCATAGACACTTTTCCCACATTTTTTTTTTATTTTTGGATTCTGATTAGAAGATTGATTTATTGCACCGCGAAAATACTGATGCAACTTCCAAATAACAGAATGTCAGGATACAACAAAACAAAGTAACACAAACGCAAGAATGGCGATCACTAGGTATACACTTAAGATGCAGATAAGGCCAAAATAAAATTATAGTTTGTTTGGAATTGCCGCCCGCCTCATTGAAATACCCCCCGCTCAAACAATTTTATAGGCAAAATATTTACCGTCTTATGTCCGACATCGCTTTTTACAAGTTAGTTCGTTCTTCGAAACAGCTTTTTAAAGTCGGGTTTGAGCTCGCATAAATTTAACAACACCAGTCAATAAAACGCTTTATTCATAGTATTTATGATATAGGGAATATAGGTGGCGATTTGACTGAATTAAAGCCGCCAAAATGTCAGACCAAGTTGGATCAGTGGATGTGAAACATTCAAGCGTTGAAGACCAGAACATTTATGCATCTTCATAAAAATAAAAGGTGAATAAAAAATTAAATGGAATGATACACCGATACCTAAAAAGAGCTACTAGTAATAAATTGCCCTTTGAACTTGATAGGATAAGTCCGTCATGTTGAAATTAAAATTGATCGTTCAGTTCCCAGTTACATGGGTCAGAAATGTTTACTCCCAAATACAAAAGGAAAAATGTTGTCTGTCAGTATGAGTCTTTGAAATCTTTGAAACCGAATGTTAAAACTGATTCATGGCGAACACTCTAGAACATACCAAGCACCCCCTCCCGTTTTTCCACAAAACATCCCAACTATTCTTAAGAAATTTTGTGTGGTTCGCACTCTTTGTAAGGGTTATCTAAAAGAAGGGCTAAATTGCAAAGAGAAATGCTATGAAATACACTAATGAAATTGTTATAGATAGATTGTATGTTGTTTAACGTCTCTCTCGAGATTTTTTCACTCATATGGAGACGCCACCACTTGCCGGTGGAGGGCTACAAATTTTGTCCTATGCTCGGCACTCAGGGCCTTTGAGCAGTGAGGGATCTTTTACGTGCCAGCACCTACTGCGACACGGGGCCTCGGTTTATACGATCTCATCCGAAGGACCGGTCTCCACGTCCCACAGTGGGATTCGAACCCGCGACGTAAGGATTAACTCCTTACTTCGCGACTCTAGAGCAGACGCTCTAACCACTGCTCCACGCGGGTGACTGAAATTGTTATAAAAAGATTTTTAAAATAAAGAAAAAGTTTGACGCTGAAATTTGACTTTTAATTGATAAGAAAATCTAACATCGAAGAAAGATTGATACTTGAGTACCATTCTGTGTATATTTTAGACCAAAATGATATTAAACAAATAATAGAAAGAGGGAAATAAACAAAAATCACCACTGTTCATTGCGATTTTTAATGTCTATTAATTAGCTTCAATTTGTAGAAAAAAATAATAATTTCCCTCCCTCCCTCCTGTGTCTGAAAACCCCCAGGCGGCAATTCCAAACAAACATTTTTTTAAGGATGGCCTAATATACATAATTTTATAAAAAAAAAAAATTATGGTCTCTTTTTCTTAAAACAAAAAAATACTTGACTGTTATTGGACAAAATTAATCAGCACTGCATCATGCAGTATTCCATTCCCTGGAGGCTATCATAATCAATGTTGCCTGAAAACACTGTCAATTTCTGTAAAGTACTTTTTTATCAACCAGAACATGTATAAGCTGCTGCTAATGAAAAAGGTGATGTATCTGTGATATACATATTTTTTTATGTAGCAGTACCCTTTTTGTTGTGGTAATGAGTATGTAGCACTTATGACACTTTTGAAAATGTAGCAGTAATGATTTACAGACACCAAAACCAATTTGTTAAGTGATTTTTTTTAAAGACAGTTTTGATTTTTTTTTCTTTCAAGACCATGCTCTACGTATGATTGTTTTTTTTTTAAATAAGGCAAGTTATTGACAAACAAGTTGCTGAAACAATAATACCAGCAGTCTCGTCTACAGTCATCATTTTCTAAGTTCTATGGTAGATATAATGACCTTGTCACCAAATACAATTTACAGCAAACCTCGTTTAGTACGAACACGGATATTGCGAATTTACGGATATAGCGAAGTCATCTTGGATCCCCAGATATATAAATTTAGTAACTTTCTTATAAGGTTATTACGAATTCGCATATAGCGAAGAAATTTCAAAGGTCCCAGTGACCTCGTTAAAACCAAGTTTTACTGTATCTATAATTCAAATGCTGGCCGTCATTTAAATGCTTATTGTTTCCCCATTATTTACAAATGATTTATTGACTGATTTTTCCAATATTTCCCTATCAAAACCAGGAGCACATGGCGGGTGTGACGGATCATATAGAGATGCTCACTCCTCCATGGCACCTGATCCTAGATCCATTATTGCTTTGCATGTTTTTGTATTGTTAAATGGACTTTTAGGCTTGAATTCTGTTTGTTATATCCATATAATTCATTATTATAATATACTCACATTTATATGCTTCATCAGAGGGATATCCAGTTGGACATGGGTTTTGGGTAAAGCCGGAGCAAAGTGTTCCAAGACTTTGTTGAATTCTGTTTGCACTGTAGCTGTATTCAGTACAATATCCTGCAAAATTGTTTGCAGAAGTAAAAGGGGTATCGTAGATGAAAAATTTGCAATTAGACAGAAAAACATAAGATAAAGAGAAGATGAACAACGCAATTCCTACTTTTCACGCAGAGCCAAAATATAAAACAAGAGGCCTATGGGCCTTATAGGTCACCTGAGCATTATGCAACAACTTTCCAAAGATTGAATTTGATTCATGTTTTAAACTAGACGTCATGGCATTCACAGTTTTTAAAGAGGTATCATTGTTAATCACAACTAATCTATACACTTAGAATGTTTAGTTTGGATACTTACTACCCACAGACAGAGTAGAGGAACAAAAAATGCATTTCGACATATCAGTAATATTAAGCAATAATCAAAAATGTTTGATTAATACCAAGGAGAAGATTTTAATTAATTTATTTATTTTCAGTATATAAGTAGAGCCTTCCCCCTTCCCCTCAAAGAAATGCCCTTGCTCATCATAGCTATATAGGTAGCACATCTGCTGAATACCCAGGAACAGAGAAGAAAATTTTCAAAGAATTTCTGCATTTTCTTTATATAATCAATAGAGCCCATTAATTTTCTAAGGATTAAGAATAAAGTTAAAATTTGTGAAAGTGCAAGGATGTGTCAATCAAACCTGCCAAAAATTAATTTTAAGTTTTAATAACTTTAAAATGGAGTGAGATATTTAATAAATTCTTGTGTGAAATGCTATCAAAATATATAATTCATGATATTATGGTATACAGAAAATATTAACTTTAATTCTGTGTCCAAGTACCTTAATACCAGAATCCCTGACCCTGGGGCCCTAAATTCAGAATTTTGGAAGAGGAATTCTTGCTCATCATAACTTTATACTTAGTTAGTTTATTTAATACCAAGGAGCAGAGAAGAAGGTTTTCAAAGAATTTCTGCATTTTCTGTATATAATGAATAGAGCCACGCCCTAACAACAAGACCCCTGATCCTGGGGCCATAAAATTCATAATTTTGGAAGGGGAATTCTTCCTCATCATAACTATATACTTACCGGTAGTTAGTTTATTTAATTCCCAGGAGCAGAGGAGAAGATTTTCAAAGAATTAATGTATTTTCCCTATATAATAAATTGATCCCCGCCCTAACAACAAAATCCCTTACCCCGGGGCCATAAAATTCACAATTTTTGAAAATGCTTTCTTGCTCATCATAACTATGTACTTAGTTAGTTTGTCTAATACCCAGGAGCAGAGAGGAAGATTTTTAAAGAAATAATGTATTTTCACTATATAATCAATAGAGCCCCACCCTAGCACTAGAACCCTTGACCCTGGGGCCATTCCTTTCACAATTTCGGTAGAGGATTCAATGCTCATTACATTCATAAAAGTTTGACTGCTTGATGTCCAGGAGTAAATAAGAAGATTTTTAAAGATTGCATTAATTAAGGAGGAACAGGACCTTTAGCTGAAAAAATTCCTGTCAATGAATTTTTTTCGTATTTCTTATACCATATTACTAATTTAATATTTACTTAACATTTTAAAACGGTCCTTCCATGGGATTTCTTGAATTTTTGAAAAGATATCGCCCCATAAATACCGCCCTGTTTAGAGTTTGTATGAGTTTAGAATACTTCATGTTTACGGGCCTATAACGGAGTCCATAATGCAAATTTTTATGCAAAAACGATAAATATGATAGATATCACTATAAACACAAATATTTCAGAATATTCATAGTATTTAAATTATCTGAAAACAATTGTTTTAATTTTATATAGTGTTAGGGTGGGATAATTTCTGCATTTTTCAAGGTAGCTTTAACAACAAAAACCTCATTTGGAAAAAAAAATTCTGTCAATAAATATTTCTAAATTTATTATTGAATGTCAGTCCTTCATCATAATTATAAACTGCATAAATATCACAGGGTGAAGCCTTCCTCAATATCGCACGGGACATCGTTGAAGTAGCATGATAAAAACGCTTCACGTTTGTATTATCCGAGTGCGGGAAATCAATTGTGACGTCACACGAAAACAAAAACATTCAAATTTATCTAAATAGAGGGAGGCTCTGCTAGCAAACACGAAAAAAAAATTAATTTAGAAAATTTGCTTCAGAAATTTATCATCTGCACAGCACTGAGAAACACTATGTCTATGAAGTCACTAAAGTTAGACTGCAGGGTAAAGAGAAACAAATGTGTGGATTGGGCAACTTCAGAATATCTAAATGGTGGCAAGATCTTTAAAAACTTTATTGATAATAATTTCTAAAATTTAATGTTTAAAAAACAATTTTAGAATTTAGAATAAAAGTACACAAGAATTGTTGATTTTAACAACGTTTAACATGTATATCATCACCGATTATGACGTCATATGTCTTTTTAGTCATGTGACATGTTTTTCTTGTCTCCCCATAATATTTAATAGTTTTGGCCCAACCCCTCAGGCCCCGGGGGGGGGGGGGGGGCGGGACAATGAAATTCACAATGTTTGTTCCCCTTCACCCATAGATGTTGTATGCCAAATTTGCTGGAAATTGGTTGAGTGGTTGCAGAGAAGAAGCAGAAAATGTTCAAAAGTTAACAGACGACGAACGATGCACGACGACAGATGAAAACGGATAACAATAGACAAATCAGATCATTCATAAAAAGCACAAACAAGATTTTATATATCACTGCTGGTACATGTACTATATACATACAACAATATATGCAATAATCATGATCATTTCATTTTTCTGTTTCATACTTAAGGCACAGTCTTATAGATTAAGATTTTGAAACCAGCTAGTGTGAAGGCATAAGTGCGTAAAAGTATAGGATTTACACTTGTAATATAACATACGAAACAAACTTTCACCCCAAACTCACCCAATCTTTCCTTCATTGACTCACAAGCCATCTTATGTATACATACCAAACACAATGATCTTTTTATATACACAAACTTCCAATGTTTCATTGAGATATGGATTGATCACACAGTGGTACACAAACTTGTCAGGTTCACTACACTGGCTGGCAAAAGCTGAACAGTTTTTTCTTCGAGAAGCTTCTATCCATTCTTGCTCACTGGATGGACAGTTTTCAACACTCTGTACAGTGCTTATAGATGCAGAACATGAATCTGTGTTTGTTATCTGCAAAATATTATTCAATGAAGTAAAAGTTTATTATTATATATTTTTTAACAGGTCTTAATTATGTTTATTATCTAAAAATGATTAAGCTATGAATAACTTATAAACATTGAAAAGTAAAATGTATGTGAAACTGTTAAATGTAAATCAAATACATTGGGACAAGGGAGGAGGGGTTCCAAAAAGATGAAAATTCTATTTCATGCCATGGATCTAGAAATAAAAACCCTTTGTTTAATTTTTTAGTCATGTATATATAAAGTCTGACATTCTTTGTCTTTGCTCTTTGTTTCATTTTGTTTTTCTTTAAGAAGCTGTAAATGTTTAAAAGCTTACAAAATGTTTATTTAGCAGTAAAATAAAAAAGAAATTACAATACAATTTATTTACTAGATTAAAAATAAAGACTTGAATTTTACACAGATTTTCTTTATAGGTTTTTAAGTTTTTGTTGCAAGTGCAACAATAGAAGATCTTCTGAAAAGCTTACTACATGTAACATGCATGCATATAAATGGAAAAATATACTGTGTCTATTAATTAGCCAAAACAAGCTTTGATCATGCATTCATATAATTGATTAATTCAGCCATCAAGTCTATGAAATTTAAACAAACACAAACAATTGTGTTATTATATCCCCAACAACTACGTTGCCAGGGGGTAATTAGCTACCCCCTAGCTTAAAAAATGTGAAAATTGAAATGATTAAGACGACATTGGCTATAAATAAATAAATAATAATTTTAAGCATGCACAGAAAAAAATTCTTTATGCCGGATACACATATTAAAATGAAAGAACCCAATGAAGGCATTGAATGCATGTCTTAATTTCATAAGTACACAAACCAAGGGTGTCTGACAGTGTTATTTCAGTGAATTATTTTTTTCAATAACGACTGCATGATCAGTAAAATAGTGAAATCTTTAAATGGCATGTCTGTTTTTGCTTGTAGTAATTTGATACACGTAACCCCTAACAAAAATACCTAATATAAATATATATATATATATATACTATACTTCTCATCATGCTCATTTTTCAACTTTTATCTTTTTATCTCAAGTGTCATCACAAAAGGTCACATCATTAACCTGTTAACTGCTTGGCTTTCTTTCAAAATTTGATATGTTCCAGGGTTTAAAGTTTTAGACATTGTAATTCACTTTCAACAGGAAGTTTTATACCATCAAAAGAATCACTTCATTTAAACCCATTATTTTTTATGAAGAATTAAAAACTGCTCTCATCATTTTGAGCATGCTGAGAACTTTGACTCTGTAAAACACGTTAAATTTACATCTAGAATTTCTATTTTTTTTTTAATTTCTTTTCTAATTTTCTTTAATCCTGATTAAAAAAAACTTTTTCATTTTTCAGTGTCAAAGCAATTCAGTGTCTAAGCAATTTAGAAATGACAATGAATGGCTCTCATCATGCACCATGATACATGTAGCAGTAGATATTGACAATGATAATGCAAAAATTTTGGAATATATGTGCATGTTAATAATTGCAAAATTGCACACTATATGCATTAGTTACCCATATATAGTATGATTAATTATCTCATTGGCAAAATGTTAATTAATCCCTAATAACTGGAATAAATACAGTGTTCATGTAGCAGCATTATACTATTTCATAAATACTGTAGAAGCACAAATTTTAGTGAGGATAAAATTTAAATTGTTGATTTGTCATCCAAAATAGATTCAAGGCATTTAATTTTGTTGTTTTGAAAGTCAACCTATTCTTAATCATATGAATATATACAAAAATATATAATTTCGTATAGAATTCAATTTGGTTAAAAATTGTGATCAACAAAAAAACAAAATTTAATCCCAAACGAATTTTGTACTTTTACAATAAATAACTAATAAAATATTTTCAATGTATTACAATGTTTTTGACTGCAAATTAAGTTTTTTTTTTAATTATAAGTCCTAACAAAAACACCTTGCACTCTCCAACATTCTGTTCGTTACTTTTTTCAGTTTAATATGAATTTGTTGCGATTTAAATGCTTTTAACTAAAAAATATGGCAAACAAAAACATTGAAACCCTTTGTTCTACCTAATCATGCTAATGGATATATACATGTATCTCACTATAATCTGTTTATAATAATAATAGGTTGATTTAAAAGAAAATACATTACTTTACAACTCTATATTACGGGAAACCTGAAGTTAGAATAAATGTTCTCATAATATTTGTTTAAACATCAGGATGATGCTTTAATTTAACATGATGCATGTTAAAGAAATTTACAAAAATATATTTTCCTATTCACTTAATCTTTTTCTTCTAAATAAGTGCTACATGTATCAGATGAAATTAGATAATTATCAATAATATGTCAAATGGTTTGTCTTTAGAATCGCTAATTTTTCATAAATTCACATAATTTCCTCTTAAACATGTCTTAAAATTGGACTACACAAAAAATCCGGACGGTCCTGTCGAATCAATATTAATCATATTAATCATGTTAACTAGATCAACTAAATAAATTAAGCGTAAATTTGCGGTTTCAAACAACATCTCAGTCAACAGGATAAAAAATGGTGTCTGAACCCCTCTACTCAAACTTAAACTATACTTTTTAAAAAATGAGGTTACAAATTGATAAAATTGATTCTTAGAGCTCTAAAGTCAACCGAAAGTAGAAACTGGTAGGTTAACGTTACAGTGATGTAGAAATTCTTAAAAGATCTTAATTAATTGTAAACAGGCCTAAGAAAACAATATCTATTAGTGATTTCAGTGATTAACCCCTCTTTTTCTCCATTTTTTCTACAACACAAGAAATGCACTTAAAATTCCATTACTGTTTGGCCACAACACAAGGATTTTCATATTTTTCAATTTCCGCGAAGCTTCGATGCGCTTTCTTTCGTGTTGCTAAATCGAGTAATAAATTCAAGCCGAGCCGGGAATACATAAAGTTAACACATTACTCATTTTATTCTCCACATGAAATGTTACAGTACATATATGACGTCACACATAATATAAGGTCCTCAAAATACCACAAGATAAAATCATTTGCTATTTCAAACAGCTGGATAGCTGTATACTACATACACACTTACTATTACTTGCAGTTTTGTCGTTTGTTAAATCCCACACAACAGTATACAAACGATGCAGTGATCGCAATGCACTTGTCAATGTGACGTCATCTCGCAAAAATGACGCAGTTTGTACACAGTGAGAGGCTGATCAATTCACATTTTATATAATGAAAAATGTCTTTTGCTCTTAAATAGAATATTACTTGCAATTAAATAAAAGGACGTTAACTTGGGTGCGATGTCTGTTTTAGTATTTTATTTATAAACTGTCTGTACATTCTCCAGAAAAGTGATACTGTCGTGTGTTTGTATGCAGATTCATTGAAAACGTAATGGAAGGGCCTTATACTAATAAATCATCGATTTATTGCAAGGGCATACCCTAAATGTATCTTGTCAAGTTTTTACATGTACACTCAAGACGCATTAAGATATTTGAAAAGTGCTGCGAACCTCATGAAATCTAGCAAATAAATTAATTATAGCTATATTTAATGTAATTGACCAGCAAAATATTCAACCTGCCGTCCAAGAAATTAAATTTTAGCAATTATAAAAAGGAATCTATATAGGTTCGCTGCACTTTTCACAAACTACATATAGTGTTGAAAAGGATTATAAATTAAACTAAGATTTTTAACTTGTTTATGCCCTTGCAATATTGGAATTTATAGATGACCTCTAATCTGCAAGTTTAATTCCTAAAATCATGTGACGTC
The DNA here is from genome assembly GCF_032062105.1 of Saccostrea cuccullata. NCBI lineage: Eukaryota > Metazoa > Mollusca > Bivalvia > Ostreida > Ostreidae > Saccostrea > Saccostrea cuccullata. The sequence goes on from NW_026937694.1 coordinate 265,747, forward strand.
GAAATAAAAAAAATCTAAATGTTCCCAACATGTAGATTTCAACCACATTACATTATTTTGATATCAGTGAAGTCCTAAAAAGAATCGCCCATCCTAATAAAGTATGTAGTTAGTTTTTATCTTAAAAAAAATCAACGATATTTCCGTTTATAACCTTAACTGTGCTGCGAAACGCAAACATTTTTTTATGTCAACTTCAGAGTAATTGTGTGTGAAATCACAATCTGTTTTAACAATATAATTTTGCAAATGACAAGTTACAAGGTAAGTAAATTTACGTTTTCAATTTTTATTGAAAAAGCAGCTGTCAATGACCAAAAAAGCCTGAAATTGAATTCATCATGGGGAATGGATGTTTATGAAGTTGAAAACTTGTATTTTTCTTTCAGTCTACTTAGGTAAGATCTCGTGATTTCAAATTGTCCAAACGTTGTTACCTGCATTGTTGCAGGGTCAAGTTCGTACTGATCATTTAAGGTATCTAATTCTTTTTCCACTTCTAGATTACTGAACACAGATAGGTCGCCAACTTGTCGCAGTGGATAGAGCGTCTGCTCTAGAGTTGTGATGTAAGGATTTAATCCTTACGTCGCGGGTTGGATTCCCACTGTCGGACTTTGATACCGATCCTTTGGGTGAAACCGTATAAACCGAGGTCCCGTGTCGCAGTAGGTGCTGGCATGAAAAAGATCCCTTCCATAACCAATGGCGCTGAGTGCCAAGTAAGAGCAAAATTTTCTACTCTCCACAGGCTAGTTGTGCCATCTCCATTGAGTTAAAAATTCTCAAAAGGGACGTTAAACAACATACGATCAATCAATCAATCAATCAATGAACACAGAGGGATAGGTGTTTTTCATATTTTCATAATTGAAAAAAAAAAACCGTATTAGCAGAATTTTTAGCGAGGAATTAATTTTGACATTTTTAGCGATGGTGCCGAGGTCGCTAAGACTGAATATCGTTTAAAATTTACTCTGCTTTTGTTGTAATAGTTTTTTTTAGTGAGCATTTCAAAATGGCTTATATGATGACTCTCCATAATGGAAAAAAAACAATGTTCACCTAGCGCTTGGGCACGATAAATTTTTTACTCTTTTTAGAGTCTAAATCATCGCATTTTGCAATAATTGTAAATTTTAAATAAGATTACAAATTTATTCTTTTTAGTGAGTATTTCAAAATGGCTTTATATTTTTATTTTCCAAAATTTAAAAAATCCACAATGAATTCATTTTATACATTCAACACAGGTTATGCAATTTTTTCTGATTACTTTTTGTATGATAATTTATGTTACCCTTATTTGACTATAATAATATGTACAGCTTTTAATCATAGTCCTAAAGATTCCAAATTTAAAGGCCTATACATCTTCACAAGGGCACCGATATATTTGGGGGCATAATGGAGAGACTAACTATTCCCTTACAATAGGTCTAGGTTTATTTTGTTCGACAAATCAATATCCACTGAATAAAATTTGAATTTAAATCAGCCAGTAACTGATGTATATTTTTATATATTTATAATTGGTGTTTTTTTTCTACATTATGTTTTTTAAAATTCACAGCGCAGATATGTGCTTTTTAATTAATATGGGCTATTTTGTGTTATTATATATTAGTTTTAATCCTTTTTTCTGTGTGCCACTACCATTATTTCACTGTAATACACCGCAAAATGGCTTGATAAAAAAGAACTTTATAGGAAAATATAAGAGATTGGCATTGATAAGGTGTGCAGCGAATCAAAGGGAAGTGTAGTATCTTTTTTCACTCTCAAAAAATTATATACCCCTGGATCTTCATGTCTTAAGTATCATAATGAGGATCGCTGGTGCACTACTCAATGGTATGTATATCTGTTATTTTTCTTTGGGCATGCCACAAAGGATAAATATCATGAATCTTTATTTCAACATTATTAATTAATTGATAGTCAGGTCTTATTATTTCTAATCATTTCAATTTCCGTAACAAAAAATGCTTCACAAAAAGTATTTAGGAAATTTACAAGATTTAATAAACATATAACCGTACTCCTTTGTACATGTATTATGTATCCTCTCACTACTTGTATATATATGGTATGATTCGAGTATTTTTTTCTTTGAGTTGTTTTCATTGTATAAAATAACTTTCCAGTAAATATTTAAAAAAATAAAATATATTTATGTACATTGTATATACATAGTATGATTCCAGCATTATTTTTATGAATTTTATCTGTACATTGTATATACATAGTAAGATTTCAGCATTATTTTCTTTTAGTTATTTCTATATATTGTATATACATAGTATGATTCCAGTATTATTTTTTATGGTATTTGCACTATTTTTTGGTGTGCAGATCTAGTCCATTACCTTTCTGTGGAAAATAAATTTACTTCTGTTTCTTATTAATTTTGGAACCGCTGATTTTTTATTTCAAGATTTATCGAAAAGACTTTAACTTTTCATCGTAAAATATCTTTAAAAGTTATGAACAAATTTGACCCAACGTGTATGAACTTTGACCCCTTTCGAAGTTATTGCCCCTTTCGCAAGAAATGCTTGTTATCGCTACTCCTCCGAAACCGTAAACCATAGAAATATGAAACCTTCACCAATGTCTTTGACTACTTGAGGGAACTCTGGAATCTGTTCATTGCGAAAGTATTCAGTGACCCCTTCGCGCGTTATTAACATGAAACTTTTTTAATTTTAGATATAATTAAAAATTTTTATATTTTGTGATAGAGACATAGGACTTTCTGCATAAGGTTTAGTTATTTTGATCATGAAATTAATAAGGTCAAAGGTAAAATATTCCAAATTTGAGAAATTAAGCTCTTTTTATATCTTTTTTTTTTAACATATACAAACTGTCTTAATTTTAATATGTACTCTTAAAACTTTTTTAAAGATTTAATTCGTATTCCTTAAGATTGACCCTATCAAAAGTTATTGCCCTTTGTACGGAAAACCTTGTTATCGCTACTCCTTCGAAACCGTAAACTGTAGAAATATGAAACCTTCACTAAAGTCTTTGACTAATTAAGAGGACTCTGGAATCTTTCAGTGCGAAAGTATTCTGACCCCTTCAAATATTTCCCATGAAACTTTTTTAATTTTAGATATAATTAAAAAATTTTCAAAACGAGAAGTGATAGAGACATGGGATATAACTGCATAATATACCTTTGATCAAAAATAATGCAAAGGTCAAAGTCAATCATTCCAAATTTGAGAAATTTTTTTATATCTCTTTTGTCTTCAAACATATACTAAATGTATTTGCATCAATAATATGTATCTTAAAACTGTTTTAAATATTTCATTTTTGTATAAAGATTATTTTAAAAGTTATTTATGAAAAACCTTGTAATTTTACTCCTCAGAAACTGTAGATAGAACATACTAATGTCTTGAATCTAGCATAACTTACTTATAAAAAGAAGGATATATGACCCCTTATATGAGTTATTGCCCTTTAACGTCTTTGTATATATTAAATATAACTTAAAAACTATTCGTAGAAGCAGAGGTCGATTATTTTTCGACCTTTGACCTTGAATATTTTCCAAGGTCAAATATATTTTTGTATAAAATACATATATTTAAGACAATTTTGGTTTCTTTTTCATGGAATTTGATTTGAAGGAGACAGATATAAAACAAATTCGAAATTCAAGAAGGTGGAAAGACCTCTTATTGTTCTGTGAACAATAAGTCTCCTAGTTTTTTATTTATCGTTTATGGATTGTGGGTTTTTCTCTGCTTTAGTTATTCCAATAGACTGTAAGGACCTTCAATCAGATGGATACTTTAATTCAGGGGTGTATGAAATCTATCCCTATGGAACCATCACCAGTCCTGTCCAGGCGTACTGCGATATGACCACAATGGGCGGGGGATGGATGGTTTGTAGATGATTTATATTTCAGGGTATATTGTACAATTCATATCCACACTCAATGTTTTTTTTTCTTATTTAACAGAAAATAGAAAGAAATATGAATAGTTTTGTTTTATATTATAACATATTGATCACATAAATGTTGAAAACAATGATTTGCTATATGTGTGATCTTTAAAGGCAATCCAAAAGAGAATTACTGGATCCTTGGACTTTAACAGGACCTGGACGGAATATAAAAATGGATTTGGTTCACCAGAACAGGATATCTGGATTGGTAAGTTTAAATTGCTTTCAAATAACAACATTTTATTCCTTCAAAGTTTAAAAAAAATTGTGACAGGTAAAAATCAAAACGTAATAAAGATCTGAATGTAACACTAGTTAATATATGTTTTACGATATTTACATATCGTGTTAGATTGATACATCAAATAATTAGAAAAAAAGAGAGAAGAAAATCATTTAGCGGCATATTTTTATAAGACCAAATTTAGCATTACTGTCTACAGCCAAGGGAAAAAAAATTGATTGTTCATTACTGTTGATTCATAATTTTAATAGAATTAACTGTATTGCAATGAATTTTTCAGCTGATTTCACATATATATTTATACAGGAAATGACGTAATCCATCAATTGACAAAAGAAAACACCTCATCCCTTTATGTATCCATCACTCTCCAGAATGGTACGACACTTTATCAAATGTACGACCGATTCTCTGTCTCCAACGAAGCAGGAAAATATCAGCTTTTTCTTGCAGGACCTGCCACGGGAACCTTAGGTAAGTGTATGCCGGTTAAGTTCCTAAACATTTGTTCAAAATACGTATATCATCATAAAATAATTCTGTACTGAAAGTATTTTTAAGTTGTTAAAAAAAGAGAACTATACGGTTTTTTATGATATTATGTATACGTTTTTGATTCCACGCTAATTTAACCTGTTAATTATTCCAGATTATCATTTGCAAGTATAATTCCACAAACATTGAATTCTATATTGTCAAGTAGCTAAAAGTTCAAACTATTGATTTTAAATGTCAGGAAATATATGTTATTTTTTTTAATAACTAAATTCAGTAATTAAATTTGCTTAACCATTGTTATTCAGCTTGGGTTTCCTGATAATTTTTTAATAATTTACATTTCAACTGTTACGAAAAAAATAATTACAGAGCTTAATTTATATATTATATCAAAATCTTAACAAAAAAATAATTTTTTAAAAAAATTATTTGATAAAAAAAGCATTCAAATTAAAAAAAAAGCCAAATGCGAAACACCTCACAGTATTTCACATTTGCTATCATTCTATACCTTTTTTCTATGAAATGAAAATCTAGTCTGATTTTCAATTATTCACATTTGTATCCACTATGGAATAAGAAGTTTACAGAGCGTCATTATTTTAAATTTCGAAATGTTTACGAAGATTTGATAATAAAAACATTGATCGGAAATTTATTCTAATAAAAAAGTTAAACAAATCCATATTCAAAACACCACACGGGGTTTTACATTTACAATTCCTATGCCTTATTTAATGAACATAATATTTTAAAACATTTACAGGTACATTATATTTTATATTTTAACAATTATGAATGAGTTTCATTGAATGATTTGCATTTCATAAATTTTAAACGCACGGTCTCTGACATATATGAATAATTCATTTATTAATGTTTTCTGATATTTCCAGTGTCCAGTGACCCCCCCCCCCTAAAAAAAACTAGGCTTTAATAGTGCAAAAGGCCTGTGGTTTATTGTTACACTAGAAAGGATACTATGTGAATTGCGCACTATTTTGTTGGCTTGCATTTTTTTCTCTCTTTTTACAAGAAACAACACCTGAAACTGTGTATCTCAGACGTACTTCAGTATTAAGATTTATGTGATGCAAATTAATAAATATTAGCTATGTTATATATTTTCTCTTATTCTGCAGGTGCTAGTATAGACACCGGGAATTCTAGGACTGAACTAAAAAATATTATTGCTCGTTCTTTCCAGCACCTAAAGCCGTATATATTACAAATACTTCAGTATTTTGTTTGACAATTAGATTAAAGATATATGAATTGATTACCTCTGTCATTCATTCTGTTTAATTTCACAGTAGACGGTATGTTAGACACAGGTTATTCGTACAGAGATCTGTCTGGGATGTCGTTCTCCACCCCAGACAGAGATAATGGCAGGTGGACTTGAGATGAATGTTATGTCTATTTATATTGTTATATTTCATATTTTATTTAATTCTATTATATTTCATATTCTATTGTATTTCAGGAGACAGCATGAGAAGCAGCAACGCTCTGTCTGGGATGTCGTTCTCCACCCCAGACAGAGATAATGACAGATATAATGTATATAACTGTGCTGCGGATTACGGAGGAGGATGGTGGTTTAACCGCTGTCACTTCGCCTTCCTCAATGGTCGCTGGTCCCCGGGGTCCTGGTACAACCCATGGTCTCCTACAATAAAGACTGGGACATACGTGAGGGGGACCACCATGATGATTAGACGTAACTAGGTAAACATCTTTAAATATCAATAAAAAATTTTTATTTCTTTTTCTATTTACGTGAAAATTTCAAATAGATATTTAAAGTTCTTTTTTTAAAGAAAAATATTATGCTCTTATTTCTCTCAAACATTAATTTATTTTTCTTTACAGACGAAAGATCATTCATCAACCGATTTTAAATTAATCTTTATCGCTATGTTCTATTTTTAAATTATGTTTAACATGAAGTGGCAAACTTGTAAACATTATTTTTTTCGGTAAAAGAGTGGGGTTGAATAACTCTTTTAAGCAACAAGTCAATGTATTTTTTTTCTACTGTATGTGTTTATAAAAAGATTTAATTTATATGTGTTGTAATAAATTTGAACTTAGAAATGATGTTTCATTTACAAACACTGATAAGTGAAAATGTCTGGACGGAGAATTAGGATGATGATTGATTTGTTGTTAAACTGTTACAGTGGAACCTCTTTAATCCGACAAATGGACAATACGCTTTAATGTGATTTCTGCCAATTCCATTTCTCCTTTCTTAAGATTTTTTAAAGATATTTTTTTAGATAAATATTAGGTCAATCTGCTGTTTATGTTTTTCAGTAATGTACGTCTAAGATTATGCTTCTCTAAAAACATACCTCTATATTTTCCATCCATGCGGTATTTTGAATAGATGAGCATTTTTTATTCATTATTGTACTAAACAAAAACCGCTTCATGGATGTAAGTGGTTTTTTTTTATAACATGGAGAAAATAAGCTAAATAGTTTACGTCAGACGTACTGAATATTTCTTTCTACAAATCTAATTATACCATAGATATATTTCAATAGCTTGAATTTTACATGTGGCAAGAAAGTCAATCATACTAAATTAGCAATAATACTAGAGTAATGGCTTAAATTTTAAAAAATCACATTTTCTGAAGATCAGTATCTTTTTTTTGTTCTTGAATGCACAAGATATGTCATCGTAACCTAAAACCGAAACTATATTTTTGGTTTATTTTATTTTAATACACTATAACACAGAACAGGGGTAAAAAGGTTACAATGTATAATTTGCCTTTTATTCTGACGTCACAAACGTTCAATACCGTGCAAAAACAAAATCAGAAGCGAAAATCAAAAATTAAAATTACTTATATTGATTATTACTTACGCTAGAGATAATTCAAGTATTCTAAATAATAATTCAAATTTAAAAAACAAGACAACGAGTTAGAAAAAGTAAAATATAAACACTTATTCATTTTTTTTTTCAAATATATGTCTCGCATATCTGCAAGAATTTATGCAAACATATTTTCATAATGCGCACTCACGCACTACTTAATATGTTTGCAAATACCTTTGCAATTATGGAATACATCTTTAAAAAATGACTTAATGCTAAAATAATAACACAAACATCATTATGTGTGTTAAAACCCCTTAACGGCCAAGTGCGCCTTTTGACGCATTTTCAGCATCACGGCGTTTTGTAAATAACTTGGATAATAAAACAATTGATATTTTCTGAAACAAGAGAGGAAACACAACAATTATTTTTTATTATCAGTTTTTCTCTGCGATGTAAAGAAATTATCGTAAACTTTAATTGAACATTGAATATAATTGCAGGAAGTTAGTAAAATTACGCATAAATGACTGATTTTGTGTTATCTTCTGTAGGCTGTATCTCAATTACAGCACACGATAAAAAAAAATGAATGACATAACCTAAAAGCTGGGAATTTTACCTACATTTTCTTTATTGGACGTTGAAAGGTTCGAGCACCCGTTACAGAAATATTTGCTGTTGAATATTGGAACTTTTTCGAGTAAAGCAAACAAAATGCACTATGACGTCATCTTACGTTTTACATGTACACAATGAAATTGTTCATAAGTTCGGTGTAAAATAAATCGATTCTTTTAATATATGTAACATATTTATTTTTTTAAAGAGTTAATATAAGAGACGTATTGAGCCATAAACATGTTATAAAGGGAATTTTCCTTAGCTTTAGAATATTTATATTTATGGTAAGTAGTTCTTGACCCAACGCCCAGATTTCGCGCACCCACTGTTTCAGAAATTCCTGTCAAATTTTGTAGTATTAATCAAATAATTACGTATTGTCGTTACATTTTTCTTACTCTTCGGATTTGTCATTATTTTTTTTTTTAAATATACAAGCTTATAAATCTTTTTTCGAGCTCTCAATCTAGTATTTTATATGTACTTTGAAAGGAAAAGCTGTCACAACGACGAAACATATTAGGTGTTAAAATTTCGATGAAAGATATATTTTTGCTACCACACGAACTGCATTTAGCTGACGCGATTATTTTTCTTACCATTACCTTTATCAAATATAAAATGAATGTATAGGAACATAAAATTAAAATAATGAATATACACTAGGATATTTAATTTTTAAAAATCGTGAAACTTAATTTCGTTTGAATTATTTCCCTTTCTGTTACCATGGTTGTTATGTACACAGGGAGAGAGTCATTCTACAAAAACAATTTCTTTTTTTTATGTCATTTACAAATGCGCCATTAAAATATATCTTAACTAGAAATTTTAAGATCGCTTTCAGCTCTAAGATATAACAAACACATGTTTTTTTTTAATGTTTACCGATATATGCATGTAGTTACAGTTTAGATCTAAACATCATGTAGGTCTAATGTTAAAAACGCATTACACTGCAAATCTTAATGTCGCTTCATTTATTTACAAATTTCAAGACGGGAATCATAGCTGTAAAAGCGTTCATAACGGATTGCAATGAAATATAAATAAGTTTTTTTTTATCTTAAATAAAAGGAAATCTAACCACTTCTCGAAAATAAAAATGCATGGATCTTCTTTCATAAGTAATCATAGCATATCGCTACAAATCAATTAACTTCAATAATGAATTTACTCTAACGGACAGATTATTTGCAGATTTCAAAATGAACCGAAATTGACCAAAAAACTTATATCATTAACTGTGGACATTTTTTTTCCACCAAGTTCAATGATATGTCTTTAAGAAAATCATTATTATGTTTTTGCTTTTTGAAACAGTTATTTCTTTCATAATTTATCTAATGAATTCGTCCATTTATTTTTAGAATGACTGGGAATTACATGTAAGGTCGGGTAGCGAAGTGGGAGATACAATGGAAGTATATATATGCATTGGCGTCGGAAGCAAATTGAAAGTGGAAGGGGGCAAAGTAAAGGAGAACAAAATATTCAAGTAACCAAAAACTTGAAAAGCGAAAAAAAAATGTCCTTCGTCCTTCACGAAAATACTATTTCGGGGAGGGGGAGGGTGGAGGGCTAATATCGAAATTCTCTCAATACAGTTTCTTTTTAAACCTACGCTCCAATGTTCTTTGTCTATATTATGATTATCTTTGCAAAAAAGAGGCCCTAACCCCCCACCCCCCCCCCCGGTTCCGACGCCTATGAGTGCCTATCCGACGCCTATTTTACATCCCAGGTTCAAAATGTATTGCAATATTCTTTTACGTTCTCGGAAATTGATATTTACATGTTTTATGAATACATTTATACAAGTTCCAAGTCCAAGAAAAGACTTTTACATACAAGTCTAATATATGTCACCTATGGACTATTATATACGAGTTCATTGCGAATGCCTAAGTACACCGATAATCAACACTCAAGCCACGGTCCAGAGTCCGTCTTTAGCCTCCAGACTGAAAGAGGATTTTGGCCGTGATTAGAGACACACCAAGTTTACACAAGAAAATGCGAAGTGTTTGTCATCTTAACATTTTGTTCCCAGTGCGTGTATTTAAATTTAGGTCCGTGAAAAAAAAAGTTTGGTGATTTTCCTTTGCATAAGCCTGCACTGATATTACCACCTAAAAATATTGAAGATCTATAACAATGAAACGAAATCCAAAAAAATGAAAAACTCAAACTTTAATCTATATTGCGCTGTCGCCCCATGCGGGCTCATCAGTAGATTAAGCAATTAAACAGATACATATACCTGCAAAGATAACATGATCAAGATTGTGACTCAAACTGGACTCAAAGTGATGCACTGTTTTTCTTAAAAAGGTTGACACACGAGAATACTCATTTTAGGGTTTCTTTAGTAAGGACATTTTCAAAGGCTGCTCCATTCGCCACCTCCTTTTTTGCTTACATTCCATGCCTAAGTTTCGTTTCCTTTTTTACTCATCGGTACCCCCCCCCCCCACCCTTCCACACAGACACATATTGCTTCATGTCTCTTAGTAAATAGAGATAAAGCGTTACTCTGGGTAATGGATTCAAAGGGGATCAAACAGTTACTTGCCCTGGTTGGAATATTTATTGTAAATGCTACATGTCACAGCTAATTGGTCTTAATTTTGCATTTGCATTGATGATTGATTTGGGAAAGGGATCATAGGTGATGATAAACCATATAATTGAAGACATGTGCAGTACTTGGTAAAACCTTCATATGGAAAAGTAGAATGGACTAAATTTAAATTCAAATTCATGCATGCATAATAGTGAGACCAGTAAAAAGTTTCAAAGTCATGTAAACTCGTGTTAATACTGTAAGTCTTTTTATTTTAATCCTGATGTAAAAATTTTACAATCTGCTTTTGTTAAAGTACTTATGCTTTATGCATACGCTACCGATTGAATTACATACTCCCAGGTATATACAGGTTAATTCATGTTTGCAATTAAAAAAAGTAATGGCACAATGTCATTTTTATTCAATAGAAGGTGTTTATGTAAAATAGAGGCTGGAATCGAGAGTTAGTGTGCATAGTTCTTTGTCATACTCTCCCCATGGCAGTCATATAAAACTTAATGATATATACTAATGATATTGTATGTTCGAGTACATAACAGGGTATTGTGAATTCTTATATGCAGATCGCTGGAACTAGGCAGGTAATTTTATTCATTGATAACACTCTACTGAAAGTATATAAATATATAATACACATTGAAATTATGTATTTAATTTTCTTCTCAAAATAATTTTAAGATCCAAAAATCTGTCTCAACTCAACCTATTACATTGACTGCGTAACGTAGTGGTATGATCGCTTGGTAGACATAAAGATCGTGAGTTCGAATATTAAAGTGCGTGTTTCTTATCTAGGCTTTTAGTTTTTTATTTTCTCTCTGTACATTTTCCTACGTTTTCTCTTATTATTTTATAATTCATGTATAAATAATGTAAGAGATACATATAATACAACATTACACTTTGAAAAGTATCTCGGGAGAAAACAGTCCTAAACTATTTTAATGACCGAAAGTCATCGCTGCTAGCTTGATTTATTTTTAAAATTTTCTAACAATCCTGTTAACAGTATTGAACAAGTAAAATTATTGTCATGTAACAAACTTGAAACTATTAAATTTATCTCTGGTCCTCAAATAATAACAAACATGTAGTTTGATCTAGAATTCAGGGTACATGAACATGTATCTAAATGTATAAATAGATCTAGAAACAGGTGATTTCCTTTTTAAATACTTGAATTGGCCATGTCGTCGGTAAGGCAGCTAATGGCTCTTTAAGTGCATTTTAAAAACTTCCTGAATTGAACAAAGTATAACTTCCTTATTGTACAAAACCTGTTGTACTTCTACTATTGCTAAATACGTAAACATATAGTAACCTAAGACGTAACCATAGGTAGTGAATGTTCCTTCGGCAAGCGCTCGGCACTGAAAGTGAAAGTCACGGGTCTTTCGGATATTACCTTAAAAACGTAGGTCCCGTGTCACGGTAGGCGTTGGCACGATAAAGAACCTTCAATGGTTAATGGCCCCGAATCCCAAGTATAGGTCTAAATTTGAAGCCATTCATTGGCATAAGGTGACGTCTCCATGTGAGTGAAAAATTCTCGAAAGGGACTTAAACCATATACAATCAATCAATTAATCTTATATGGCTCTGTGATTTTCTGAAGATAAAATAACCAGATTTTATCATTAAAAAACTGCTATGTTACCACCATCTCATCTTTAATAGTATTACTTAGTATATTACAGTCTGTTGGAAGAAATAAATATCAATTGATAGCCCATAATATTAATAATTTACATCATTGTTGCGAAGTAAATTTCTAAATACATGTACCCCCCCCCCTAAAAAAAGGTTTTCAATGTTTTAATTTTTTTCTACCAACTTTAAATTTATCATTGGGTTAATGTTATTGAAACTTTTTTTGTATGTGTAAGATGAATGAGGTCTAATATATTTAGTTCTTTTTATCAAATAACCATGTTTATATTTCATCCTGTATATACAGATGGAGATGTCACGTCGTTATCTCTTAATTGAGGGACTTAAATCAGAAATCTATTCACATCTACTCAAGTTTTTCCTGGTAGATTAACGGATGAAGGAAGAAAATCTACAGCATTATCATGCAAAATTATAAAGTAATTATTCAGATATACAGACAAAACTATGATGTCAGTCACATTTTTATATATTTAATGGATTATATATTGTTTACTTTAATATCATTTTTGTTGGAGGTCATATTTATTCTATCAAATTCTTCAGTTATACCGAAATGTGAGAGGTAAGTATCTGTACAGAATTTAACATAAATCGATGGATGGTATCATGCTAGAAATATTTTGCGGTCATCTTACTCATGTAACTTAAACTATATCATCTCATCTGGCATATACAGTACCATTTTGCTTACAATTTTCATTTAAGTAAGCCTTAAATTATATATTTGTGTGTATATGAGTATTTAATTTTTCATTACGATATATATTGAGAGGAAAAAGTTGAAAACAAACTGCTCAGCAACATGTTCTTGCCTTTTTATTCACATATGCAATTCAATTACTAGATTGCAAAACATTTATACTTACCGTACATCTGACCAATTTTCTTAAATTTCGGCCACATAGTAAAAAAAAAACCCCGCACATTATGTTCTCCTGCGTTTCCTGTCCCTTTCAGTATGTAGAAAATTCATACGTATGAACACATTTTATTGCGCTCAATACGCGTTGTTCCAACGCGAAATGTAATAACAGCGCAAAATGTAATTAACCTTGATTATTACATTTAGCGTCGTGATTAACGCAAAATGTAATAACACGATTTTTAGACTAGTACATTTTGCGTTACTACATTTGGCGTCGAGATCAACGCAAAATGTAACTAGTGCTAATTGTAACGGGAACCGTTACAGATGTTCCCCAAACGCTCCCCAACTCCCTTCTCGTGCCAGATTCCTGTAAGTTTCATTAAAATAGGCAGAATCTATGCATTTAAGACTTAAACAACATCGCATGAGCGTAATGACCATGTCATCTTGTCTACACTATTTTACTCATTGCACGTGCACGCACGTGCATGATGACCATACCTTCTTGTAGGAGTCTATTATGCCTGTCTATGTTCTTAATCCCATCTTGTTTGGTTGAAAAACAAGGGAGTTATAGCCATTTAAAGTTTAAGCCAATCAGATTGCAGCGCACGTGCATGCGCGTGTTTTCATGACAATTATTATATATCATATTGTAGGACATCTTAAAGTATGCCTATGATTTAAATTTCATGCTATTTCGTCAAAAAACAGAAAAGATATTGAGATTTTTGTTTCAGCCAATCAGAGCAAAGCGCACGTGCACGCAGGTGCATGTATGTGAATGTTGACCATACCATCTTGTAGGAGTCTTTTATGTCTATCTATGTTCTAAATCCCATCATGTTTGGTTGGAAACAAAGGGAGTTATAGTCATTTAAAGTTTCAGGCAATCAGATCGCAGCGCACGTGCATGCACATGATTTCACGAAAATTTTTATATATCATATTGTAGGGTATCCTAATGTATGACTATGTTCTAAATTTCAAAGCATTTCATCGAAAAACCAAAAAGATATTGAGGTTTTTGTTTCAGCCAATCAGAGCAAAGCGCACGTGCATGCGCGTGAGTTCATGCAAATTTGACCATATCGTCATATCTATACATCTTATATATCCTTATATAATGAGTTTCAAAATATTTCATCAAAAAATATAGAAGTTACACCCATATTAAATATATCAGTCAATTTACTCATTTCACGCGCATGCACGTGCATGCGTATGCGCGCAAAATGACCTTCGTTCCGCACACCTACACTACACACCTATTAACCCTAAAAAGGTTTTAGCTCAGTTGGGTGAACAGTTTCTGAGAACACTCGCGGACAAAAAAAGTACCGGAGAAGAAATAAGAAAAAAAATAATAATAATAATAACTAGGGCTAATTGTAACGGGGACCGTTACAGATGTTCCCCAAACGCTCCCCAACTCCCTTTTGGTGCCATATCCCCTGTAAGCTTCATTAAATAAGACAAACTCTATGCATTTGAGATTTTAACAACATTTACCCAGAAGTGTACCAAGTTCATTCAAATTTTAGCATTGCACGCGTGCGCGTGTGAATGCATGTGCGTAATGACCATATCATATTGTCTACACAATCTATATATTTTAATAAACTAAATATTAACGTATTTAATCCAAAAGTATTAAAAAATACGCTCATTCAAGTGTATTTTGGATTTTACTCATTTCACGTGCACGCACGTGCACACATGAGCATGGTGACCATACCTTCTTGTAGAAGTCCATTACATCTATCTATGTTCTAAATCCCACCTCGTTTGGTTGAAAACCAAGGGAGTTATAGCTGTTTAAAGTTTCAGCCAATGAGACTGCAGCACACGTACACGCACGTGTATGCATGTGCATGGTGACTATACCTTCTTGTAGAGGTTCATTATACTTATCTATGATCCAAATCCCATCCTGTTTGGTTGAAAATCAAGGGAGTTATAGCTATTTAAAGTTTAAGCCAATCAGATTGCAGCGCACGTGCATGCACGTGTTTTCATGATAATTGCTATATATCTTGTTGTAGGATATTATAATGTATGGCTATGTTCAAAATTTCAAAGGATTTCGTCAAAAAACAAGAAAGATATTGAGACTTGAGTTTCAGCCAATCAGAGCGAAGCGCACGTGCATGCGCGTGAGATCTTGCTATTTTGACCATGTCATATTGTCTATGCTACTAATATATCCTTATATTATGAGTTTCAAAGCATTTCATCAAAAATGTGAAAAGTTACGCCTATATCAATTAAATCGGTCATTTCACGTGTTGCACGTGCACGCTCTTGCAAGCACGTGCGCGCAAAATGACCTTCGTTCCGCAAATCTACATAACATGCCTACTTACCCTAAAAAGGTTTTACCTAAGTCGGATGAGTAGTTTACAAGATCACTCCCGGACAAAAAAGTACCCAGGAAGAAGAAAAATAATAATAATAATAAGAAACAGAGTAAAAACAATATGTTCCCCAACTTCGTTTGGGGAACATAATAAGAAACAGAGTAAAAACAATATGTTCCCAAACTCCGTTTGGGGAACATAATAACGTGCTTTTCGTTGTTACGTTTTGCGTTATTTTATTTTTGCACTGAAGACATCGCAAAATGTAATAAAACAATATGTAATAAAACAAAATATAATTTTTTTTTGACTGTGTTTAACAAAAACATTCATGAAAGTGATTCAGTTTTATACATGTAACCAACATAGGAAACACGCTGTAGAAATATTTAGAACTAAAATAATGAGACCAATGTTAGGGTTTTTACGGACATAAATACATCTAAATGTATCGTTTTTCTGACTCTGATTTCAGTTATATTGAATACACTGAACTTAATTATGCAGAACTAATTTAACTTTGATTGGCATATTTTTGATAGTCTTATTAAATTTCTAAACAATAACACATATTTTATTACCAAAGATTGACCATGGGTTAATTAAAAGCTCTTGATAAAGGTATGCATATTCAACATGAATAAAGAACTACGAACGATAGTATTGTTCTCCCGCTTACCTCTATGTCAATTCTCAAAAGTTAACATATTCGAATGAATTTCAAAATTTTTATAGATATTTATATGAATTTTCATAAAACGTTACTTATTTAGGATATCAAAGAGAGATAACTTTATAATTTTGGTTAAACTTGTGTTTTTCACTATAGAAATCAACAGAAAACGGAAAATATTTTTAAAACATCCCCCCCCCCCGTGAAACAAAAAATCCTTTTTACAGATAATATAGACTGTCATTTTACAATTTTATCCCAAAGCTTTTTGTGTTTCACGGGGGGGGGGGGGGGGCAAATGTTTATAGACAAAAAACGAAAAAAAAAATCTGATTTTTCACCAATTTTAAAGCTATTTACAACTAAATAATTGTACTTTGTTAATTTAGATATGTTTTTTTTATTTGCGTAAAACATAAGAAAAGATATGAGATACATTTTACCATATCTAAGACTATTTCAAGATATGGCGATTCTTGAAAGTTCGATTTCACCAGAAAATATAGTCTACCACCTTTTTTTCAAGAGCTGAAATTAATGATAATTTACTATCTAGCGCTGGAACTAAAATGATTACTCAGTTACCATATAACTGTTCTTTGTATTAAACAAAGATTTAATGGCCAAATTGCCATTAATATTGAATTTAATGGGTGCAAAATGTAGGCGAGAATCAAGAGTTAGAGTTCGTAGTTCTTGGTTAACAAATCAGAAGTGTATGTGTATGTCCACGTCAAGCAAGGAGGGGTAGGGTGGGATGTTTACTTCGTATATTTATTATTACATTATTGTGGACATGCAGAAACAATCTATTTCATTAAAGGAGGGAAAGAAAGAGAGAAATAGAATTTTGTTTTTGTTTGTCTGCAATGCTGGAGATTTGCATGGAACAGTATAGTATCAATCTTGTCAATAAAGCAACAAACCTCTTTCCCGCTATACATTTCTGCCAAATATCGTACACGCCAAATATAATAAATTTACAGTATTCAAATTTTAATTCCATTTGTATAAAATTCATTCACACAGAGGTTTCAAAGGTTGCTGTCCAGACTACTCGTGGGATAACGAAAGTCAAGATTGTAAAAGTAAGTGAATGAGAGAATCTGTTGTGCATTCGAATCAGGTAGTAGAAATGTTGACGTACATGTAGATGTACATGTAGATAAAATTGTCATTTTAAGTTTATTATGACAAGGGGCACACGGCTGGTGTGACCGGTTAGCAGGAGATGTTTACTCCTCCATGGTACCTGTTACCACCTTTGATGTTTTGCAGATGTTTCCTCTGCTCCTGTTTTGTGTTGTTTTACTGACTTTTGGGGTTGAATACTCTACGATTCCTCCATATATTACACTTCTTATTACATGAAATGTATGAAAATTACTTTGGCATGCTAAAAGAACAAAATATTATGGCAGCACTGTTCAAGCTATGAAAAGTTACCCCAACCCTTTCTCTCAAGTGCATGTCATTTATTGTTCAATATAGTATCCATGGGTTATAGTATTAAAGGGAATATCCAAATTACATAATTAAAATATATATATGCGTAACAGAATATGCGACGATCACTTCGAACGCAGTCGAACAAAGTTAGCAGCTTTTTATAGGCACCATTTTAATATGTTTTATGTATCACATATGCATGTACAGATTGACTTAGATTAAAAATAAAACTATGATGGTGGAGTGAATGACGATTTCTTATTACACTGTATCTACCAACTTAACAGTATATAAATGTAAAGTTGCCTACATAGATTAAATTTTAATTATAGTTCCAAACATTATGAATGGAGGTTGCGTTTTACAAGTCTTTTTTTTTTGCACAGTTTAAAAGTTATTTGGATAAAAGTTTTTGAAAGTGCATTTTCATCCAAACCTTTGTGACTGTGTATTTTTAATTTGACATAACATTTGACACATTAGTTGTTTTCTCGTTGCTTAATATGTTTTTAAATTTCCTATTGTAGAATTGATTTGTTTTCAAAACTAATCAAGAATTAATATTATTGTAGAATGCTTACCAGGATATGGAGGAATAAACTGTACAAAATGTCCATTTCCTTTCTATGGAGATAAGTGTCAAGGACACTGTCAATGTTCGATGGAATTGTGTCACTTTTCTCGAGGTTGTTCAGTTCCATCAACAGGTTGATTGATTTCATTTCTTTTACAAATTCGTAGAAAATATCATTCAGTACAGATCAACAACCAATTGTTCCTATGAACATCCTTAATTTTACGTACCACAATCAAAACTAAGAAATCAGAATTATTGAAAATATTGCTTTTACAGTATTTCTTTATTCATAGAAATGGAAGACCATTCTACAGTCATTAGTACAGTAATGGAAAAGGACACCATCTGGACGACGGGGTCATCCCCATACATGTACACAAATTTTACAAGCAGAGTTCCAACAAAGAAGCCTTCCAGTATCAACAGAATCATCCTTATTTCTATAGTAGTGATTGGTTTTGTGGACGTACTTATGATTTTAACTAACGTTGTTGTATGCATGTATGATCGGAAATATAAAACTTATTCTCGGGATCTGAGAGACACAACTGTCAATTTTCCCGATAACGACACGATGTATGAAAACGTTCAAATTATATTCCCTCCTGTCTGAGTGTATATCGGACACATCGCCGTCTTTATAACTATCAAATGAAACTTAACATGTCATTGGAGTTGCAGTAATCAAGAATTTCAGATATCGCAATAACCACATTGTGCCACAGTCATGATCGAGTGAGGACATACATGGATCAGTCAGGGAAATATATAATGAAATTGAAACAAATGAACTGAATTTTTAAAAGATCTTTCACGTTTATTAAAAAAGTCGGTTATCTAAAATTTTGTGTTGATGAATTTAAGAGAAATAATTTTAAACTGATTTCTTTTTTCGTACAAAAGGTTCTCATTACTGTAAACCAACTTTTATCTGCAACGAATTTATGTCGCGATTTACCAGGCGAAAATTAGTCCTTGACAATTAATTTTTTCGATCAAGTCTAGTTTGGATCAGTTGTTAAGTGACACAGAGACCCTAAGGACCTGTTCGCGGCGATAAATATTCGCGATGACGAGGCTCTCGTGAAAATTTCTTGCATACAAATAGATTTGGTTTACAGAATCTCGTCATACATACGTATCATCATAGAAGATCTTAAATGCAGCATTAAAAATCATGCCTAAACATATATATACATGAATAAAATCCAAATGTAAATAATAAAACTCGATCAAACTTAAATCTAAAGCACTTTCGCCCCATGCGGGCTCATCAGTAGATAATGATCGGAAATTCAGTAAATTCAGTAAATCTACTGATGAGCCCGCATGGGGCGAAAGTGTTTTAGATTAAAGTTTGAGTTTTTCATTAAAATTTGTATTTTATTTTATCCCTGTACCAATGAAAAATATTTTTTTTTGAATATACTTGAATATATCGACATCTTTTAAATCCTTATACTGTATTTTGAGGTATGACTTTTTAAATTTTGGATTGAAAACTGGTTCATGCTTCCTGGGGATATAATCCGATTTTTCCGTATTAATAGGGTTAATTGAAATGAGGAACTTTAAACGATCGACGCAAAGAACATAACATGGATGTATACACAACACATGTTGAATTAAGTGACGTTTTGTGATCATTTTTAGACTTTCTCTTACCATTGATTTTCAGATTAGATCGACTTTCTCGATATAAACTAATGTTTTTAATATGCGTGTTCTGAAGGATAAGGTGTATGAATAACTAAGAGTTGGGATAAACAATACACAGCTAGGATAAGGCTGCCCGTAAAATATCTAATAGAATATGACGTCAGGTAACTGCATACCTGAGCTGACATAACGGGGAAAGTGTCATAATTTGTTCATGGCATGTAGATTTATTTGGGAACTTGCTGTTTAATTCAAGTGTTAGGATTGTTTTTAAGCTCAAGTGTGCTGTTATGATTTTGAACATTTGAAATTTTTATATCCACATTCCTTTTGCTTATTCGATATGCACACATTCAGACTAAAGCAGTATTTATTTGTGAAACGCTCCCCTTCGACGTCAAGTTACTAGTACGTCCACGTCCACGACAGAATTAGAATTTATGAATCGTGTTTATATTGGAATGGCACAAGTGATAAACAAGGACAAATTGAAGATATTCTGTGTGAATCCACAAGAAAAAAGTACGTATTCTAACTGAATTTGGCTGGGGGACTGTGTGTAGTTTATCCATTTTTTTTTTTATAAATCACGAAAAAGAGACCCTTCTTATGCAGGTAAATTTAATTTCTCCTAAAATATTTTCTAAACGAGTAAAAATTAAACCTACCCCCAGTACTTTCTATGTACAAGAGATCACGATGAATTGATAAATTAAATGTAACAAACTTTGCACAATATTTTTGTTTTGAAACAATTGTTGCAAACAATCAGAGACAGTTTTGATATTAGAAACAAGCTTACAGTAGTATAATATATTGCAATACATGTATATGGCTAACAACACATTTCTGTATATAAATATGTGCCTTAGTGCCAATAAAGAATCTCCGTCACGTGATCAACACAGTCATGTGACAATACATAAATGCTTTAGAATAAAACCTGATTAAACTATTATCTCAAGTTGTCTGCAATTTCAAACAAGGAATACATATTAAAATTAAAATCTACTTCAGAATAAAATGTATATTTTCAAGGCATTTTAAGTCTTCGGACAGCATTATCATAACTGCGTATCTATTTCATAACGTTAAAACTTCTAAATTCTCCCATACACTCAACTAGACAATTGGTTTTTAATCGTTTCTGAAATGCCAATAACACATTGCTTGCCGTGTTTGACAAGCTTTTCGAAAATTCATCATCAAAAAAGGTAATTACGGTTTATGTCTATAAAAGAATGTTATCGTGTTCAATTATGCAGGAAAACCGTCATTTGACGAACGTTATTACATGACTGTATATAACGAAATTCAATAATATAAGCTTTTATGGTGATATCGTTAAACTTATTTAACGACAAAAAGGTACGTACATGTACTTCTATACATAGTCTCCTAAACGAGTGCAATTATAAGACCTTCAATCCGAGCCCTTCAACTTTCAACAAACAAATGTAAACTTAATACAACTGACATCATGTAAATTTGTGTTTTCAAAAAGAAAATATAATAATGAAAAGCCAGTAAAGCAAATTTGCACTATAAAAAGCTATTCAAAAGATAATGAGCCCATACAAGGAATAAAAATATCATTAAGCCTTAGGCTATTTTTTAAATTCTTTAATTAACTTGCAAAACTCGAAGATTTTTTAACTTTAAATAATCTATTTTTTTCAAGCATCGTATAAAAAAAAAATAGTACTGTTTCTCAGATTTGCTGATAATATCACTATGTTTTAAACCAAAATCAAACCACTGACATTCTGCAAATTATAATCCAAAGTCCATAATATCCTAAACTTTAACTAATAGGTGGTCGCTGATTGCTCGTTTGAAAAGGGTCAAATAAGTTTCTTTTTGTTAGCTCAGTCTTTCCAAGAGGAAAACGTAGAACACCCGCTTGGTATCCCTTTCGTCTTGCAAATATTTCTGAATGAGAGGTAAAGCATGCACAATCAATCTTCATGCATATAATTTTCTTAATGATGTTTTGATGCGTCGCTAGCTATAAGATGAACAGGTGTCCGACAACAGATTGCAATCTGTAGAGCTGGTAATAATCCACTTGTATAGACCTAGATAAAAGGGTCAATACACACTACAATATATCAATAGGGTAACAAAAAAGGAATAGGTTTGAGACATTTTTTTTTTAAATTATTTTCATTTTCTGCAAAATTAATACCATTCAATAGCAGACATATTGGAACCTTGTTGAGGAATGAAATATAAATATTTTGAACAGAAATCAATCTCAGATGACCAATGGAACATTACAAATTCGAAGCAGTCAGCAACACGGACCTCTAAAAGTCAAGTTGGGATAAGGTACAATGCTGGAGTAAGCACCAAAAGCACGTCATCTTGAAAAGAATTATAGGATCATGTGAGAAAAGGACATCAGTCCCAGTACATCTGTAATATGTCTTTTTGAAAGGCGACTGAATGAACTTGCTGCAATTCTGGCGAAGTTCCCTACAACTTTTTCCATAATATGATGTTGATTTCATATTTCAGGCCCATCATTGTCCCCCGCTTGAAAAGTGGGGGATATTAATTTGGGTTTGTCCGTCCGTCCGTCTGTCCGTCCGTCCGTCCGTCTTTCTGTCTGTCTGTACCGCTTTCGTTTCCACACGATATCTCGAGAACCCATTGAGCTTTTGCAATGAAATTTAGCATAGCAACTCCCTATGGACTAAAGAAGACCCCTATTGATTTTGAGGTCAAAAGGTCAAAGGTCAAGGTCATAAATAAGCAAATTCTGTCTGTTATAACACTTTCGTTTCCACACGATATCTCTAGAACCATTTGAGGTATTGCAATGAAATTTTACATAACAACTCCCTGTGGCCTAAGGAAGACCCCTATTGATTTTGAGGTCAAAAGGTCAAAGTTCAAGGTCGTAAATTTATACATTCTGTCTGTGTGTAACACTATCATTTCCGGGCGATATTTCAAGAAGATTTTGAGCTTATGCAATGTAATTTTATACCAAAACTCCCTAGGACCTCTCTCACCCCTCTCAAAGTGTCCCGCCCCGTTTGTTTTATTAGTATTTATAGTATTACATGTCGCTATTTTTAGCACAGGGGCATGCGGAGAGTTATTGCGTATAAAACAGGTTCTCGGCGGACTTTATGTTCTTATTACATCTACTAGAACTGTTTAATAAAGGCTAAATAAATAAAACACCATGGATTGTGTAAAATTTTGACAATATCGAGCATGAATATATACATGTATGTGACTTAACTTCTGCATATACTTGACGACAATTAAAGCGCATCCGTGGTCTGGTGGTATGTCTCCCGCTTTACAAGTGAGAGGTCCCGGGATCGAATCTCGGACTATCCTTTTTTTTTTTTTTTTTCTTTTTTTTTTTAAATGATAGTATCCAGCATGTGAAAAGAAAAATTTATGAGGTTATAAAATCACTATTACAGTGTGATTAATATTCCATATAAAAAGAATCTTCTATACACATAATAAAGAATAAGCAATCAAATCTTTATACGCATATTGACTTACATGTATTTTATTTGCATCAGTATACATTTATACATTTAATAATTCTACAATTTCAGTCAGGGGGATCCGACTTTTTCCCTAAGCGGGGGACACGAATTCTCTGAATTAGCTTGATTTTCATGTTTTTCCTATGACAACAATTTTTTTTATCTACACAGTTTTAGACAATTTCGAAATTTGTTACTTGAAAAATTAAATCATATAAATTGGAAAATTTTTTTATAAAAGCAAACTAGAAGGTTCCAAGGAACGCATGTGTTGCCTACTTTCTCCATGTAGCTTCATCGCGCGAGGTGACAGACCAATAAATCAAACATCAATCAATATACCTAATTTATTCTACCTTTTTGATACCCTCTCTCCAATGTCAATCGTGATCGAATGTAATAAGGATACTAGAGGTCAGATTCTGCAATATTTTGCCTAAGATGTGTGATACTCTTTATTTAAGTTCCCTTTTTCTGACACCAATCTTGTTAACTGCTTTTTAGCTAGCATTCAAGATGTAAATCAATCTATGGGTGTTCATCTTCTTATTTACTATTTGTATGATCATGATATTTTGCCCGCAAAGAAAAAAAATGACATCCGTGAATAGTTTAGAAAAGAACATTTATTAGACTGCAGCAGAATCTGACAATCAATCAAATGAAGAATGACTCAGATGAATAATTAAATTGAAAATATATGAAATAGCTAATTATCATAGTACGTGTTTCCAACAATCCTCCAAAAAGATTTCCGTCTGTCTTTCCTGCATGCGTATTACCATACGACAATCCTCGGCCGACTCTGCTACGCCTCTTGAAAGGTACGAGCTATACGAGTAACTCGATCCTTGAAGCACATTATCCGTCCACAAATTAATTAAGTGTAAAATACCGATCACAATATGTAATTTCATAGTGTTTATGTACAAGTTTGGAACTGGTTCTCATAGAGTTTCAAATTACAATTTGATGAGCTTATAAACTTGTATAAATCTTAAATTATTAAAATTCCATCTCTCAAAATTAGAAATAAAAGTCATATGTAGAATAAAACTTCTCATATATATATTTTTTTGCAAAGAAGTTCAAAGGTTAAAATCATGTAATTTGAAATGCTTGCATTTTTCATAGTGTATTACATGTATCATGACAAACAGTGCACAAGCTAAAGAACATAGTCTTACTTCTTAAATGTCAATAAAGTGCCCCGCCACAGCATGATACGCCCGTCAAATATTGTTCAATAATCATCACAAATTGGTAATTAGAGTGCAAGAAAATCAGGTAACTTTGATTACCAAGTTCAAGATTACAAGATTGATCTAATTTCCATAAATTTCTTATCATATTTATTGTACATACATGTCTAAGAGTGTAGGCAATAATTATAAGAAATAATACCCCGTACGAAACAGTCCGGGCGGCCTAGACACGGCACAGGCACTGATTCCGTCTCCAGAAACCCGACGGGTGCTTTAGCATTCCGTGCTCCTATGTAAATTATGTATGGAAAACCGTGCCTAAATGTGGTCGAGGCACGGACACGGCACGGGATATTGACCGAAATATTTAAACCAAATCACACGGTTTTTCAAAACCCGTGTCAGAAAGCCGTGCTAGTTTCCATATATGGACTCACGGATTCTGTCAACCCGTGTCTGAAACCCGTGTCCTTGTCCATATATGGAGACACGGTTTTTTGGAAACCCGTGTCAAAAAAGCCGTGCCATATACCATATAAGGAGTCACGGGATCTGTGCATTTGTCTAGATCTAGGTCATGGCCTTCAGAGAATCTCCTGATGCCAAAATGGTGACCGAAACCAAACTAACTTCATATTGCTTTACATTAATGCTTAGTTTTAGAATTTTAAAAGCTAAAAATCTTATATGAATGTGTCCATTTACTTTCTGTGAACAAGATTAATTTTATCAGTTACAATCCATGCTAGTTTTTAATTAAGATTTTATTGATAATGTACAATATTCAATTGTAATTTAATCTAGTAGCTAAGTTTGCACAATCTGAAAAAGAATTTAGTTTAAACAAAACTTTCACTAGCACAGTGATGTCACATAAAATATATACTATATATAAAGGATTAGTGAAAGCCCAACTAAAGTCATTCAAGTAAACCTAAACTATTTCATCATGTTCATTGTCAACATTGCAATACAGGAAGATCATAGAAATTGAAAAATTGACTTATTTATTCTAGATTACACTTACTGCATTTACTAGTAGTTCAAAAGTGAAGAAATTATCCCAGACTGACATAAATACAATTCCAACTGACATCTATTAGTTTAATATCCTTTAACTAGGGCAAAAACACACATTCTTAGCTCATGACCATGAATCCCTCCAATTTGATATTCAAATAAAGGAAGTTATGATTGAGCATGCTCAGTAAAAAGCCGTGAGATATAAATAAATAGTTTGAAGCAAAACCCGTCTGAATTAAAAACTGTCTCCCTGCGACACGGATTCCGTGCCTCCGCACGGGTTTCTGTGAGCGAGGATTACTCACTTTTAGAACATGGAAGCCGTGTCCGTGTCTTGGACATGCAGAACCCGTGCAACTTTTTAAAAACCCGTGCGGATTCCATGTCTTAGCCGTGCCCATGCCGTGCCTATTCCGCCTCGAACTTTCGTATGGGACATCACATAATTCTAAACTGGCTGAGTTAGAGCTTAACAAATATCCATCTGCTGCTTTTTTTATTGCATATTTTATGATTGACTAAAAATGCTACAGTTTAAAAAACATCAAACAGAAATTATTCTTTAGACTATAAAATTTGATAAGACATGGCACTCTGCAATTTATTGCAAATATATAAAAACTGAAAATAATGTATTTTTTTTTCCAATGTAAATATGTATAATTAGTTTTTATTATATCACACAATATTAATTTAGTTTTAATCAAATAATGTATTTTAAAATATCAATTTGTTTTAATTACATTACACCAAATAACTAATTGAAAGATCTGAACTAGCCATCAAGAATTCTTAATAATTAACACATTCAACTATGAGGCCATTTCTTTTTGCCCAACTCCCAAGAGACAACAGCTGCATGGTCAGAGATGGTCTTCCATTTAGCTCTTGACAATAAACTCATTAATTTCTCTCTAATTTGACATGCACATTTCTGCTATCAAAATTCTTCTTGACCAGTGCTTGTTAATTATTCCCATGAGACAAACTGCATTCCTCTCATAACATTAACATTTCTTACAGATTGCTATAAAGTATATGATGAAAAAATAAGTTTTTTACTTGATTTTACATTTTTTAACAAGGATACAACTATAATTTTTTTCATTTTTTAGGATTATGAAATTGAAAATTTAAAAGAATTAGTTTTTTTTCAAAAATTTCACTTAAATTAAAGTCAAAGTGACCTTGAAATAGGCCGCGACACACCGTCTACCTAAGATGTATATTTTTGCCAAGTTTGACAGCTCTAGGTCTAATAGTTTTCTTGTTATGAGCCGGTCAGGATTTTTTCCTTATTTAGCCATAGCATCTTTATTAAAGGTCAGAGTGGCCTACTTTTTATGCGCGACACACCGTCTATCCAAGAAGTACCAGTTGACAAAGTTTGATAATCCTATAGGCCTAATAGTATTGAAGTTATGAGCCGGTGTAACGTTGAATATTGACCCGAGTTGAAAATTGACCCGGGGGTCATTTTTCAACGTTGAATATTGAACCGGGGTCATTTTTCAACGTTGAATATTGAGACCAAAAGTCGTTGAATTTATACCCGGGGTCATTTTTCAACAGCTTGATATTTTTTTTTCTTGCACCTGGTGACGTCAACAAGTTGAAAATTGACCCTGTTGAATATTGACCCCACCTCAAAGTTTGAACATTTTTTTAGCTGGGAAGTTGTTTTACGGGATTTATCATGCAATATCACTTTATTTATATTTTGGTTTCAATTTTTCCCTTTTCAAGAATAATAGAAATAAACATACATTATTACCCCGTGTATACATGTACATTTTGAACAGTGCACGATTTCAGTTATCTTCAAGCATGGCAACTTTATTTTTGACAATACTTTCCAAAATCCATGGCATCCATGAATAACTACAAAACAACGAATAGGGCATAAAACAAAAATCTTAAAAATCTGCAGTCTAGAAAGTAGCCCTATATATATTGATCAGGTTGGTGGAACATCCCATCTAGTCAAATTCAGTATAAAAATAACAAAATTTATAGCCTAAAAATTAGAATGAAACACATCGACGAAAACGATTCCAATGATAGGTTATGTTTGTGAAAAGAGCAATATAGCGCCCATAGCATGTAAGTAATGCTGACTTTAAATAATTTGTTGAAATCCCTGTAACAATTAACTTATTTGTCAGTAGACTGTCTTGGCTTGAAAATTGATCGCTTTCGGACCATAAACTTGAGAATGAGATTATTCTTATTCTAAAACATTCTTATTCTTTGGAATGTGGTTCCTATTTGATTACTTGTTATTTCTATTCCATTATTTGTAATTTCTATTCCAATGACAGGAAATGTGACAATATGATTCATATATCTTAAAATTTACATATTTTTTTTCTCGAAAACACGCGTTTCCTATTCAATGTCATTAACATTTAAAACAATCGGTTGCTAGTCGCTAATTTTGTCATTCCTATTCGATAATTTTATTTTTTTTTTCGATAATTATTTGGTTTATATGCAATAAAGTTGTTGTTCGAAAACATACTAGCATCCATTTCTATTGGAAAAAAAACGATTCCTATTCGATAAACTTTTCATTTTATTTACATAATTTTATCTCTCCTATGCGATGCTTTTTTATTCCTTTTCAATAATTGCCATGATTGCATTCTGGGAAATATGACAAATTAAACTAGAACTGGTTGTAAACTCAATTAAATAGGAATGTAAAGTTACACATTATTATCGAATATAAATCATTTTATCACATAGATTGACAAAATTTGAAAATTTTGGGAATAAGGCACATGTTTTCTCTCTTCAAGACTTAGAGACTATAGGGATCAGCATAAATTAAGCTGTTGCTGTTTAATATTAAATAAATGTGTTTCGTTTTATACATTGATGGAGTAATTATAGAGGATTTAGTTATTCAGAATGCTAATTTAATTATTTGATTATGTCCCGTATCAATTTTTGACAAAGGTATCCAATATGTTTTAATATAAAGCACATGTAGATCCTAATTCAAGACTTCAAGGCATTGTTACGTCTCATCAATTACGGAACATTAAAAAATATTAATACAGGTTGTAGTATTTTTTTTTCAGAAACATCAAGTCATACTCTGTATTATCTTTAATTGAGAAATCAATACTATTTCTGTTTTTACAAAAAATTATCTCCATTTTAACACTTGTTCTATGAGAAAACTAGGCAAGGGTGTTTGTCACTCACTTTAATGAAATTTTCTAAAAGGACTCCTGCAATATAGCATATGATCACAAGAAAAAAAAACATGGTCAAAATGCATTTCAGATTCTATGAACAGTAACTCAAGTCTTTATGCTGTTATATACTTAATCATGTGATCAAGTCAGAGAGCTTAGTATAAAAGGTGATATCACCCATTTGAATAAGTGCTTTCACCTATTTGAATAAGTGGTATCACCTATTCGTAAAGGTGATATAACCTATTTGAGTTTCTTACAACAGCAAATAATGAATGCTCCCTGTAATAATATAGATTACCACTGGAACCAAGAAAATTCGGACTACCCAGTTTTCATGCGTTTTCTACGATTTTCTTGTTGTTAACATGATATATAAGTGAAATAAATTAATTTGTAAGCAAAAAACAACTGCAGCTGTTCAACGGGAAAAGGTGATATCACCCATTCGAATAGGCGATATCACCAATTCGAATAAGCGATATCACCTTTTCGAATTGGTGATATCACAAATTCAAATCAAATAGGTGATATCATCTATTGGAACAGGTGATATCACTTATTCAAATAGGGGATATTACTTTTTGTAGTAAATACCAAAACGGGGCCTCATACCTATGAATTAAGTCACAGTAGTGAAAACCCAATCATAAATATGTGTTTTTATGCTGTTGAATTTTGAACCGGTTTCATGATCAAAATTCAACGACCCGGCTCAGTTTTCAACGGATCAGGGTCTAAATTCAACACCTTTAGTCTCAGTATTCAACGTTGAAAAATGACCCCCGGGTCAATTTTCAACCCGGGTCAAAATTCAACGTTACACCGGACACGAGTGGACAGACAGACGGACATGAAGCCTATAACATTATACGTCCCGCCTTAAGACGGGCGTATAAGAATACATGTATGCTGTAGATCGGCACCATGGCATATTTTGGAAAGTAGGTCACAGTTCAAAGGTCATGGGTAATGAGATCAATATTTATAGTAATTTATAAAAGCCATGATGTCATGTAATACCCCAGGTATATGCCTAAAATATCGATTTGAAATCCATATCTCTTAGTTTTTGAGGCATGGGTGTGACAGACGGACAGATAGATGAAAATACAGCTACATGTAGAAAGACAGACATCGGGTAAAGTGATCCCTATGTGCCGCTCTGATCTGCAAGGAAGATACTTAAGGAACTTTTTAAAGTTTTGTATGAGTAATTGGTGTTTAATAGGTCCAGTACAAAAAATATTTTACCTATATCAATATTAATACATGTAGCTTGTAGGTATTTGAACTTAACCAACATCAAATTCCTTGATACCGTCATATTGATGATGAACACGACAAATTTTAGTCAAAAAATGGTTAATTCGTAAATTTACAATTTGCATTAATTATTTAGATTACTACGCAAAATTGTTTAATCACGAATTATTCATTTTTTGGCCTAAATGTTGTATTCATCAGCACATGTGACTGAATCATTCGATTAGGTGCTGGTCGCCCAAGTGGCGGAAAGGTTAAAGCGACTGTTCTAAAGTCGCAAATGTAAGGAGTTGATCCATACATCGCGAGTTCGAATCCCACTGTGGGACATGGAGACCGGTCCTTCGGATGAGACCGTATATAAACCGAGGTCCCCTGTCGCAGTAGGTGCTGGCACAAAAAGATCCCTCCCTGCTCAATGGCCTCCGAGTATAGGTATATCTCTCCATCGGCAAGTGGTGGCGTCTCCATATGAGTGAAAAATTCTTATGAGGGACGTTAAACAATATACAATCAATTAATTAGGTGCTCACAATATTGCGCCGTTTTGCTTTAACCACAAAATGTAAGTAAAGCAAAAAGTTGGTTAGACCGCGGAACATAAACTGGCAAAATTGGAAATATACAGCTTACGTCATTTCTATCTGTTACAATCAAAACATTCAGTGATAGTCAACGAAATGGGCGGGTACAATTCGACGCGGACGTGTGAAAAACATTGGATTGAAATTGCAGATCGAAATTCATTTTCAATTCACCTGAGCTGTTTTCAAAGCAAAGAGTGAATGTACATGTATGATCCAAAACTCCCAAATATATATTTTTTGAAGTTCACATTAATATGAGTTTTAGCGTATACTTATAAGAACACTAAAGATCAAACAAGACAAAGATTATTTTTCAGGAAATATATGATTTTAGAAGGGGGGATTGTCGAGTCAGGTCATGGCTTAACATGACGATATATTTTATTTCTAGGATTATAAGAGTGCATGAGCTTTATACTTATTCTCACTGAAAACTGTTGGACATATATAAAAATCGTTCAACCCCCAACCCCCAACCATCACCACCAACACAAAGATAAACATATATTTACCAAACAGAAATGAAATATTTGTCCCTTAAATATTTATTCATTTATAACACTGGACAAATAAAAATTCAAACTGTACCAAAATTGAAATTATTTGTCTTTTGGGTCAATCGGTAATAATATGCCTTCTAGCGTATCTGAGGTGGATTGAAAATGAATTTTGATCTGCAATTTCAATTCGATGTTTTCCAAACTTCCGCGTCGAATTGTACACGCCCATTTCATTGTCTATCACTGAATGTTTTGATTGTAACAGATAGAAATGACGTAAGCTGTAATATTTCCAATTTTGCCAGTAAATGTTCCGCGGTCTTAAAATAGCCACCTAGGCTAGTTTTGAATAAGTACATGTATAAGCAGCTATGTAGGTAGAAATCTGTTATTCTTCAGATTAGGCCTCTGTTGTCATATTTCATGAAGACGCGTGACTATAATTTATACTTTAATGAACATAGAGAAAATGAATACTGAGATAATTGACACAATTCATGATATGTATAATATGGAGCATAGCAAAAAATCAGAGGGTCGATCAAATGCCACAAAGGAGACTCAGCATCCTCTGCCCCCAGGTCAAACTTGTCTTGTGTCCCTTGCAATGAAAGAACACAAATAAACCTAATACAATTCTTATTTTAAAAAAATAGTGTGCTTACAATAAGTATGAAAAGTTAAGTCTTCATGACTTAATGAAATATTAGATTGCTGCAAATGCCATTGAATACACAAGGAACTTGCAAAATGAAGATTTAAACATGACTGTTGATATTCTTCTTTCATAAATTGTCAATAACTTCCCTTGTGTAATTAATTGTTTATAGGTAGAGTATGCTATTGCATAAAAAGTAATATGATAAATATATCTTATCTGCTCAGTTAATTCTTTTTGCAAATAGCGTGACAGAAAAATAATTTGTCTGCAAACTGTTTTAATGACATAAGTACATCAAGTACATTTAAATTCACTAACAAGCCTTAATCACAAGACAACATTTATTAAACAAATACAATTTAGTATATCAGTTTCAAAACATTAGCAGTATGTATTAAAATATCAACACAAAACACATTTTTATATTTCAAAAAACCTTTTTAATCTGGTGGTAAATACTTATTTTCTTTATCATGTTTATTCTTCTTTCTTAGAAAATACCTCTCCAGAGATTCCAGTTCTCCTATGTGTTCATGTATTGTTGTAGAGGTCTCATTTGTAAAGTTGGAATCATTTTCATATATTTTACTTGCAATTACATTCAACTTTTTATTGTTTTCATTGTAATTTTCACTGTTCTGTTCAGATTGAAGAATTGCCATCCTTTCTAGCCCATCACTCAGCACATTTACCAGCCTCCGGCAATCATTTTCCTATTTGAAAACATAGACAATTTAACAATATGTAAAAAGAGCAAAAATGTTACAAAGTTAACTTCAAGTATTCGTACTATAATTAAAGAAATTACCTCAGGTAATTCTTTTACTGGTTTTATCAGAATGACTGAAAAAAAAGTAAAATCATTATACTCATTATACCAAATTTCTTTGATGGATTGCAATAAGAGAAAGAGACAGAAAGAGAGAAGAGAAGAGAAGGGGGAGAAGAGGAGAGAAAGATTATGGTTCTTTACAATCACCTAAAAATTCCGATTTAGTCAACCTACATGTACGACAACTGTGACCCTATCCATTCCCTAAAACTATTACAGTGAGCCATTGTTATGTACATGTACATTTACCATGTAGATTTTACATTGTATGCTTGAGTTCAGTGGCACATAAGGTAATTAACACAAAAATAAAGAACTAGAACCACAAACCATTGAAATATGCTTTAACTCATTGTTTTTTTTTCCATGATCATAGTCTTTATAGCTTGTGATATAAGCTTTTAGCTTCCCTTAACTGATTTTTAAGATATCTTTTAAACTTTAATTTTCAGATTAAGATTATATTAGCAACATAAAAGCATTGTTTTGATAAAATTTGCAAAATGTGCATCATTATTATTAGGCATTATTATGCTTCCTGTCAGTTTGTCTCTCTGTAAACCCTACCCAAATATTAACGCAATGTGTTCTAAGGATTTATATAGCATAAGCATACTATCATGCTGAAATTTGAATACTAATAGTGCATGGCTTCTATTTCTGTAGAAAATCTGATAGCGCCCATGCCAGGGAATGAACTCACAACCCCGAGATTGTCAGTCAGACACCCTACCGATAACACCACAGACGCCATTATCAATAGCATGGTACTGAATCCCCCCTCCCCTTCATTGGACTATATTTCACTGAAAATTATCTGTATATTATTCTTAATATCTGGAACATTCAAAATTAAAGCAAAGAGATTATGATGTATATGTTACACATGATGTCATAATAAGTGTGTACTAACATGAATGTAAGAGGTGATGAAAACGCTGGAAATGCAGAAAATTTTGTCATTTTTAAACAAGAGTCAGCATAATAATAACAATACTGTTGTGCTTCAGGACAATCAGTTCCATCTGTACGAGCCTCCGCCTCATTCACCATGTGTCAAACCCTGACAACTATTTAGGCAAAGTGCACGCAAAACACAACTCTATTACATAAATGTTGTTGCGTCACATCTTAATGTTGTACAAAATATGACATGCAATCATACATGTATAAACAAATATGAAAACATGAAAATGTGACCGAGAAATTATAGATGTACTTCAAAGAACCTTGAAGCAGAATTGAGGTATATATTGAAAATTATTGCAAGAAAAAATTTAAATTTTCAAGCTCCTTTTTAGACTTTTTGAATTAAATCATAAATTAAAGAGTTGTCCTTCCTGGCTGAGGATCAGATTCCCTTAAGGTCAAGAACAGTGCCAAAACCTTAGACCAAGTAACATGCAATTTGCAATTTCAAACTTAGTCCCAACCCTGACCCTAAAGCCAAAATCACAGGGTAAAGAATTTTATAATTTGGTAAAGTCCTCAGAAACATTTTAAATGAATCCAACAGTCTGTCTACAAATGTATAACTAATTAAGAATTACAATAAATACTTACATAAAAAGGTTACCTATTCATTAGCAACTCAAAAGATCTTGAAACTCATTTTTTTTAAAATTACCATTACTAAAATAATACATATATTCTATTAAAAATTAAAGTATATACAAACCTGGCTGCTCTACTTCAATTTTTTCAATTTTCTTCTGTTTTTCTAAATAAAAAAGATAAAAAAAAATATCAGCTTAAAATATCATTTTGAATTAAGGATTAACTGTCTAATTTTTTGGTGTCATGATGTGATCAATGATAATTTGCATATTAAATGCGGAAGATGTTTATGCATAAAGTTATCATGCAAGCAACTTGATTTATCATCGTCATGAAACAAAAAAATCGCAGTTATTCCTTTTATTAACATACTCTTGATTCCAAAAATTAACATGCTTCTGTTTCTATTTATCATGCCCTGCATATGATGTTCTTAACTGTCAGTGCCTATCAATGAACCAGTACATTTATGAAGAAATAAAGTATATTAAGTACATGTATGTGCAATTTTATGTCAGACAAAGACATTGGAAATGTCAATATTATTAGATGAAACTACTGTATACAGGGTTATTTTCGCCTCGTGTTATTTTCGCCCTTTTGCACTTGCCAACTACTTTGCCCCGTTTTAAATTCGCCCAGTCAAAGTTTTGTTTATGAAATTATGCTGCGTAATTTGAATTCGCACCGTTTTAAATTCGCCCAATCAGGAAGAGGGCAAAAAGGGCGAAAATAAAACAGGGGCAAAATTTTCCCTGTATACAGTTATTAGAGCAAGGCATAAAGAAAATGGAGCAA
This sequence comes from Saccostrea cuccullata, assembly GCF_032062105.1. NCBI lineage: Eukaryota > Metazoa > Mollusca > Bivalvia > Ostreida > Ostreidae > Saccostrea > Saccostrea cuccullata. Next base: position 300,929 of record NW_026937694.1, read on the forward strand.
AGCCCATAAAGTTCATATGCTGAACAGACAGAGGAAACTTTTCTTCACAACAACATTTATTAGAAAAATTATCTCATCCTGAATATGATTTTTTATTATAAAATTTAAAATTTAGCAAGATAGTCTTTATACATACCAACTTCTGCAGGTTTTCCAGATGGCACTAAATTTCTCTTCTCTGAAAAAAAAATATCATTAGATTATATAAGAAGATTTTTTTCCTATATATATAAAGACTTGTCAATACATGACATCGCGATTACTTAACTTAGCAGAACTCTTTCGCGAAGGAGGTAGGAATCATCTGTTAGGTGGGGGCAATGTACGTGCTATTCAATACAACGCAAGATCTATCATTGTAGCATTTATAAGGACATATGAGTCATTATCAGAAACCGCAGAAAAAAATATTGGAAAAATCAACAAATTTCTTGCATTTAGAATTGAATTTTTTTAATCGTTACTATAAAACACATATCTGAAGAACACAAAAACACTAAACTCCCACCTGGAAATTATTTGATTTCAGTGTAAGAAGAAATCAAAATACTGGTTCACCTAAAATTTTGTCCTTCCTGTTACAGACACAATAATGCAAATTTTTCTATTAAGAGGTGGAAAAATAATTATAAAATTAGTCAAGCCTAGTTTGTGAAAGCATGACAAATAAAGAATCAGTTATAATTTTTCAATGAAACAGGAGCAAAATAATTTTTTCAATGATTTTAGAGACAATTTTCAAATCTGAACATAATTTTGGTCAATATTTTCACCATTTTTCAGTCGTAAAAGTTAGTATAAAAAAACACATTCACCCATTTGATAAGAAATGGCATTTTATGCTTGCATGTAGATCCAATCTTGTTACAATCACATATAAACTACATATTTTTCATAATTATAGTGCATGTAACAGGAAAGACAGGCCCGTAACAGGAAAGACAGTACTTTGCAATAGGCATGTCTCTCCTGTAACAGAATCCTAAATTCTAGTTTAGAAATGATTGGAAAGTAAATATTGAATCAGTTTCAGTCTGACATCTGTTAATATATCATAAAGATGTAGAGTAACTAAAGCAATTCCAGAAAAATATGACTTTGAAAGGTTTTTTGGTCTCTCAGTTAAAAAGTGTAACAGGAAAGAACAGATTATGCAACAGGAGAGAAATTTCTGTGTATCTACATCAAATTCTTTATTTTGTTAAACACATAATTTAATTAATCCTGAAAATTTACACGGGTGTTCCCAAATAATGATTAAACTTTATGTAAAAGTTAAGATAGGAACAAATAGAGTATAAAAATAATGGATATGTATGACTGTTACAGGAGAGACTTTTCCAAAATACACAGTATTGTAATAGTACAAAACAATGTTACATGTTAATTAGATATAACATAGAATAATTCAGTGCTCCAAGTCACATTTGCTCTCAGGTCGCAAAATGGCGACCTAAAAAAATTTTTGGTCGCCATTTTAGAATTTTTGGTCGCCATAATAAAATATTTCACTCGCCATAAAAAAATAAATTTTGTGAATAAAACTTCATAATTTAGATAAGGATATGTATTTTGTCTTTATTATATCATAGATTACTTATTTCTGTGACTATAAAAAATTGCTAGGTTGAATGAAATATTTTTATTGAATACTTGTACATGTACCCTTTAATATGGTTGTACAGAAGAACACAGGTAATCTGGTTACAGAAATAAAATATTATCAAATGAAAATACAAGCTTGAAAGCTGTTGAGACAGGACTTTGCCTGCTGTTTGTCATGTTTACTTACTACTACGTACATAACTCATTACACAGTCATTATAAATGTCGCCAAAACACTCTTTATAAACATGACAAGAGGCCCTCGGGCCTTATAGGTCACCTGAGTATCATGTATCAGTGATTATATTTGGTTCGTGTTTTAATCCAAAAGCCATGAAATTCACAAATTTTGAAAGAGGCACCATTGCTTTTCAAAGGGCAGATATCAAAGCATTAATTCATTTTTAGTCAAAGTACCCCCCTGGTACCCCTGACCCCGCAGCCCTGAGAAATTATCTATTTTGAAAGAGGCCCCTTTCTTCATTATAAGGCCAGCATTTTTTTTTTATGTTTAGATTTAGTTATGAACATGAGAATAATAAAGTTCCAGAGGAGAAGGAAATAAAATTTTTTTTGATAAATCAATTATTAACATTGGTACATTCTTTTTTTATGCTATCCTAATAGGCTCCTTACCACTGGACACATAATGCTTACAAATAGGAAAGTAGAACATTTAATTGCTTATTTCATCATCTGCCAGTTTGGGTCAATTACATAAATTTTGTGATGTTGATTAAAATATATTTCAAAATATCTTCATTTCTTTAATATGTGTTATATGAATGTGTAGACATTGTTCTAAAATTTACTTGATGCCTAAAATTATAATTCCTATCATAAAACAGACAGGGAGTATTGGGGAGTAGGGTCAACATTTTTTCAATTAAGTGTAAAATAATTTTTCTGGTTGATACAAATGATACTACATGCCTGTATATATTTGTATATTCTTGCCTTTTAATATTTGATTTTTTTTTTATTTCTTCAGGTTCTTCCTCAAATTTGAATTCACTTCTCCCATAGTTTTATTCATAACACCTGATGCATAAGCAACCCTTTTCTGAGGAATGATGCTTAGACTGTAAGCTATAATAGATACCTAAATAATGTCCCTGGCAATATGCAATAGCTATCACGGGCAGTTAAAAACCTGGGGGAGGAAAATAATTTACAGTTACTTTTGAAACGAATACATAATTATCTCACCATCATGTCATTGTGCAACAAAGTCGTCAGCATTTTATTTGTCTTTTGAACGGGTGAAACGTTTTGAATGGCGCTCTTATCGATGAATTTTACACTCAAGCTCTTCTCAGATCTAGCTTTATTTACCCGCCCTAAAACGAGCGGAAGTGCGAGTTCGTAAATTTGAAATCTCGATCCCGACTCAAATTTGACATCGGAAAGAAAAAAATGTTTTATTTTTTTTCTGAACATTCAAAACCTTGAGCGGAGGGTTTAAAAAACTAAAAAAAAAATCCTGGCCTTAAATATGTAATTAGATCATTAGCATATTAACCAGGGGCAAAGGATAAGATGTTCAAAGAATTCATGCATTTCCCTATATAATCATTAGAGCCCCCCCCCCCCCCCCCCCCCCCCCCTTAAACAAGAACCCCAGACCCTGGGGCCATAAAATTCACAATTTTGGTAGAGGCACACTTGCTTATCATAACTATGTACTTAATTTGTTTATTTAATACCCAGGAGCAGAGAAGAAGATTTTCAAAGAATTCATGTATTTTCACTATATAATCAATAGAGCCCCGCCCTAACACCAGAACCCCTGACCCTGGGGCCATAAAATTCACAATTTTGGTAGAGGCACTCTTGCTCATCATAACTATGTACTTAGTTGGTTTATTTAATACCCAGGAGCAGAGAAGAAGATTTTCAAAGAAATAATGCATTTTCACTACCTTAGCCCCGCCCTAGCACTATAACCCCTGACCATAGGGCCATGAATTTCACAATTTTGGAAGAGGACTCATTGCTGATAACAATCATGCAAACAGTTTGCCTGCTTGTTGTTCAGGAGTAAAGAAGATTTTTAAAGATTGCATAAATTTTAGTGGTTTTGGCCCCACCCCTCAGGCCCCAGGGGGGCAGGGATCATGAAATTCACAATTTTTGTTCCCCTTCACCCATAGATGCTTTTTGCCAAATTTGGTTGAAATTGGTTCAGTGGTTTCAGAGAAGAAGATGAAAATGTTCAAATGTTAACGCACGACACACGACGACGGACGAAAACGGATAGCAATAGGTCACCTGAGTTTACTCAGGTGACCTAATAATACAATCATGATTCATTGTAATATGCAAGCAGTTGATCAAATGCTTCAATAACAAGGTCGGATCTTAAAAAGTGTACGAAGTTTGGATGCCATTCTATCAGGAACATTATTTGACGACGTCTCTGGTTCAGGTTCTATCAAACTTTGTACAGCATGCCATGCTGTCATAACATTACGTGATCTAAGTCCATGCAACGCTTTGTAAAGTGTATTTAAGTATATGTCTTCAAACATTTTCTTGATAGAGAATCTTGACAAATGAAATCTCGATCCCAATCTTAAAAATTGGAAGTTTCCAGCCCAAATTTTCTCAGTCGCAAAAATGCGAGCGTGTTTTCATTTCTAGTCGCAAATTCAATTTTTTGGTCGCAAATGCGACCATTTTAGTCGCAACTTGGAGCACTGTAATTGCTGAATTACAAGTAAAATGTAAAACAAAATAGGATTTATATTAAAAAAAATTGCTTGCCTACGCAAATATTGGCGTGTACAACATAAAGGAAGGACACTGAAAGACACTAGAGTCTGAAAAAAAAATATTTAACCTCCATTTAAAAGAAAAACATGGATTTGGAGAGCCATCCTCCTTTTGCCTGTATAATTTTCTTTTACCTTTCTTTAGAAGAAAACTTTTTTTTCACTGTTTTTCTAAATATAGTGTATGTTTCTGGCAAGTTGTTTGATTAACTTGAGAATTTTCCACTGCAATTTGGAAATGGGTCCTAGCTAGGTCATTAAAATTGGGAATTTAATTTCATTTTTTCACTGATTGGGAAATTATATTACATGGCAATTTTCAACAAAACAAAACAAAAACAAACAAACAAACAAAAAGAAAAAAAAAAGAAACACTCTTGATGTTTAGTATAGCTTATTTGAGCCAAATGCTCAGATGAGCTTTTCTGATTGAGATTTGTGTTTTGTTTTTTGGTATTAACTTAATTGTTATTGTTTTCTTAAACTTCTCACATTTTTTTTTATCTTGGTCATTTTAACTATATTTAGCACAGAATATCTTATGAAAAGGAAATTTAAATTGTTCAAATGAAGGGTCACACCTTCTTCCAATAAAAAAAATTAAGAAAGAATGAAATTTTTTGACAGGTCATTTAAAAAAGACCAGAAAAGATAAAATTTAAATATAAAGCTTCATGACATAGTGTAGATTAAAGTTTGTTCAAATCATGAACCCTTAGGGTAGGGTATGGCATTATGAATGATCAAAATATTACTGGCGTAAGTTGGAACACGTATCAACAAATCTTTTTTTCAGGAACAGCAAACCCTTGATAGGGACGTTAAACAGTATATAATCAATCAATCGATCAGTCAAATCTAAATAAAGGCATTTATACTTTAGTGTACATTCTAATTTGTTCAAATCATGATCACTGGTGTAGGGTTTGGCATCTATTGGTTAATTTAGAGTTATATTGGGGGTACAAATAATTATGAAAAATCTATAAAAATCTTCTCATTACATGTAGCAAAGCCATGATCAGTAAATAATAGATAAACCATACATTTTTGACTGTTTTGTGGTGTATTGTAAATTATACCATGGTTTGGGTTTCACGACCCTGGTTTTAACCTCACGAGACGAAAGACCCTCAGGAATTGGGCCTAAATTCCAACCTAAACAGGGCAGTAACAAATCCCTTAAGCTGTGTGAAACTTTTTTTTTTAGAGATGGAAAAATATATACTGCCTATAGCTAAGAAACATAATTTATTGTGTCCTTCCTGTTACACTGAATTAATAAATAAAAAATCATATCTTGAATTTATATTATGGGTAAAGGGGCTAAAGAATGATTTTTAATATGAATTTTTTTCCATCAAAGACTATTCAACAATTATACTGTGCTTATGAGAAAAAAAATTCTCAAAAATTGTTTATTTTATAGCAATACCCGTCTTTCCTGTTACAGAATCATATTTAGAGGTCCTTTAATATCAAAAATTATCTTTTCATAGTTGAACAAAGAATAAAAAATAAAATATTTACTACAAAGTAATAAAATGAAAATATTATTAAATCTGACAATTTAATAAAAGTCCGCATTTTTATCTGATTTAAGCAAAATTTGTCCGTACTGTTACAATATGTAATGTCTTTCCTGTTACAAAATCACTTTTTATGTTTCAACTAGCAATTAGAAACAATGAATCCTTACTCAAGGTGTATTTTTGTTACTTACTTCAATTTTAATAAAAATCATGCAATAAATTTCTTGGTTAATGATGAGATAGGTCTAAAATCCACATTTTATTTAATGTTAGTCTTTTCTGTTACAAAAATTGTCTTTACTGTTACAAATTAGCACGTAACAGGATGGACATATAACAGGGTAGACAATTGCTCTATATTTGGTCATTATTTTCCTTATTGCTTACCATACAAGTTGATGATGCAGTAGGTTTGAAACAAAATGTTTAAGTTATTTTGTAAAAGAAGCTAAAAATTGTTTCACTCCATTGTTAAAGCTTTATTTCAATGTAACAGTATGGACGTCATTTTTTTCTACTGCGTAAATCGTAGTTATATATTGGACATTTTATTCAAACGTATCAAATTTAAAAAAATTACATTAACAACCTAGTAACATGGAAATGTAGCCAAGGCTAATGGTAAGTATGAAACCCAGAAAAGTTAATTTTAAATATTTCTATTTTCTTGATTTTCATTGGCGTAACAGGAGAGACAAAAACTCGTGGGACACACCTTCTAGTCTTCATATTTACAAGATGAGCTTATTTAAGACAATTTTAGTGTTTTTATGGCATTTATTATGAATAGTTTAAGGCATACAAGGAAAAAAATGAAAAGAAAATGAACAACATATGCCATAAAACACTTTTTAATTCAATGGAAAGGAGTGTGTGACATCACAAAATGTGCTAATTTGAGCTATTATCAAAGCATTTTTTCTTTAAATATATCACACAGCTATAAAATTAATATTGTGCCAACTACAGAATAATGTATTCTAAATAGTGACATGAAAATTTATATGATTTTTACTTCATATACTTTTTTATCGGCTTGTGACCAAAATTTTGGCGATTTTTGATAATGACTCATATAAGTAAAAAATCCTGGTAGAATACCTAGCTAAACAATCGCTGAATCAGCTTAATATATTTTTTAGAGGATCAAATCCTTAATTGTCACATTTTTAAAGATATTTTTAATTAAGCGGACTCTTCTCATTAAGTTTTCATTTAACATTGTCACATTTTTAAGCAGATAAAATATTCTAACCTTTCTTTATTTGACAATCTACTATTTGGAGTTCAATATCTGGCAAAACATTGTGATTTCGGCATTAAATTGATCAAATCATTCGATTGTCACTACTGTAAACAATATCATTTGCCCCCAGAGTTTAAGACTTTTCTCGACTCCCCCGCAAAAGAGCGATAGTAAGTAAGACAACTGAGAGGTACTCATTGGTAGTCGCGATATAAAGTATTGCCAGATGATTTTCAGTTAAACAAAACATGATTTCATATGCTTATTATATGTTTCTGTTTAATTTACCTTCTAAAGTTCCTTCTTCTATAGCTCTACTGGGAATACTTTCAGTTGCAAAACTTTTGTTACCAAATGCATGATGTGACTGTCCATCTTTGAAAGAAATTTGAAAAAAAACAAAGGAAATCAAAGATTATGTAGCTCAACTCGACGAATGTATTGTAATCAGTCTAAGTAAGGCAAATCTCAAATCAAATTTTTCTTAACGGTTAGTATTTATTCTGACAGCAATATTCAGGCAATGTCTTAAAGTTCATTGGGGATTGATCTGTCCAAAAACTTTAACCTGGTCACTTGTTTGGAGAATGTAGGTCAAATCCAGCATCCAGAGCAAGTTTTGATTGTTCATCCTTAGATGCATCATCCATGCAAGTTTGGTCCAGGTAGAGCTTATAGTTACTTGGGAATAACCTAGTCACTCATCTGGAAAATGTAGGTCAGATACAGAATCCAAAGCAAGTCTGGTAGTGTCCATCCCTATATGCATCAGCCATGCAAGTTTGGTCTGGGTAGGGCTTATAATTACTTGGGAATGGACTTGATCCAAAAACTTTAACCTGGTCACTCATCTGGAAAATGTAGGTCAGAACCAGCATCTAAAGCAAGTCTGGTAGTGTCCATCCCTAGATGCATCATCCATACAAGTGTGGTCTGGGTAGGGCTTACATTTACTTGGGAATGGACCTGATCCTAAAACTTTGACCTGGTCACTCATCTAAAAAGTGTAAGTTAGATCCAACATCCAAAGCAAGATTGGTAGTGTCATTTCCTAGATGCATCATCCATGCAAGTTTAGTCCGGGTAGAGCTTGTAGTTACTTGGGAATAGACATGCACCTGCTCACGACTTCGTTGAGGTGAGCTAAAAAGTCATAAGGGATAAATATTTGAAACAGAGATGGCTCTTAAGATACTTGATATAAACATTTTAGAATAGGAATAAACAAGGTTGATGTTTTTTTTTAAAGTATGTCAAATTGTAGGGACAAAGTCATAAAGTATTGATAATCAAAGAAGAAATGAATTTCTTTTTGTTTTTGAGTTTCGTGTTACGATATATTCAAAGTAATTGTTGCATGCATGAGTGATTTGGTGTTTACTATAAATAGTGTTCCAGGCGTGTTTTTGTTCATTGCAAAGTTCGTTACAAGACCTCAAGGACACACATTTCCCTTCCGATCCCCACCCTAAGAATTATGCAACGCATTGTATGTAATCATTATATACATGTACAGTTAAGTTTTCTTGTCCATGTAGGTGTCAATTATTTGTGTCACATAATACATCAATAAAATTTATGATTATTGATATAATTATATAAATGCGACCTTGTAATGAATGCAGCTAACCTAAACTTTTTGTTGCTGTTTTTCAAATTAGTAAAGAAAAGATTTATTTTCGGAGGAGTTTACCAGGGAGAAAATAAAATTCACAACTGAAACATTTTAAAAATTCCCCGGACAAATCATTCTGATCAGATGTTATAATCAATGGTATGTTTTTACATAAAGTCAGTCTCAAAGGTTAAGGTCATAAGGTCAAAGTTCCTGAATGTCAAACTTAGTAAATCACCTTTTTTTCTTTGTGTATACCGTCTGTACAATAAAAATCCACCACCTGCGGCAAAGGCCAAAACAACAAGAACTGCTGCAAATACTATCCCTATAACATAACAATTGTCTCCTCCATCTTCTGTATCTTCTGCAGACCTTAAACACAAGAAAATATACAGATAAATGTAAAATATTGAAGAAAAAATCCTAAATTGACTAAGGCTTCCCGTAAAAAAATATGCTAACTTGGCTACAAACCTTTGTGCTAGGTCAATATGTACGCTATAAGGGCTATATACCTATATCATGACATGTATGACTTTTTGTTTTGTTTTCTGTCAGTTTTTTTTTTATTTGGGGGGGGGGGTAGTTTTGTTCACTTTTTGGTCAAATGTGTGGCAGTACTGGACCAGTTGAAGTTTAGAACTATGATGGACAGTTTTTTTTTTTCATTTGGAATGAAGACTTCTTCATGTACAACATTTTTTTTGTAATAAAAGTATGAAAAAAATAATTTGGCACACTTTCCTTTTAAATGTTATAAAAATTAATGTATACTATTGTTACAGTAGCTTGATCATCATGCATTAAATTGTCATTACATCTACACTTACCCAGTAAGTACAGACCCTGTTTCAGAGACCACAATTGAGGGTTTAACTGTAGTTGGATTTTCTGTTGTTGATTTCTTAGTAAGCTGGTAGCAACCAGGATCTGAAAAAAATATTAAAAATTGTATTGATATCAGATCAAATCTGTAGGAAAAGCATTTCAAAAGAATTTCACTAATCTGTAATCTAAAACTAGGTCTACAAGTTGCTGAATCAAGAATATCAGTACTCTCGTTTAAAGTCATCATTTCATAAGTTCTATGGTATATATATTAATGACCTTGTGTGCAAATACAATTTATCACTAGGTCAAATCTTGACCAACATTCTAAACACTTATTGTTACACGATTATTTACAAACTGAACTGTTTACTGATTTTTCCTGTTATTTCCCAATCATTACCAGGAGCACACAGCGGGTGTGACCGGTCAGCAGGGGATGCTTACACATCCATGGCATCTGATCCCACTCTTATGTTTTGGAAGTCCGTTATTGCTCTGCTCCTGTTTTGTATTGCTTAATGGACTTTTTTTAAGTTTGAATTCTGTTTGTTATATCCATATAATTCATTCTTATTATATACTCACATTTGTATGCTTCATCAGAGGGATATCCAGTTGGACAAGGGTTTTGGGTAAAGCCCGAGCAAAGTGTTCCTAGACTTTGTTGAATTCTGTTTGCACTGTAGCTGTATTCAGTACAATATCCTGCAAAATTGTTTTGAGAGGTGAAAAAGGTGATTTAGATGAAAAAGTTTTATGTGTAACAAATAGACGAATGGATATGAACATAAAGATGAACAACGCAATATATACACAATATCTACTTTTCAAGCAGGGACGGAATATAAAAAAAAGACAAATCAGATCATTTATAAAAAGCACAAACAAGATTTTATTTATCACTGCTGGTGCATGTACAATAATACATGCAACTAGAGCCGAGCTCGTTGCAAAGCAACGAGTAGGTCTTCCGTCCTGTTTGACCGGAAGTAACTTTCATTTAAAAAAAAAATGAGTGATGAAGTCCAAAAATGGGTTAATCCTCCAAATCTATGTTAATTATTGCAAAATTAAGCCATTCATCGGTACTTCCGGTTTGACCGGAAGTGACGACGACAGACGGAAAATTAATATTTAAGCTTCTAGTGACACATGTTACCGAAAAACCTGTCAAAAACGGCAAAAATATGCATTTTTTGACTACTTCTGGTTCAACCGGAAGTGACGTCGCCGGACGTTTTTTGATGACCCCATTAGATAAAGCTTGATATTTTGAACAACTTTGCTTCTTTGATGAATAACAAAATCTCAATACTTTTTGAGATATCTGGAAAAAACTTTTGGCCCCTCTAGGTCCCTTAATTTAGGGGTCAGCCCTTTTTTTCGACATATCATTTGAAAGATCTTCTAATTCTGCACAAATTATGTTCTATATTTTTTAACAAAATATTTTTAATTTAGAAGATAAAAAAAAAAATATGAGTAATTTTTGGTTCTTTTAAGCGTTCTAATTTTTTACCCCTATATAGCGCCATTTTGAATAGAGAAGTCGAAAAACAAAAACCGATGTGCACAACTTCAATCCTTCTAGTATCTAAAATCAGTAGAATTTCTGCTCCAGCTTTAGCCGTCTTTGAGCCTTTGTCTGGAAACGAAAGCCTATAAATTTTCCTTTAAAGGGAAATAACTCAAAACCGGAAGTGGTTTTTTGAAATTTTAGACAACATTCTGATAGAGTTTATTAACGTCTATAACGTCTGAAAATTTGAGCGAAATCCGTTGAGAAATGAGTGAGATATGAGGCCTCAAAGTTGCGGTCTAGGAAGCAGAAGAAAAAAAAGAATAATAATCTTTACCAACAGAATCAGTAGAAGGTCTTCCGTTGGAAACGGAAGACCTTAATAATCATGATCATTTCATTTTCTTTTTTCAGGCATAAGTGCTTAAAAGTATATGAAATAATATATAATTATTAAATAGTAACATACATGTACAAGACACCCCCTCCACTCCAACCCACGCGGGTATGTTAAGGAAGCATATAAGTAATTTCTCTGGGAATTTAGACTTTTTGAAGAAAATTTAGTTTAATAAATTACCAAAACCACTGATAAACGTAAATTGTTATTTACTATTGCATACAGATAAAAGCGTGTCTAACGCAAAGACGTACATCACCGCCACGGCATCACATGACTTCTATTAATAGCGAAATTTTCCGTAATAAAAAGGCATACAGAACAACAATACCCCAGAGTTTGATAATTTCTTTGAGTATGTAATACAGCTGAAAAACATCTATTTTGTCTAAAAAGTGCTGCTAGAATCCAACTTTCTTGTCTGTAAAATATTTATTCCACACATTCGCACGAAACCTTACCCTTTGTTTTGAATTTCATACATATGAATCGAGATTTTTCGTACAACCATGCTTAACTCGGGATTCTAGCAGCACTTTCCAAGTTTGTCAAAACGCAAACTTTCAATCGGTACAAATCGTATGTTTTGAAATATCCAGCTTATTGTTGTTCTGTTGCATTTTTTTGTCAAGAATAACGGACGATAGGCCGATCGGGATACATAACATAGCTGACTGTCTTCGAAAGAGAATATAAGCGATGAAAATTAATTAGCATACCTGTTTAATTAATTAAACTCCATATGAATTTAACACAATATTTCCGATATTTCCTTTTAAACTCCATTTTACGTATCTTTGAACATGCCGTCTTAGTCAAATTCTCTTAACACAACATGATCAATTTCCAAGTTACTCGATGTACACTTATGACGTCATCGGTGGTAGATTTCAATCATAATGACTATTACAGCATAACAAAATAAAACATTTTATTTTTGTTGATGTTTACACGTTTCTAATCATTTTCTAGAGTTAAATTACATCGCTAAATACCAATATTGCGAAAACCTGAGTTCTGAAATTGACGTCATCTTGTCTACTATGACGTCATAATGCAGCACTGATTTAGCCAAGGTAGAATATTTTGTATGCTTCCTTATTCCCCCTGCGCACCCAATCTTTTCTTCACTGACTCCCAAGCCATTTAATGTATACATACCAAACACAATGGTCTTTTTATATACACAAACTTCCAATGTTTCATTGAGATATGGATTGATCACACAGTGGTACACAAACTTGTCAGGTTCACTACACTGGGTGGCAAAAGCTGAACAGTTTTTCCTTCGAGAAGCTTCTATCCATTCTTGCTCACTGGATGGACAGTTTTCAACACTCTGTACAGTGCTTTTAGAAGCAGAACATGAATCAGTGTTGGCTTTTGTTATCTGTAAAATATTATTTAATTTAATGAAAGAAAAAAATTATTAACTAGTTGTTAATTATTTGTTCAATACGGTGCATGTCTTAATTTGCTTAATAATGTTAGGCAGTGAATAGCTTAATAGCTTTCTAGATGACGAAAATGGAGTTGAAATTTACCAAACTATTCTTTGGAGTAATTTTTTTATGAAAGAGGCAGAAAGATGAACTTCTTAAAACCTTACAAACATGCCTGCATATATTCTTGATCATAATATATATAGGAATATATAAATATATGTCAAACAAGCTTTGATCATGCATATGATTCAGCCACCAAGTCTATGCCAAACTCTATATACTAGGAAAATTTGGACTGGATATATACTTATAATATTATATAAGCTTTCAATTGAGATAGCTAGAAAAATGATTATAAAAATACAGAAGAATAAGTTTCATTCGCGAATCTCTGTCTAGTTAGTAGAGTATGCCAGTACATCAAGGATAGTTGAAAATGTGGGATAATGTGCTTAACTGGCAAAGTCTGTTATGCATAAATTATCCCACGTTTTCAACTATTGTTGATGTCCTCATACTCCACTAACTAGACAGTGAATCCTTATACAATTTGTATTTCCATTTCATTGTAAAATAAAATTGTAAAATTAATTCATATTTAAAAAATGTAGACCAATAGATTTAAATTCCATGAGGTTTTCCATGTCAATATATAGTCCCTTCCCAGTGACGTCAAACACAAAGACAGCCGCGTGAGATTTATATGCATAACAGGCCTCCTTACCTGTATCTCCTCACCTATCACCTAGCAAAATTTACATTGTGGTGGAATGATCAAGAAATCAACTGTACAGTAGGAACTTTCAAAGAGGTATCACAGAGAAATCAAGAGAAATTGAAATATAATAAGTATTGTACTGAAAAAACAACTTATTAGCTGTATTATCAATTATTAACAGACTTTATGAAGAGAAAATAACACAATGCACTATATCAATATGATATAATATAAGTATAGAAAACTGACCTAAATTGTTCGCCATAAATAAGAATTATGCAAAATATACAGAGTGTTTTATATACTGCAATGACATTCAATGTACATGATATTAAAACACATATATATCAATTTATGATCACAAATTGAAAATAGCAATAGAAATTTTAGCATTGATATTTAATATGCGAGAAAAAAAGTTAAATGTTTTATTTATCCTTAAACTGCATAAACCTATTGGGATTACAATAGAGAGGGTTGACCCTTTTGATAATTAAGTAATGGAATTTTTTTCTGTTCTTCTTCTTTATCATGCTTATTGTATTTAAATATTTCATATTAATTTTAATATCCTCTCTGCATTGTCGTTAAAGTTTAGGTGATTAAACTCATTGTTTATGTCAAGTCTTAATGTATATTAGTACGTAGAAAGGACAGGTATCCGGATTGATTGACAGTAAAGTGAACAAAATTGTACTGCATAGCTCAGTACAATCTAGAAATCTTTGAATGGCACGCATGTTTTAAAGGGTTGCGGTAAGAAACATTCCTCACAAAATACATTTCAGGGAAAAAAATAGGCTATGGTACAGTAGGCTAAGACACAATGTGCTGGTAAAAATAAACTTAAAATTTTTCTAAGTAATCTTATATCTGTTTCATAGATTATGCTTATATCACCTGTGCCATTATGAAAGGTCACATGGTTAACTGACTAATGGCTTAATTTCAACATTTGATATGTTCCAGGGTTTAAATAACTTTCAGAAGGAAATTGAATACCTTCACTTATTTTTTTTTTTTTACCTATTTTTGACGTAGAAAAAAAACTAAAGTGGTTTCATCATTTTAAGCATGTGGACTTTCAACTCATTACATAGATTATTTATTTTTGGTCCCTCTCAAATACTCCATAATCATGATAATCCTAATTATTATATAAAAAAAAAATGACCATACCTTTCCCTTTTCAGGATCTAAAAATTTAAATGTGCATATCAGATACACAACTATGGATGACATGGCCTTCACGGACTTGATAAGAATGACTCTGATCATGCATTATGATACCAATAAATATTGGCAATGAAAGTGCATTCATGCATAAAATTAAGTAATTGTGCACTACCCATATGTGATTCAACTCAGAATGTTAATTCTTGATTATATATACTGGTACTGATACAATGTACCAGCATGATACTACCATTTCATAAATATTAACTAATCAATTTCTGTTAGTGCTACATCATGATATCATTACTGTAATAAAATATGTTCAATATACAGTAAAACATGCTTATATCAAATTTCCATTCCCCTTAACATTTAAAAATATATTAAACATTAACCAGATACATGTACGCTTAATGATGAATAGCTGCAGATCTGTAGTGTTATGGTTTTATAATTTTTTCTTTGACCATAAAGCTACAGACACCATAATGCAAAAAAGATGCAATTTACAGCACAATATTTTTGGGGAAGAATTTTTAGCACTTTCTAGCATTGGTCTACCTTTCACTCCCTAATTCTAGACACATTCTGTAGGCAATATGTATATTTTATCCACCTCCCAACCATTTATATAGTTGTCTCTACTGTACAGGAAATAACTCGCATGAAATGAATTTTCAGCAATCTAGCTGGACATTATTAAAAAATGTGCCTTGAATTAGGGAGTGAAAGGTAGTTAAGTGACCGATGCTGGAAAGTGGAGAAATATTCCCCAAAAATGCGCAAAAAATATTGCATCGTAAATTGCACCTTCTTTGCATTACGGGATCTGTACCCATACAAAAAAAAGGTACATATAGGCATACCTTTTTTGTGCCTTTTCTGTGCCTAATGTGTACCTACTATTATAGGTACAGAAAAGGCATACCTATTCTGTACCAAAAATGAACTTAATTTTTTTCTAGTGTACCTAAAATGTACCTAATTTGGACTTTGTCATTTTACAGTGTACCTGAAATGTGCCTACTTTAGACTTTGTCATTTTTCAGTGTACCTAAAATGTACCTAATTTGGACTTTGTCATTTTACAGTGTGCCTGAAATGTGCCTACTTTAGACTTTGTTATTTTTCAGTGTGCCTAGAATGTACCTATTTTGGACTTAGATATTTTCCATCTTACCTACTATGAACTTTGTCATTTTTCAGTGTGCCAGAAATGTACCTATGTTGAACTTAAATATTTTCCAGTGTGCATAAAATGTACCTACTTTGGACTCAGTCATTTTTCAAAGTGCCTGAATTTAAATACTTTTTTAGATGACTGGTTCTTTGTATCTGGGTGGGGGTGGGGTGGGGGATGGGGGGTGGGGTTGAATTATCATTCAACAATTTGTGCATTTAATTTTTAATAACATTATACTTCAGATTTCACATCATTATTTCAAGTCCTCAGTATAATATATAGCGGTGTTGTGGAAAGAAAAAATGGGGAGGGGTGATAACATTGTTACTCTCAAATGCCAAATATGTAATTATCATTTATTCAATTAATCTTCTTACGGAAAATAAAAGGTAAAGATCCATTTCTGTTCTTAAAATATGCACTAGTTTGTCTTAAAGAGTGTCAGTTCTTAGTAACTTTGATTAACATTCTCTAAGACATAGGGGATTGTCTTATAAAGTTTAACACTATACAATTATATTGACCATTAACACCCCCCACTACACACACACTTGCTAAATTATTATTATTATTATTTTTTTTTACATGTCATTTTATCAAGTGTTTGCATTTATAAAACTAATTCTGCAATACTGTGAAATATGTCAATTAGAGACAGGAAATCACTTTCCGCTTGAACGCATACAATACACATGCAGGTAATCCACAGAGAGATCAGGTTTAGTCCATGCACCTAGTGAAGTGGACACAAAATCATGTAACCAACAGCCAAATCTGCTTAGTTACGATGCTTCTCTGTATTATTCTTGCATAATTATTCTTTAATTTCTTTTGCTCTTAAAGAATTTAATGATAAATGAATGTTTTAACTATGTGAATAAACCGATAAACTATTAAGATATAAAACGTTTTAAAAACTAAATACATTTTTTTTTTTCAAAACCAGGTTTGCTAGCAAACCCCTGTAGTTGTAACAGATACAACTTTTTATTATAAATTATCAGTAATAAAATTTATTTGCACATCTCTATGTCCAGCAGAGGTCCCATTACGCGATCACTGCATCTCTCTCTCTTTCTCTCTCTCTCTCGTACATTTTGTAACTACAAAAATGTTTGGGATGTTTAGATTAATTTTATAGGCTGAGAATTTATATCCATTAGACCAGTTTCTGGTGTATTTTGAAATAGACTTTGTTTATCTTTGAATGCAAAACGATGTCGATTTCCTCAGGTGTTAATACCGGATGACCTTCACCCTGCAGAAATTGTTCGTGTATCACATGTAGTTCTCCACAAACATGACAAAACGGTGATTTCATTAGATTTTTCAGCTCAACATGAATGGGTTAAATACAGAAGAATATTAATTACAGAATGAAATAAATAGAGATGCTTTAACTTTTACCGGTAGCAGGGACCTATATACTGGTAGTATATAGGTCTCTGCCGGTAGTTGGGCAGTAGCAGTAAAAAGAAAAAAAGTGTACATTTACAGAAATTTCATACAAATAATAGCCCCCAAGATGCACAAAATACAGGTGCTTATCATTTATAATTATTCACAAACTAGGCATTTATGGATTGTATACCTGTTATAATTTACATGATGTTCCATGTATACATGTATTTCGATGTTTGTATCACTCTCTGGTGTCAGTTACATTAATTAAGATTTTAGTTGAAATCTAACATGTAAGAAAATTATGAATAATTAAAAAAAAAATAGGGGGCCTAATCAATTTGAGAGTGATTTGTTACGTAAACAAACACAAAATAGTAATGGCGGTCAAGATGGCGGTTCAATTATTTGCCCAAAATAGCCACGCTAAATTTCAAGGATTTCATCGCAATCGGCTTTCAGTTTAAGTTGGGGCTTCATTAAATAATTGTTAAATGTTCATTGTTATAATTATAAATTGTTTACACGAAATATTTTATGAATAATTTAATAAATTTTAATAAAAACACGTGACTCCAGCGAAGTCTACGATTGGTCAGTGGAGAGCGCGGACATTTCTGAGACGTTTTGAAAATTTGCCGAGATGAAAGCCTAAAACAGAAATCGGAGAATTATAGTTCGGTAAGTCTTTATTTTAGTGTAAATTTTCATGCTGCTTGTTGTTAGTGTATTTGTGCACGTAAAGAATGCATTAGAATGTGAATATCAAGTGTAAATTTTACGAAATTCTAGGTAATTGTACCGTAGATTTTTAGTTTGTTTTGATTCAAGATGGCCGTGTAGCCAGTGCTACAGCCTACACATGAAGTGAAGACATATAAATAATAATTATTTTGTTTAACCTGATGTGTAACAATAAGACATTAAAAGTGTTTCACAGTTTCAGAGTCTTTTTAAAAAATAATTAACGTGTCAATATCGCGGGAACAGGTTATGTACAGTAGCCTCTGCATGAGCATGGCGATAATAACAAACAGAAATTTAAATGATCAGTATGAAAATTTAATCATTGGCACATGAAATTTGAAATATAAAGTAAAGATCTCTATATAAAAAAAGGGGGGGGGGGGGATTTCTAACATGTCTTAATTTAAAGTATCAAAATTACAGCATTTATAAAACATAATATAACAAAATTAACTGATTTGAATTTATGTTATAAGTTTACATAAAATCATTTAAACCCCTATCTCTCTACTTGGTTCATGCCAGGAAAAAGGGGGGGGGGGGGTTATGATACACATCATTTATTTCAGAGTGACAATGTTTCTGCTTTCAGTATTATATTTAAAAAAAAATTATGTATACAAATTAGTGTAAACTTTGTTAATAATAATGTCACATAATTTCATGAACAAACTTTCTTTTTCAGCAAAATTCTTGTCCCCTGTAGTCATTCTAAACTTGGGGGAAATGCATAAAGACTATAACTCTGTCAGTAAGTATGAAATCTAATCTGATTTTTTTATTATTAAAAATATAAATATAGTAAAATTAATTACCACTTTTCAAACTCCATTGTAAATTTTAGAAATTTCAGATGGAGATCATAACAGGGTAAGGGGGGGGGGATGGGTGTCCAAATCTGACACTTTTAATTGATTAAGTATATATACATTTAATAACATAATATATAGTAATACATAATGCAAGTAAGAAGGAAGTTCCAGACTCCCCGGACCCCTCCCTCCCCTTCCCAATTCAGGCATTGGATTTAATATTTTTGAAAATAATTTCAAATTGAAGACTCAAGAGCAACAACTTTTTCAGAATTGAAGGGAATGGCATGAAAGAAGAAAGAAGGAATTGCATGGTACATTCAAATGGAGGATCAGTTTTTATAAGGAGTCCAGATGAAAATCGCAACTGTACAGCAATGAGTAATTACCCTGGTAAAAGGTCTATTACTGTGCAGAAAATTCTGTGGTGCCAATTGGGTAAAAACTCTATGAAAGAAATGAACATTACATGAATTGCACATGCAGCAAGTGAATAATGTGTGGCCAAAAAAAAGGACATGAAATGGAGTATACTTTCAATACTTTTACGGTGTCTTAGTGTATTTAAATTACATTAATTATGTTTTGTATATGCTGAAAAGGTATGCTTATTTTTTTTCTTGCAAAAAATGATATAAAATATCATTATTTTGTTAAAGGTAACAATATTAATTTTTTTTTAAATATAGGAGATTTGTCATATATAGATTCCGTTTATAGAGAGGATTTAAAATAGTTATTTTTCATATATATTTTCATATAGCATCATATAATAAATTTTTACTTGTTTTTACTTGTACCTGATATTATTGTTTAATTCTTCCTTAATATAGTCCTGCCCCATTCACAAGGAATGATAAGTATGTATTTTTCATGTAAGGCCAAAAATTTAAAAAAATTTGATCATGTTGATGGAGAAAGAAATTTTAAACTCCAGGGTTTTGTGGTTGATTTGTCAACAAAAGCCCATTTTTTGATATGCCTAAAATGTACCTTTTTGTATAGTTATGCGGTGTGCCAATATTGTGCTTTTTTAGTACCTAAAATGTGCCTATTAATGATTTTGGTACAACATAGGTACCTTGTAGGTATACTTTTGGTATACCTCTGGCATACTTTTGGCACAGCCTTGAAGGTTCCTAATAGATTGATATGTAGGCACTTTTTAGGTATGCCTGGAATGTACCTACTGGTCTAGTTAGATGATGTGCCAATATTGTGCTTTTTTAGTACCTTAAATGTGCCTATTAATGCTTTTGGTACAATATAGGTACCTTGTAGGTATACTTTTGGTATACCTCTGGCATACTTTTGGCACAGCCTTGAAGGTTCCTAATAGATTGATATGTAGGCACTTTTTAGGTATGCCTGGAATGTACCTACTGGTCTAGTTAGATGATGTGCCAATATTGTGCTTTTTTAGTACCTAAAATGTGCCTATTAATGCTTTTGGTACAATATAGGTACCTTGTAGGTATACTTTTGGTATACCTCTGGCATACTTTTGGCACAACCTTGAAAGTACCTAATAGATTGATATGTAGGCACCTTTTAGGTATACCTAAAATGTACCTATCTGACTCTTAGAATTATATGCCATACTATGCATAGGCATACTTTAGGTATGCCTCACTGCTCAATCTAATGTTTTATGTGTGCCTAAAATGTACCTATATGTGAAATAGAAAAAAAAAATGAATCATTGAAAAGTATACCTTTAGTATGCCTTTTTTGTACCAATTTGCTACCTATACTTGAAGAAGTGGTTCCAAACTTGTATACTTTAGGTATACCTTTTTTGTGCCTATATTTATCAAGAATAGGCATGCCTAATCTGTACCTTTTTTTGGTATGGGTAGCCTTATGGGTAAAGGCAAATATATAAAACCATAATGCTACAGATCTGCAGCTAAATGAAGCAAAATTGTCCATCCCTGGTGTTAGAAGTGTGTTTTACTGTATTACAATGTTTTTTTTAATGTAGATAATTAAATTTTAATTTTCAGTCAAACAAACGCCACTCACTCAGTGTCCAACAAAATTCTAAATTCTAAGGATACATCTGTATATACAGCATATTTGAAAAATAAGCTGAATGTAAAATTATTAAAAATACTTCACACTTCTTAATTTTATTATGGAAAACCTGCAGTTAGAATAAATAAATTCACAATATTAATTTTGTTAAAAAAAACATGAAGATGGTTAACTTTAATCAGCATTATTAAAGTAAAAGGAAGATATAATATTCCTTATCAGTAAAAATTTACCTAATTCTTTTTTAATTTGGGCAATCAGATGTCAAAATGATATGAAGAAAGGACATACCTCTAACTTTAGAAGAATGAGCACAAAGGCTGCTAATGACCCTGCAACAAATAATCAATATCAGTTTAATTTTTAAAGTTGTTCCAGTTACATGTAGGTGTTTTCTTTAAAATATAGGTTAGGAATACATATATGCAATGGAACTTGTTTCATTAAATGTTATCTTTCCAACATGAATATTGAACAAAGGATTAAGCAATACAAAATTTGAAGTGAACAATTTTATAAAATTATCAGTTCTAAACTCTTTTGGTTAATAAAATAAGATGTTACAGTACTTTTTATTTCAAAAATTTAGTCTTAAGAATTTTTTTTATTATTCACGCATATAAATTACTTTCTATAACACGTGTATACATAGGCCTAACAAAATAACACGTAATTTTAGGGTTCCAATCAGTCATCTCGATCAGCAGTTTAAAAAAAGTAAAATCTGAACCCCCTAGGCGTAAACTTGTAAAACAAAACGAAAGTAGGAATGGCATCGATGCAGAAATTCCTAAAGACCTAAATGTACATAAAAAAGAATTCAGTGATAAAACACTCTGCTTCCCCAATTTTCTACAATATATAGATTCAAATATGCTTAAAGTCTGTTTACGATTTGTCCTCAAACCTAGGATTTTCATTTTTTCTGCATAATTAATGTGCTTCCGCAAAGTACATGCGGACGCAGCGGAGTAAAGACGGGCGGGGATTAGCCTGGTTCCCTGTCCCTGTTTTGCTTCATATACTCCGCGTCACTCCTGCCTTGGCAAGGATGAGACAGGGGACCAGGCTAGGCGGGGATGCGTCGAATTACCCAAAAAGACCCTAAAGAACCGAAAAGGGCCCAAAAGGAAATCAAAAGGACTCAGAATGAATATATCATGAAATACTGCATGAAAAATAATAATTTAAATAAAATCATCATTTTTTTTAATATTTTAAGTTAACATTAAAAATAAACTTAGCAAAACATTAATCTTTTATATTGTTGCAACTTTGGAAAATAACATAGCCTTATTTATATGCATTGACTGTGTATATCTTATAGAAGCAAACCAAACATTAAAACCGGTCAGATGTGCTTTGTTTTATTTTTGCTGAAAATAAAAAAAGTATTATTATATTTCTCCTTCTATTTTACCATATCTTACTACATGATATTTAATGAAGAAATAATTAAGTTTTAATTTTATAACATGTTCTAGGCATATATGATTTCGGGGTGGGGTTGACTAGTTTTTCTGTTCTTGGGATTTTCCCCTTTATTTTTCTATGTAAAACCCTGATCCACAATTGTGGCCCCACCCTACCCTTTGGGGTTATGCATGCCAAGAAAACCTTAGCATTCTCTCCGTATAGCAAACTCAATAAAAGCCGAATAAACATTAATCTGTGATTCTTCCCCTGGGAGACGTGCGGAAGCAATTAATATCCGCAGATTTGAGGGAGGGATCTTAGAATTTACTGGGTTTAAATTATAGGTAGAATACTAGTTATTTAGAAGCCTTTACCCCCACCCCATCCCTGCCTTTTTCGGGGGGGGGGGAGGGGGGGGGGTGAAATTAATCATCGTAATTAAAAGTAATTCTACAATAAAATAAGCTGCCTTTCAATTTTTTTACGTAATTCAATTTCAAAATATTTTTTCTCAGTACCATGGAATCAATTGACATCGGGCAGTTGTGGAAGTACCGCGTCGAAATATAGATAAAAGAGTACCTAATTCCCGGAAGTTTACATCATTTCCTGGTTGAACAAGATGGAGACGAGTACTGAATGGGTAGACGTTACCCGATTGGCTATGTAAACATTTTCATTTTAAAGTGAATATTTTCTTTTGATTTTTTTCCTTATTTTCTTCAGTCCAACTTTTTTAATATAAAGTTTGGTACCAGTGCCTCTGGCATTTTACGTATTTTGTAACTAAAGATTTTTGACAGGAACTTTTTGGGGTATTAATATGTAATACATCCTGGGGGTAGAAGTTTATTTTTTCTTTAACTAAGACAGCTAAAAACCTAGGATCCACCCCCAGAAGTCTGCTGCCGTAAATTGTCTTGCTGGCGTTTTGGGAATATGGGTGATTTGCATCAATTACACTTTTATTGACTCCATCGCTGTGGAAAACCGGCCGAGATTTCTTGGCATGATTTGAACAAATTTAATTCTACACTACACGAAAATGCTTCCACATAAATACTTGTATCACTAATCATGGCTTTAATTGCTATAATAATTCTTGATAAGAAGATTTTAAAAATATATATTATGTTAATGTAAAACTTGGATCCCCCATTGTGGCACCATCATATATCCCTGGGGGTTATGGTTTAAACAAACTAGAATCAACACTACCTGAGGATGATTCCATATAATGGCTTTGAAATACTTGAGAAGAAGATTTGAATAGATATTGCTAATATTCCTATGTAAAACGTTGATTAGCCATTTTGGTCCCATCCTAGCCCCAGTAATCTTGATTTGAACAAACTGGAATCTACACTACCTGAGGATGATTTCACATGAGGCCTTGTGCTTCTTGAGAAGTTTTTTAAAAGTCGTCATTAATTTTTCATTAATTCACAGGGGCGTAGCAACAGGGGGGGGGGGAGCTGACCCCCCTTTTTTTCCTAACCTTACTTATACTATTGGAAATTTTAATTGAAAACCTGGTTGCCGCCCCCCCCCCCCCCCCCACTTGTAAAATGTAGTATTAGAATTGGTACTGAAAGTAGTTGACACTGAAAAAGTTAACACCCCCCCCCCCCCAAAAAAAAAATAGGATATTCGACTTTGGAACCTTTTCCTTTTTTCAGGTAAGTAAAAAAAAATTTCACTGGCTGCCCCCCACTTTCAAAAACGATGCTACGACACTGATTCATAATTATCTCCCTTGGAAGTCGACTGTGCTTTATATTTGAACAAACTTAAATCCCCTTTACCTAAGGATGCTTTGTGGCAAGTTTGGTTGAAATTGACCCAGTGGTCCTTGAGAAGAAGATGAAAATGTGAAAAGTTGACGACGACAACGCCGACCAGACTATGTCAGACAAAGAAAAAAAAACCGACAAATTTTGATCAGAAAACCTCACTTGAGCCTTCGGCTCAGGTGAGCTAAAAAAAACAAGATGTACACATGTGTTTGTGAAACACGTTATGCGCCCGGCGCCAACAACGTTAGAAAAACTATTCTAAGCATATACAGAGTGTAGGTCACAGTCAAGGTCACAAGGTCATTGACCTTTATTGCAGCCCGGAGGACCGGGCTGCTCTATACATATAAGTTTAAGTGTTGGTGTATGGGGATTGGGTGGGAGTAGTTATGTAGAATTAAAGATTTTCTAAACATTGAAAAGATTGTTAATCAGAATGTTCTTTCCGTTTATAAATTACGAGATACATAATATATTTACTTCTATAAAGTGAATCTGTAAAAATATATATGTTTTTCATATTTAATATATAAAGTTACTTATCATGTACTATCGAAACAACGACAGGTCCCTTTTTTTAACGCATCGAATTTTACTTCTCGGATAAAAACGTACTCTGCACAGTTCGTGTTTTATATTCTAAAATTGAAAATTAATACATTTTTAAATATAAATGATGCGTGTGTCTAACTTCAATTTATATTTTATGCAGCCAACATTTACTTGAGAAATTGATCAAGTTAAAAATGGTATCGTTTTTAATTGATTTGTATCCGACTACAAGTTTTTTTTAAATATATGCGATTAT
Source organism: Saccostrea cuccullata (assembly GCF_032062105.1). Taxonomy (NCBI): domain Eukaryota; kingdom Metazoa; phylum Mollusca; class Bivalvia; order Ostreida; family Ostreidae; genus Saccostrea; species Saccostrea cuccullata. Next base: position 325,993 of record NW_026937694.1, read on the forward strand.
CGTCTCCATCAATAAGGCGCATGCCTTTTTAGTTTTTACACATATTGAAGCAGTTTGTTGATCAAGACTCATTTTCATTGTTTACTTTATATATTTCCCGGGCGACAATTGATGGTTACATCAATGTTTTCTTGTTTCATTTGAAAGAACTTTATTTGTGTAGTATGCATACCAAATACGAAGTATCTATCTCCTTTGGTTCAAAATTATGGCAAAGAGTCGAAAAAGATATTTTTAGCATATAGGTCACAGTCCAGGTCACACGGTCATTGATGTTGATGTCTTTTGAAAGAACTGTTTTAGTGGAGTATGCATATACCAAACATGAAATCTCTATCCCCTTTAGTTCAAAAGTTATGGCAAAAAACCGAAAAAGCTATTTCTAACATATAAGAAAACGGGATTGAATATTCATCACATCGCTGCTTGATTTTCTATAATATTCAAAGTAATTAATATACCAACAATACATTTTGTATTATTTACGTTATATGGGTGAGAATACTCTACTTTTGGTACATGTACCAATATAATTTGCATTTGAAAAAAAGTTTTATCTTCGCTATATAGCCATACGGGGACACCAATGTTTCACAAACACATCTTGATATATGCGTCTAGATAGAAAGATCCGAGGCGTATATTGTTTTTGTCCTGTCTGTTTGTCTGTTTATCTGTTTGTCTGCAAACATTTACCTTCGTTATAATAACTTTTGAACCATGACTGAAAGACATTTCATATTAGTAAACATAATTACATAATTACAATATTGTTGCATACTACACTAATTAAACTCTTTCAAATGACACCAAGGTCAATGACCTTGTCACCTTGACTGTGACCTATATGCTAAAAATATTTTTTCTGCAAACTTTAACTTTCGCCATAACTATTGAACCATAAAAGATAGAGACTTCATATTTGGTATGCATACACAACTTATAAAGTTCTTTAAAATGACTTCATGGTCAATGACCTTGTGACCTTGACTGTAACCTATACGTTAGATATACCTTTTCTGTCGGCAAATTTTAACCGTCGCCATAGCTTTTGAACTTTTGATTGATTGATTGATTGTATACTGTTTAACGTCCCTCTCCAGAATATTTCACTGATATGGAGACGTCACCATTGCCGGTGAAGGGCTGCAAATTTAGGCCTATGCTCGGCACTTACGGCCTTTGAGCAGGGAGGGATCTTTATCGTGCCACACCTGCTGTGACACGGGGCCTCGGTTTATACGGTCTCATCCGAAGGACCGCCCCATTTAGTCGCCTTTTACGACAAGCAAGGGGTACTGAGGACCTATTCTAACCCGGATCCCCACGGGAATTTTGAACTTTTGAAGATAGGGACTTAGTATTTGGCATGCATACTCCACTAGTTAAGCCTTTTCACATGATACCAAAGTCAATAGCCTTGTGACCTTGACTGTGTCCTATATGCTAAAAATAGTTTTTCCCCCTTTTTTTTTAAACCTTCACCATAACTTTTGAACCATGAGAGATATAGACTTCATATTTGGTATGCATACTTCACTTATCATGTTCTTTCAAATAACAATGACCAATTACCTTGTGACCTTGACTGTGATCTATATGCTAAAAATAGTTTTTTTTTATTTCTTGCCGCTGGGCACAAAGTGTTTCACAAACACTTTGTTTTTTTAATTTGTAATTGAGGTCCGGGTACGATTCACGTTAATTATAACTGCGCTGCGTCAAAACTAAGTAGTGACTGTAGCACTAAAAGTGTTCTTATGAATTTCTCGCCATCTGTATATTAAAGCTGCAGGACTTGTATATGGTCCTTCAGATGAGACTGTATATTCCGAGGTCCCTTGTCGCAGTAGGTGTTGGAACGAAAGAAAATTCCTGACGGCTAAAACCGGTTTAAAATATATTTTTAGCATATAGGTCGGAATACATATACCGGTACATACATATCTCGGAAAACAAGAGGCCCACGGGCCTTATAGGTCACCTGGGTATTGTGTAATAACTTCAAACAATTATATTTGGTTTGTGTTCTAAACCAGAGGTCATGTAATTCACAATTTACAATTTTGAAAGAGGCACCATTGCTTATCATAAATATAAACTTAGCATGTTTACTCTATTTACTTACTACTTACAGGTGGATCAGAGTAACAAAGAGAAAATGCACTTCCACTTTATAACCAGTTTTAAACTTACCCCCAAAGGAACCACTCACTCTGGGACCACATATTTCAAAATTTTGAAAATTTCATCATAAAATAGTTGATTAATACCAAGGAGCAGATTTCAAAGCATTCATTTATTTTCAAACTATGTAACCCCCACCCCCCTTGACCAAGGGAGGCGGAAGGGGGAATAAAAAATAACCATTTTGCTAGATGCACCTTTCTTCATCATAAATATATATACTTGGATCATTGGCATAAAACCCAGGAGCAAATGAAAAGATTTTCAAAGAAATAATGTATTTTCAAAGTATAATCAATAGATCCCCGCCTTATCACTAGAACCCCTGACACTAGGGCCATGAATTTCACAATTTTGGTAGAGGACTGAAAGCTCATTACATTCATGCCAACAGTTTGCCTAACTGATGTCCAGAAGTAAAGAAGAAGATTTTTTAAGATTACAATAATATAAATGGTTTTGGTCCCGCCCCTCAGGCCCCAGGGGGGCAGGGACCATAAATACCACAATTTATTTTCCTTTTAGCCGTAGATGTTGTATACCAATTTGGTTGAAATTGGTTCATTGGTTTCAGGGAAGAAGCTTAAAATGTCCAATGTTAACACACGGCGGACGACGCATGACGGACGACGCACGGCGACGGACGAAAACGGATAGCTATAGGTCACCTGAGTTACTCAGGTGACCTAAAAAAATTGTGAAATATGAAAGTAGGGCAAGGTTAAAGTTTTTTCAACAAGTACGGAAATCTTCAAGGTCAAGATCATTGGTATCCAATGAAAGCTGTTTCCACAGAAAATAAATATATAAAGCATGGAAGCCCTAGCACTAAATGTTCAGAAGTTATGGCTAATGTTAAAAGTTTTAAAAAGTAGGTTAAACTCCAAGGTCAATGTCAAAGGTCTTGCTATCAAATAAAAGGTCTTGTCACAAGGATTAAATATGTTAAGTATGAAAGCACTAGCCCTAACCCTTTAAAATGTAATGGTCAAAGTTTACTTTTTAAAAGAAGGTCAAACTCCATGGTCAGTTCATAGGGTCAAAACTTTTCGTATCGAATGAAGTGTCTTCTCACATGGATTAGAATAAAGTTTTTTATAAATACAAAAATCTCCAAGGTCAAAAGGTCAAGGTACTGTGGTTTCATAAATTTTCGTTGGCATCGATTTTCGTGGATTTTGTAAAACAGACGTTTTCGAGGATACGTAATTTCGTGGACAAAAGCATTGCCTATACAAATTAATAACAAATTTCCAGATCTTAATTCAATGAACATTTAAATTCGTGGATCTGCTAAACAACGAAATCCTCGAAAATTGGTGCTTAACGAATATTAATGGAGCCACAGTAATTGGTATCCAATGAAAGGACTTGCCACAGAAAATACATGTGAAAAGCATGGGAACCCTAGCCTCAACCGTTCAGAAGTTATGCCCAAAGTGAAAACTTTTTAAAAGTAGGTCAAACTCCAATATCAAAGGGTCAATGTTCTTTTTATCAAACGAAAGGTCTTGTCAAAATGGAAATAAATATGTAAAGTATTAAAGCACTAGCTCTAAACTTATAAAAGATATGGTTAATGTTTGCTTTTTAAAAGTAAGTCATACTCCAAGGTCAGGATCAAAAGGTCAAAGTTCTTGGTATCGAATGAAGAGTCTTTACACAAGGATTATCTATATGAAGTATGAAATCCCTATTCTTTACCGTTCAAAAGTTATCGCCAAGGTTAAAATGTTTTACAGATACAGAAATCTACAAGGTCAAGGTCAAAAGGTCAAGATGTTGATATCTAATGAAAGGTCTTTCAACAATAAATACATATTTGAAGTATAAATAGCCTAGTATCAACTGTTCAAAAGATGGCCAAAGTAAAAGTTCTCCAAGGTCAAGGTTAAAAGGTCATATTTGGTGGTACCCAAAGGTCTTGACACAAGGAATACACAAGTGAAATATGAAAGTCAAAGCTCCACTAAATCAAAAGTTATGGGCAAGGTTAAAGTTTTTGCAGACAAACAGACAGAAAGACAGCCAGACAGGTAGACAGACAAACGAATAGACATGACAAAACCTATTTACCCCCAGAAACTTCGTATACGGGGGACCGTTCACGGTAGCTCAGTCGGTAGAGGGCTAGCTACGTGATCCGAATGTCGTGAGTTAGTATCTCGGCCGCGACTGACCTAAGTCGATAAAAAATGGGTAGCAACTTTTCCTTCGCCATGCGCTCGGCACTTTGAAGTGAAAGTTGCGGGACCTTCGGATGAGACCTTTAAAACTGAGGCCTCGTTTCAGTGGCAGGCGTTGGCACGTTAAAGATCCATCACTGCTCAATGACCCTGAGTGCCGAGTACAGGTCAACATTTGAAGCCCTTCATCGGCATACGGTGACGTCTCCATATGAGTGAAAAATTCTTGAGAGGGAAGTTAAACAATATACAATCAATCAATCGTTTACGGGGGCATAAAAACAAAGAATGTATAGACTTAATAAGTACCCTTAAAATTGGAGTATATACATGTTATAAGAAAAGGGACAGACACTACATGTTCTCGAAAGCGAAGGGACATTTAATCTCATTCGTCTATCCGCCAGTCTGTCCGTCCAACACAAAAACTTTAACCTTGCTCATAACTTTTGATGAAGTAGAACTATGACTTTCATATTCCCTGTGACAAGACCTTTCTTTTGGTAACAACAAATTTGACCTTTTGACGTTGACCTTCGAGTTTGACCCACTTTTTCACAAAAATTCCAAAATATTATTATTGCCATAACTTCTGAACAGTAAGGGATTTTCATACTTCACATATGTAATCCTTGTGAGAAGACCTTTTATAGGATATTAAGAACTTTGACCTTGACCTTGGAGTTTGACCTTCTTAATCATAACTTTTAAAGGATTAGAGCTAGTGCCTTAATACTTTACGTATTTGATCCTTGTGACATGACCTTTCAATTGATAGCAAGACCTTTGACCTATTGACATTGGAGTTTATCCTACTTTTTGAAATTTTTAACCTTGGCCATAACTTCTGAACAGTTAGGATTAGGGTTTTCATACTTTACATATGTATTCTTCGTGGCAAAGACCTTTCATTGGATACGAACTACCTTGACCTTATTACCTTGACCTTGGAAATATCCGTACTTGTGAAAAAATTGAACCCTGACAAAAACTTTTGAACAGTAAGGGCTAGGGCTTCCATACCACACATATGTATTTTTTGTGGCAAGATCTTTCATTGGATACCAATTACCATGATCTTTTGACCTTGCTGATTTTAGTACTTATGAAAAACTTTAAACTTGGCCTTCTTGCATAATTCAGTAATGCGTTTCCAGTGAGTTTGCATATATGAAAAGTTCAATTTTCGCTTTATTGCCGTACGGGGGCGTCAGTGTTTCACAAACACATCTTGTATTTATTTCCTTTATGGTTTACCACTATGTTTTTTTTAATCTATAAGATTTCTTGAATTGTATGATATGATGTAAAGCTTACCTTCATTTGATCATATAGGATGATCGTCCTCTCATATTTGTAATCTAGAAGATTTTGAACGAGCCTTTAGATCAAAGCACCTAATTACAGCTTTTCCACATTATGTCACAATCACAATGTTGAATTTTTAACACGGACGCAGGATTTGGCTTTTTTTACACATTTCTTTCGAATATCTTAAATCAAGCTCGTTACACAACTTGTGCTTCAGTAACACTCGCCCAGCTATCCCATGCACTGTACGTTAATATCGATTTTATATACATCTGTTGATACACAAGGGCTGATCAGCATCCACAATCAGAGAACAAGCAATTAGGTTCAAGTGCCTAAACAGTAGATGAAAAGGGGTTGGAACAATGAACACAATTTTAACGTATTTCACAAATTCACCGGCCAATTCGTAATTGGTGCTTACGCTCATCACTAAATTCGTTTTAGTCTACATGTATCATTAAAGGAAAGTACCGTATTTTTGTTCTTTCAATAAATAGTTCAAATCTTGATGATTGAGTTCATTTCTTACTAAAATTGTCCAACTGCTCCCTGTACATGTACAAAGAAAGAAAGTTACTTTCGATAAGCACATTATGTCGAAAAGAAGAGATTATAATTTCTGAGACCAACAATCCGTCGGTCTGGTTTGCAAGTGTCCCATGAAAGCCGAAAATTTACCTAAAATATAAAAAGAATGCATGTAATAGTACTAGTATTGGTTTCATTATAATATGAACGAGTAACGATAAGAGAGAATTATTTTTAGAAATTCAACAAACTTCTTGAAAGATTACTGTATCACATGGAATTGCTGTCGTTACAGTTGTAAAGTAATTCATTTCTAGCTACAGATGGCGTATATTGTTTTTGTCCTGTTCATTTGTCTGTTTATTTGTTCGTCTGTCTGTCTGTTGTTAACTTTAACCTTCGCTAGAACTTTTGAACCATAAGTGATGGAGACTTCATATAGTCCACCAATAAAGTTCTTCATCAAGGTCAATGACCTTCAGACCTTCACTGTTACCTATATGATCAAAATAGTTTTTTTTCTCGATTTTTTGCCATAACTTTTGAACCATACGAGATTAGATTAGGTCTTCACATTTAACATGTATACTTCACTACTCAATTTCTTTCAAATGACATCAAGGTCAATTACCTTGTGACGTTGACTGTGTACATGTTTATGCTAAAAGTAGTTTTTTCGACTTTTAGCCATAACTTAATTTCTTAACCATTGGAAATAGGGACATTATATTTGGTATGCATACTCCATTAATTCAGTTCTTTCAAATGTAACCAAGGTCAATGACCTTGTAACCTTGACTGTGACCTACATGCTAAAAAAAGCTTTTTCGAACTTTATTGCCGCCGGGCGCATAGTGTTTCACAAACACATCTTGTTTAAATTAAATCGTTTTAACCCGACGTCAATTAACTACTTTAAATTACCAAAACAAGGTATATTCCCACCACAAGGAAAAAATAAGCAAAATATTTATGTAATATATGTATCATATCAATACTTTCCCAAAATAGATACATAATATTTAAGTACCAGTCCATATAAAAATCATGCAAAAGGTGATTCAGTCAGGTTCTCAGAATTCAATGATTTTCCACACATAGATTTCTCTTGACCTATGATCCATGTATGTAAAATAAAAAAAATGTTTTGGATCATGGTTACTATGGAAACCGGATCAAAGTATTTTCCTTAGCAACCAGCCAATTTTTCTATTTGAAGGCACTGAAAATCATTGATCTTTAAAGCCTGAAATTATATATAACATCTTAAACAATAATGCTCATTTACTGGTATGATAAAGACACATACTTTATTTATTTAAAACACACAAGACATTGATATTTTATCTGAAGCTAGTACTATGGTAGACATTAGAATATAATTATGTATGTTTTTGCATTTTTGCTGATTCAGCATTTTCCTTGATTTTGACAATATTCAAGGTCAATTTAAAAAAAATACCAAGCTAATACAGATTTTGCATGACTTTCACATAAAAGTAGAGAAATTTCTCTCTTACAGATTGACTTTGAAAGCGTGGGTTTTTTGAAAAATCCTATTCGTTGCTTAGCAACAAAATTGGATGTTTTGATAACTAAAAAGTGAAAAATGGTAAAGGGTTAAGTCAAAAAATTTATAAATTTTAATCTTTTTGTAGCAGATACAATTTTTCAAGTAATAGAAAATAACCCTCATAAAATTTTAAAACAAAAGAATAATTTATGATTATTAATCTCCATGGCAACAGGAATTTTTCCCTAGCAACAAGGCAAAAACGGTCATTTTTTCGCCCTTTTAAAATATTTTATTTGAAATAAATCGACAATTATTATTAAAATTGTAATTGGGCAAATTGTTAATTTAATATGGGTTTGAAATAAGTAAATTTTACTTTATTAACCCATGGCAACAATTCTGAATACCTAGCAACCTATTTTGTAACCACTTTACCTTTTTACATACAGTCATTTATTTTGGAAGTTATTAGATTTCCAAAAAAAAAGGCCTTTTGAATGGAAAATAGAAACAAATAGATACAAGTAGTAAATATATCAAAATAGCTCTGTTGATAAAATGATTCCATTGAGTAACTAATTCTTGGGTTGCCATGGTAATGAGTTGCACACTGGCCATTAAAAACGTTTTGTTTGCAAAGTACACTAAAGCTGTATTTGGCCCCCAGTTTTTGCTTAATGGGTTAAACTAACTGGTTATTCAATTACCTTTAGCATTCGTTTTTCTACATAAAGTATATTTTTTATGATTACCATGGAAATAATAATGTGATATTGAATTAATGTGACTTAGGTACTATTCTATTAGCTGCAGAACTATAGCTCTCTGCTTGAGAAAATTCGGACAGATAAAGCAGAGAGCTGCAGATCCAAGGGTTTTAAAAACCTTCGATTTACGCCGTCGATTTTTTGTCGCTCACGTCGGGTATTTTTTCTTCTATTTTATACTTCCCCCAGCTTTAAAAAGGTATTTTATAATTATAATCATACATTTAACATAAATTCTTGTTAATTTACTAACCATTCAACGCTAACAAATGGCTGATTATGGTTACGGACGTCAAAACGGAACTCTTTTAAACCGACAAACTATGATATATACTTTGATATATATACTACAAAACTGTATACAGGACTGTTTCGGACCGTTAAAAGGTAGATAAACTTTAATAAATTAGTAAAAAATAAGAGTTACATATATAATTATTTATCGGATACAATTCTAAAAGCCAGAGAAAGATTTCATGGCGCTGCCATTTTGTCCTTACACCGTCTTGGGTATTTCCAGCAAGCTAAAAAAAAATAGCCTAGGTTATACTAGTGATTCTGAACTTGCCAGAATGATCAAGTGAGGTAGTAAAAGCTAGGTTCTGTATTTATTATAATTTTAGAAATGACTGATCTCTTCAGTCTTGGCATTATAATAACTAAGAATTGAATGCAAAGACTGAAGATAATTAATTTAGTGGAGCTATGACTTTCATATTTCATTGTGTATTCCTTGTGATAAGACCTTTCTTTGGGTACCACTAAATTTGACCTTGGAGTTTGACCCGCTTTTACACAAAAATTCCTAACTTTTACTTTGGCCATATCTTTTAAACAATAGATACCAGGACTTTTATACTTTACATATGTATTTTTGTGGCAAGATTATTGAGTACCAACTTTGACCTTTTGACCTTAGATTCCGTACTTATGAAAAAACTTAAACCTAGGCCATAACATTTGGACAGTAAGGGCTTTCATACTTCACATAAATGTATGTTATCCTTGTGATATGGCGCTTCATAGGATATCAAGAACTTTTACCCTTTGACCTTGACATAAGAGTTTGACCTACTTTTCAAATACAACTTTAAACATAATTTTCGAAAGGTTAGAACAAAGAGCTTTCATATTTCCAGTATTCAATTCTTGTGACAAGACCTAACATTTGGTATCAAGATCCTTGACCTTCGAGTTTGACCATATTTTACACAAAACGCATTCCAAAATCAAAACAGAAAATCTTTTTTTCTGTTTTAAGCATTTTGCCCTTAGGTATTGACAAAACTCAACAAATAACACACTTTACAAGATATTTACTGGTGCGAATATCAAAAGTTTAATGAACGCAAACCATCGTTCACATAGCTAGATTTTACGGAGTAAATTTCCTCCCAAAACTATCACTGAAACAGTTTTCACTACCACATTACAATTTGAAAAAGGCAAAAATCTACAGGGTATATTTCCTCTCAAAAATGACACTGATACAGTTAACATACAGTAGTCAATTCAAAAGCGACTATCCTTGATATAACAAGATTTTACGGAGTAAATTTCGTCCCAAAGAATATCACTGATACAGTATTCACTACAACAATTACAATTTAGAAATAGAAAAAATCTACAGAGTAAATTTCCCCTCTAAATTCACATTGGTGCATTGTACATTCAGTATTTCAAAGCCAAAGCAACCATCGTTTACATAGCTAGATTTTACGGAGTAAATTTCCTCCCAAAGACCATCACTGAAACAGTTTTCACTACCACATTACAAATTGAAGAAGGCAAAAATCTACAGAGTAAATTTCCTCTAAAAAATGACATTGATACAGTGTAATTGACAGCTACAATTTCCTCCCAAAGAATATCATTGATACATGTACAGTGTTCACAACTAACATTACAGTTTAAAAAAAGCAAAAATCTACAGGGTAAATTTCCTCTCAAAATGACAATGATACAGTGTAATAGACAGATACATTTTAGGGGGTAAATTTCCTCCCAAAGAATGTCCCTGATGCAGTGTTAACTACTAACATTGCAGTTTGGTAATAACAAAAAATCTACAGAGTAAAATTCCTCTGTAAATTCACATTGGTGCATTGTACATTCAGTATTTCAATGCCAAAGCAACAATCATTTAAACAGCTAGATTTTACGGAGTAAATTTCCTCCCAAAGAATATCACTGATACAGTGTTCACCACTACAATTACAATTTTAAAATAGAAAAAAAACTACAGAGTAAATTTCCTCTCAAAATGCACGTCAGTGCACTGTACATTCAGTATTTCAATGCCAAAGAAACCATCGTTTACATAGTAGATTTAACGGAGTAAATTTCCTCCCAAAGAATATCACTGATACAGGGTTCACTACTAACATAACAGTTTGGTAATAACAAAAATCTTCAGAGTAAATTTCCTCTCTAAATTTACGTCGGTGCATTGTACATTCAGTATTTCAAAGCCAAAGCAACCATCGTTTACACAGCTAGATTTTACGGAGTAAATTTCCTCTAAAAGAGAATCACTGATATAGTGTTCACAATTACATTACAATTTGAAAATAGCAAAAATCTAGAGCTTAAATTTCCTCTCAAAATGACATTCATACTGTAAACATACAGTAGTCAATTCAAAAGCAAATAGTTTTTATATAACAAAACTTTACAGGGTAAATTTTCTCCCAAAGAATTTCACTGATACAGTGTTCACTACTAACATTACAGTTTGGTAATAAAGATCTACAGAGTAAATTTCCTCTCTAAATTCACATTGGTCCAATGTACATTCAGTATTTGAAAGCCAACGCAACCATCGTTTACATAGCTTGTAGATTTTACGGAGTAAATTTCCTCCCAAAGATATCACTCATACAGTGTTTACTACTACAATTACAATTTGAAATTAGCAAAAGAGTAAGTGTCCTATCAAAAATGACATTGATACAGTGTATATTGGGGCTTTTAGACAGCTTAACTTGACGGAGTAAATACCCCCCCCATCCCCCCCCCCCCCCAAGTATAGCACTGATACACATGTACAGTTTTCAACATATCAATAAAACGTTAACATTTTCAACCTAACAAAATCTACAGAGTAAATTTCCTCTTAAAAATGACATTGGTGCATTGTACATTCAGTATTTGAAACCGAACCGTATTTAATTTTATCATGTTTACGGAATAAATTTCCTCCCAAAGAATATCAGTGATACGTACAGTGCTACCTACTAACATTTACAGTTTGAAAATAGAAAAAATCAACAGGGTAAATTTCCTCTCTAAATTCACATTGGTTCATTGCACATTCAGTATTTCAAAGCCAGAGCAAGCTTCTTTAACATACTAGATTTTACAGTCATTATTTGCAGTAAGAAAATAACATTATATATAGAAAACAGCAGAACATCAGAGAGTTAATTTCCTCTAAAAATAAATTGATACAATATACACTTTTTACAGGAAAGAAACATACATATTACATCTTATTGAAAAAAAAGACTTTCGAGGGACATTTTTATCTCAATATACTAATGATGTAATACATTATTATTTAATCTATTTAATCTATACAAACGCATACAGTTTTTTTTTGACTGATTTCAAGCCGTATTCAACGAGGGGAGGGGATTCAATGTGCATGCAGTAACATGTTGACGTCACAAACAATATCTCAAAGTACGTTGAAAATTGTATTGTCCAGTTTATATCCGAGAAGGAAAAAATGGAGAAGGAGGCAAGTCCCTGTCTTGATTATTGTCGAACAATTTGATTTCAAACACATCCATCACGTTTACTTTCTTTGACCGAAGCTCCACTTCTATGCTTTACTTATGGCTGATGCCATTGAACACTAGCTGAATGCATTTCCAACATGTCCAACGAAAATCTGGCCGCTATATTTTGAACAAATCCATAGTTGACCTATTGATAAAACTTTTAGACTCATAAATCATCTCATATAATTATTTTTAAACTTTCAATTTTTCAAAACCCATGGGCATTTATTTCTTTAGGCATGCCGGATTACATGTTGCGCACCACAGTCGAGCAGTGGTGCTTGGACAATTTTTGTAAAATCGAAAAATAGTCCTTCCGTTGGTTTTTTGTATGGAAATTTCATTCATCTAAAGAACACGTATATATACCCCCAGTCTACACACACATTTAGACAAACTAAGACCAGATATTTTTTTTTATTTGAGGATGATGTCAATTTTCTCATATAAATCCAGATCATATACTTTTACATTAAACACGATTTTGAATTCAGATTAGTTCAGACAGTACATATGCAATTAAAACAATAACTACTAACGCCAAAAGGGGAGTTCAGAGAGGTAAATGATAACATGTACATGCAGGTAGTTTTACTGTAAATAAAATGATCGCTGAAGTGTTTTGCATTTCACACAATAAAGAAAGCAACTACCTTGACCAAGGATCGAAATCCTCATGTAATTGTAGATAGGATAGAATTCATATGCCAGCCACTACCTTAATTACACTTATCGTAACATATACATATATAATTGTTATTTACCTTTATTATTCAATGTTTGGTCTTTGTTTCGTAATTTCTCCATTCATCAGAAAACAGTCACTTTTATATCTAGTCGTCACTTAAACCACTCCTGAAATGATTGCGATCACTTATTGAGGGGCAGTCTAACTTGGTTTTCTTTCTCTAACTTGCTTAGTGTTCTCTGCGACTTTGAAGTCGATAAGCCACTGGGCACAATGCAAATATCTGATGCCGCCAATTTTAAAACTGCCTTACACACAAATCATCATGTGGGGTAAATAACGGGAAACGGAAAAATAAACTGTTTTCACAAAGAACTTGAAAACAAATTCATTGTTTTCAAGATAAATGAATGAATTAGCGTCAATAGGTTGTTGTGAGAGAAAATTGAGATGGTCTGTTTCTTATCATTTCATCATTTTCTTTTCCGGTGCACGAATCCCGCTGTTACATGTGTAATCAACCCCTTGTATTGGATAGAGCTGCGGCCATGTCATAATATTCTGACCTAAATCAAGCTGTAAGTTCACATTTTTTCACCATCAAAATCTAAGCCCAACAAAATCACAGGTCGCCCTATTTACATTTTGTTGATATATAACATATACTCTGCTGCAATTGCATAAACATTATCTTCTCATGCAGCAGTAACCGAGATTTATGTTTCAAAGATGTGATAAAAATCATGGACTGTTATTCTTTTTAGTTGATCTATCTACACTAACACCATGAGGTCAAAAACGAGAAAAATAGACTTTAGAAAAAGCTAACGCAAAAGCAACACTGATAAAACTTGTTTTGAACTTTTAATTTTAAAAACTCAAATAATGTAAATCATTTAAATTAGAAAAAAAATATATATCGCCTTCCTTTTTATATGCCCGTATTTTCTATTCCTAACTGTAATTTATTATTTTCGACTTGTATTCGATAATGGTGTATTGGGTGTTATACATCTGATCTTAATTACTAGGACTGTTATTCTTAAATTTTGTAAGCATCTAGACATATTATCTATCAAACCTGAAAGCGCAAGCTGACCTCTGAGAAATTGTCAATAATGTAAATCCATTGAAGTTTATTCCATTTTACTATTTACATGTTTTACATATACTCTACTACTACATGTATCGCATATGCATGTATAATTATTTCATGTGACAGTATATTAATTAATACATTATTGAAAATGTTTATTTTTCAGGATGTAACAAAAATATGAACAGTTAACATTTACATGCAAAGAAATCTTGTCCGATTGACGCGCACCGATGAAGTCAATAAAAGTGTAATTGATGCAAATCACCCATATTCCCCAAACGCTGGCAAGACAGTTTACGGCAGCAGATTTCGATTTCAGGAGAGTGGATCTTAGGTTTTCAGCTTTTTTGATTAAAGAAAAATAAACTTGATACATTCCTCCATTTATTTCTATCAGTGATATTTTTACATTAAAATGAAAATATTAACATAGCCAATCAGATTGTGTCTAGGTATCACAACGGTAAATGTTTTCACCAAAAAAATCGTAAAAAAAGAATCAGGTAATTGTTTACTTGAAAAAATATTTAGCAGGAGATGTTAAACATTACCTGTCACACTAGCTAACACATCCTCACACACAAAACGGTACCTACACGGCATTTTCATTTTCCATTTGCAAACAGGGCTACCTCAAATCCACGCGGTTTTTAATGTGTTTATAAACATTCCGAGTGCATCACAGGTAGTAGCCTCCCATGCCCGGAAGAAATGGTCCTTTCAGAAGCCTTTATTTGTTCCTAGAGTTTTCTTGGCATATTTCCTTTCTTAGAAAGGATATCTATCTATATTGCTAAATACAACTTTTAAAAATATATAACAAAAATAAAATAATTAATAAGGAAAAAGCAATACTGATAAAATTTTGTTCTGGACTTAAAAATTCAAATTTATATGTACATCATTTTCAAAATTTAAAAAATGCATTCTTTTATTTAAGCATAATTTTTCTTGATATCTAGGCAATAAAGTGTATTTTTTTCATTTAATTGAGTGACTGAAAGTAATGGCGACCTCTGCAGGATGGGCAATGTGATACCTCCATAGACCTAAAGAATACATGCTGAGCACATATTGCTCCTAATTGAGAATTAATGGGTGGAAGATCTGATATGAACCATATGTACTTAACTGTGTGGGATTGTTTTGCATAACATGGAAACAAGAAAGTAATTTTGTAGACACTATAATTTGAACTAAGATAGAATGTCTTTTTTTTATTTTGGCAACTTCATGTACCTAATAATAGCAATTCTCCCGAACCCTTTCGACAAGACATGTAAGATCTGTTGTCGAAAAGTTTTGCTAAAAACAGTTTTTTCTTTTAATTTCTCAAAAATAATTTAGTCTATCTGTGCATTTCTTAATTATTAAATATTTCAAAGAGAGTAATGCTAAAACACTCGGAAATTCAACTCAATAAAAAAATTCGATATCAGCCAGTGTAAAAGAAAAACAATCTCGGCCTTATCCAAGTTCCCCTGTAGTTAAATTCTTTTTTATAAATGTATATTTCTTTAAATTTGTAAATATACAAATTATACAGTATTAGTGTTAAAAGTTAAAAAAAAAAAAAAAAGGCATGTTTAAATTAAAAAAGAAGAAATAGACAGATTGTGTAACTGTAATTACGCTATATAAAATAAAATATATTTCATATTTTTACTATCATTCTTTACAATTTTTGCAGTCTGACATCCAATAGTCTGTAAATAATAAATTGCAATAGGATCGAAAGACACTGGCATAAAGAAAGCAAATCATTTACAATATTGGAGTTCTATGGTCAAAAAAAGTTTTTTTTTATAAAGCTTATTTTTCTCTTTTTTAATCTCATTGTGTTAGTGTAGATATATCATCGAAAAGGAATAATTGTCCGTGATTTTTTTTTCACATCTTCATGATCTTTGAAACCGCATATTTACAAAAGATAATAAATACTACGACACGAGCAGATAATGTTAATGCACTCGCAGCAGAGTATAATTTTAAATATCAACAAATTGTAAATAATAGTATGGCAACTTGTGCTTTTGACAGGCTTAGATTTTGATGCTGAGAAAATGTTGAAATTACAGCTTACTTTAGGTCAGATTATTATGACATGGCCGAAGCTCTATCCAATACAAAGGGTTGATAACAAGTGTAACAGCGGGGATTCATACAGCGGAAAAGAAAATGGTGAAATGATGAGAAGCAGACCATTTCAATTTTCTCTCACAACAACCTAATTCATTTATCTTGAAAACGATGGATTTGTTTTTAAGTTCTGTGTTAAAACAGTTTATTTTTCCGTTTCCCGTTTTATATCCTACATAATGATTTTTGTGTATAGCAGTTTTGAAATTGGCGGCATCGGATATTTGCATTCTGCCCAGTGGTTCATCTACTTCAAAGTCACAGAGAACACGAAGCAAGTTAGGGAAAGAAAACCAAGTTAGACTGCCCCACATTCTGTGAATTTCAGGAGTGTTAAGTGACGACTGAACATAAAAGTGACTGTTTTCTGATGAATGGAGAAATATTGAAACCAAGTCCAAACATTGAACAATAAAGGTATATTTACAAATATATAATTTTTTATATGTTACGATAAGTGTAATTAAGGTAGTGTCTTCAAATGAATTCTACCCTTAACTACAGTTCATGAGGATTTCGATCCTTGGTCAAGGTAGTTGCTTTCATTTATCTCTCTGAACTCCCCTTTTAAAATTCAAGGCGTTAGTAATTAGTGTCTTAATTGCATATGTCCTGTCTGAACTAATCTGAATGCAAAATCGTGATTAATGCAATAGTATATGATCTGGTTTTATATGAGAAAATTGACATCATCCTCAAATAAAATTTATCTGGTCTTAGTTTGTCTAAATGTGTGTGTAGACTGGGGGTATATGTACGTGTTCTTTAGATAAATCAAATTTCCATACGAAAAACTAACAGAAAGACTATTTTTCGATTTTACAAAAATTGTGCAAGCACCACTGCTCGACTGTGGTGCACAACATGTAATCCGGCATGCCTGAAGAAAAAAATGCCCATGGGTTTTGAAAAATTGAAAGTTTAAAAACAATTATCATGATTATATGAGATGATTTACGAGTCTAAAAATTTTATCAATAGGTCAACTATGGATTTGTTCAAAATATGGCGGCCAGATTTCTTTTGGACATGTTGGAAATGCATTCAGCAAGTGTTCAATTGCATCAGCCATAAGGAAACCATAGATGTGGAGTTTCGGTCAAAGAAAGTAAATGTGATAGATGTGTTTGAAATCAAATTGTTCGACAATAATCAAGACAGGGACTTGCCTTCTTCTCCTTTTTCCTTCTCCGATATAGACTGGACAATACAGTTTTCAACGTACTTTGAATATTGTTTGTGACGTCAACATGCTACTGCATGCACATTGAACCCCCTCCCCTCGTTGAATACGGCTTGAAATCAGTCAAAAAAAACTGTATGCGTTTGTATGGATTATATGTTGTTTATTTATAGATTAAAAAAATTATGTATTACATCATTAGTATATTGAGATAAAAATGTCCCTCGAAATTCTTTTTTTCAATAAGATGTAACGTGTATGTTTCTTTCCTGTAAAAAGTTTATATTGTATCAATTTATTTTTAGAGGAAGTTAACCCTCTGATCTTCTGCTGCTTTCTATATATAATGTTATTTTCTTACTGCGAATAATGACTGTAAAATCTAGTATGTTAAAGATGGTTGCTCTGGCTTTGAAATACTGAATGTGCTATGGACCAATGTGAATTTAGAGAAAAAAATTACCCTGTAGACTTCTGCTATTTTCAAACTGTAAATGTTAGTAGGTAACACTGTATCACTGATATTCTTTGGGAGGAAATTTATTCCGTAAACATGGTCAAATCAAAAAGCTATGTAACCGATGGTTGCTTTGGCTTTCAAATACTGAATATACAATGCACCAATGTCATTTTTGAGAGGAAATTTACTCTGTAGATTTTGTTAACTTGAAAATGTTAACGTTTTATAGATATGTTGAAAACTGTACATGTGTATCAGTGCTATACCTTTTTTTTTAAGGGGGGGGGTATTTACTCCGTAAAGTTAAGCTGTCGAAAGGACCCAATATACACTGTATCAATGTCATGTTTGATAGGACACTTACTCTGTAGATTTTGCCTAATTATGTTCCCCAAACGAAGTTGGGGAACATATTGTTTTTACTCTGTTTCTTATTATTATTATTATTATTATTATTATTATTATTATTCTTTTTTCTTCTTATTTCTTCTCCGGTACTTTTTTGTCCGGAAGTGTTCTCAGAAACTGTTCACCAAACTAAGTTAAAACCTTTTTAAGGTTAGTAGGCATGTTGTGTAAATGTGCCGAACGAAGGTCATTTTGCGCGCATTCGCATGCACGTGCGGGCGCGTGCAATGAGTAAACTGACTGATATATTTAATATGGTTGTAACTTTTATATTTTTTGATAAAATGTTTTGAAACTCATTATATAAAGATATATAAGTTGTGTACATAAGATGACATGGTCAAATTTGCATGAACTAACGCGCATGCACGTGCGCTTTGCTCTGATTGGCTGAAACAGAAATCTTAATATCTTTTTTTGTTTTTTATGATGAAATGCTTTGAAACTTATAACATAGATATGTATTAGGATGTACTACAATATGATATATAAAATTTTTCATGAAATCACGCGCATGCACGTGCGCTGCAATCTGATTGGCTGAAACTTTAAATGACTATAACTCCCTTGGTTTTAAACCAAACAGCATGGGATTTAGAACATAGATAGACATAAAGGACTCCTACAAGATGGTATGGTCACAATTCACATGCATGCACGTGTGTGCACGTGCGCTTTGCTCTGATTGGCTGAAACAAAAATCTCAATATCTTTTCTGTTTTTTTACAAAATGCTTTGAAATTTAAAACATAGGCATACTTTAAGATGTCCTACAATATGATATATAATAATTGTCATGAAAACATGCGCATGCACGTGCGCTGCAATCTGATTGGCTTAAACTTTAAATGGCTATAACTCCCTTGTTTTTCAACCAAACAGGATGGGATTAAGAACATAGACAGACATAATGGACTCCTACAAGGAGGTATGGTCATCATGCACGTGCGTGCACGTGCAATGAGTAAAATAGTGTAGACAAGATGATATAGTCATTACGCTCATGCAATGTTCTTAAATGCATAGATTATGCCTATTTTAATGAAACTTGCAGGAATATGGCACGAAAAGGGAGTTGGGGAGCGTTTGGGGAACATCTGTAACGGTTCCCGTTACAATTAGCACTAGTTTCAAATTGTAATTGTAGTTGTAAACACTGTATGAGTGATATTCTTTGGGGGGAAATTTACTCCGTAAAATCTACAAGCTATGTAAACGATGATTGCGTTGGCTTTCAAATTCTGAATGTACATTGCACCAATGTGAATTTAGAGAGGAAATTTACTCTGTAGATCTTTATTACCAAACTGTAATGTTAGTAGTGAACACTGTATCAGTGAAATTCTTTGGGAGAAAATTTGCCCTGTAAAGTTTTGTTATATAAAGGCTATTTGCTTTTGATTTGACTACTGTATGTTTACTGTATGAATGTCATTTTGAGAGGAAATTAAAGCTCTAGATTTTTGCTATTTTCAAATTGTAATGTAGTTGTGAACACAATATCAGTGATTCTCTTTTGGAGGAAATTTACTCCGTAAAATCTAACTGTGTAAACGATGGTTGCTTTGGCTTTGAAATACTGAATGTACAATGCACCGAACGTGAATTTAGAGAGGAAATTTACTCTGTAGATTTTTGTTATTACCAAACTGTTATGTTAGTAGTGAACACTGTATCAGTGATATTCTTTGGGAGGACATTTACTCCGTAAAATCTAGTTATGTAAACGATGGTTGATTTGGCATTGAAATACTGAATGTACAATGCACCGACGTGAATTTAGAGAGTAAATTTACTCTCTATATTTTTGTTCATAAGGTGTCGTTCATAACAAACTGTAATGTTAGTAGTGAACACTGTATCAGTGAAATTCTTTGGGAGGAAATTTACTCCGTAAAGTCTTGTTCTATAAAGGATAGTCGCTTCTGAATTGACTACTGTATGTTACTGTATGAATGTCATTATCAGAGGAAATTTACTCTCTAGATTTTTACTATTTACAAATTGTAATGTAGTTGTGAACACTATATCAGTGATTCTCTTTTGGAGGAAATTTACTCCGTAAAATCTAGCTCTGTAAACGATGGTTGCTTTGGCTTTAAAATACTGAATGTGCTATGAACCAATGTGAATTTAGAGAGGAAATTTACCCTGTAGATTTTTGCCATTTTCAAATTGTAATTGTAATGGTGAACACTGTATCAGTGATATTCTTTGGGAGGAAATTTACTCCGTAAAATCTAGCTAGGTAAATGATTGTTGCTTTGGCTTTGAAAAGAATGTACAATGCACCAATGTGAATTTACAGAGGAATTGTACTCTGTAGATTTTTTGTTATTACCAAACTGCAATGTTAGTAGTTAACACTGCATCAGTGACATTCTTTGGGAGGAAATTTACCTTCTAAAATGTATCTGTCTATTACACTGTATCATTGTCATTTTGAGAGGAAATTTACCCTGTAGATTTTTGCTTTTTTCAAACTGTAATGTTAGTAGTGAACACTGTACATGTATCAATGATATTCTTTGGGAGAAAATTTACCCCCTAAAATGTAGCTGTCTATTACACTGTATCAATGTTATTTTTGAGAGGAAATTTACTCTGTAGATTTTTGCCTTCTTCAATTTGTAATGTGGTAGTGAAAACTGTTTCAGTGATGGTCTTTGGGAGGAAATTTACTCCGTAAAATCTAGCTATGTAAACGATGGTTGCTTTGGCTTTGAAATACTGAATGTACAATGCACCAATGTGAATTTAGAGGGGAAATTTACTCTGTAGATTTTTGCTATTTTAAATTGTAATTGTTGTAGTGAATACTGTATCAGTGATATTCTTTGGGAGGAAATTTACTCCGTAAAATCTTGTTATATCAAGGATAGTCGCTTTTGAATTGACTTCTGTATGTTAACTGTATCAGTGTCATTTTTGAGAGGAATTTTACCCTGTAGATTTTTGCCTTTTTCAAATTGTAATGTGGTAGTGAAAACTGTTTCAGTGATAGTTTGGGGGGAAATTTACTCCGTAAAATTTAGCTATGTGAACGATAGTTTGCGTTCATTAAACTTTTGATATTCGCACCAATAAATATCTTGTAAAGTGTGTTATTTGTTGAGTTTTGTCAATACCTAAGGGCAAAATGCTTAAAACAGAAAAAAAGATTTTCTGTTTTGATTTTGGAATGTGTTACAAAAAATCCAAATTTTTACTTTGGCTCTAATTTTTAAACGATAGATACACGTACTAAGAATTTCATATTTCAAATATCAATTCTTTGTGGAAACACCTTTCATTTTAAACCAACAATTTTGACCTTTTGACTTTGACCTTGGACATTTCCATACTTACGAAAAAATTTAGACATAGCTAATTTTAACAGTAAGGGTTATTTCTTTCATAATTTACATACGTAATCCTTGTGACAAGACCTTTCATTGGATATCAACAACTTTGACCCTTTGACCTTAGCCTTGGATTTTTACCTACTTTTTACAAACTTTAACCTTGGCCATAACTTTTGAATGGTAAGGGCCAGCACTTTCATACTTCCCATATATGTAATTTTTGGAACAAGGCCTTTCTTTAAAACCAACAACCTTGACCCTTTGACCTTGACCCTGGAGTTTCTCCTACCTTTAAAAATGTTAACCTTGATCATAACCTTTGAACAGGTGGTGCTACTGCTAGGGTTTTACATTTACAATTGTATTTTTATGCCCCCGTAAACAAAGTTTTGGGGTATATAGTTTTTGTCATGTCTGTCTGTCTGTCTCTCTGTTTGTCTGTTTTTCCACAAAAACTTTAACCTTGCGCATTACTTTTGATTAAAGACAGACGAGACGTTCCTTAAAAATAGATACATTTTCCTAAGAGTTTGTCATTGTTGTTTTGCTACTTAAACATGTTTACTAACAAATAAGTGAGGTACCTTACCAGGCATTTCTGCAAGATACCAGGGGTAGTTTTTCTTATACTATCCTTTGGGGAAGAAAATTAATTTTCCAATTTCTAATCTTTAAGTGTTTGGATTTTTTTAAAAACGTCTAGAAACTGGTTTAGAAATCAGAATGTTATGAAAATTTTGAATATTTTTCATACATTACGAAGATATACAAAACAGATTTTGAGGAACGTCTCGTCTGACCTTAAGTGGAGCTATGACTTTCATATTTCACGGATGTATTACTTGTGACAAGACCTTTTTTGACCTTGACCTTGGAGTTTGACCCATTTTTACATGAAAATTTAAAACTTTTACTTTGGCCATATCTTTTGAACAGTAGATACCAGGACATTTGTACTTCACATATGTAATCTTTGTTGAAAGACATTTCATTGGATACCTACAACCTTGACCCTTTGACCTGGACCTTGTAGATTTCTGTACTTGAGAAAAAACTTTAACCTTGGCCAAAACTTTTGAACGGTAAGGAATAGGGCTTTCATACTTCATATATGTAATTCTTGTGTGAAGACCCTTCATTGGATACCAAGAACTTTGACCCTTTGACCTTGACCTTTGAGATTGACCTACTTTAAAAAAGCAAACCATAACATTTTAAGGGTTTAGGCTAGTGCTTTCATACTTTACATATTTAATCCCTGTGACAAGACCTTTCATTTGGTGACAAGAACTTTGACCCTTTGAACCTGACCTTGGAGTTAGACCTACTGTTAAAAAATTTAACCTTGGCCATAACTTCTGAACGGTTAGGGCTAGGGCTTTCATACTTTATATAAGTATTCTATGGGGCATCAGTGTTTCACGAACAGATCTTGTTTTTTCTATATTTTACCCCAGAGAACTACATTAGTTCAATATGCACTACATTACTCTCTGTGCCTTCGTAAAGGAAACAGAAATATATGTTTGATTATTTCTTAATTTGATAATTATATAAAAATTCGTCTAATTATTTGAGTGATTATTATTAAAAGTGATACTCAAGATATCTATTCATAAACTGTCAATTTTCAATATGCAAATTGATTTCATATTACATGTAATTTCTTCATTTTTAGGTG
This sequence comes from Saccostrea cuccullata, assembly GCF_032062105.1. Taxonomy (NCBI): domain Eukaryota; kingdom Metazoa; phylum Mollusca; class Bivalvia; order Ostreida; family Ostreidae; genus Saccostrea; species Saccostrea cuccullata. The sequence goes on from NW_026937694.1 coordinate 349,278, forward strand.
AGTAAAGTGCATTAATTTGTAGAAAAAAGAAGCCTATAAGCCCACATTACTCACTTAAGCACATTTGCCTTGAAAGAACAGAAATCAGATCAGTTTGAAATGTTTATGAGAGACAAACTTGAATATACACTACCTGAAGATGCTTCCATTTCAATGTTACTAATCACAGTTTTGTTTTCTTGAGGGGAAGAATTTTCAAAATACTTTTTCCCATATATTCCTTTGTAAACTTTCACCCCTTGTTGTGGTCCTGAACTACCTTCGGGTGTCATTCAATCTACACTACGTAAGGATACTTCTGTATTAATATGACTAATAATGGTTTTGCTGTTCTAAAGAAGAAATAAGATATTTGGGCCCCTGTCATGTCTGTGCCCAACCCCAGGGGTCATGTTTTGAAGAAACTTGATTTTACACTACCTGATGATGTTTGATGTCTGATTATGCCTTAGCGGTTCTTGAGGAGATTTTTTAAGATATATGGATTTCCTATATATTCCAATTGTATACTTCAACCACCTGTTGTGGCTCTGCCCTACCCACAGGGGTCATGATTTGAATAACATTGTTTCTCCATAACCCGAGGATACTTCTATGCCTAATCATGGTTTTGCTGTTCTCGAGAAGAAGAAGACTTAAAAAGACATGTTTACTATACATTCATACGCTAAACTTTGAACTCCTCTTGTGGAAAGTTATAGTGAAATGGTTCTTAAGAAGTTACAAATGTGAAAATCTACAGACAAACAGACAGGCAGATACCAAAAAAATGTTAACAGAAAAGTATTTATACACAAATGAAATGTTTCTAGAATGTAAAGCTGTAGAATTTTTTTAATAAGAATTTTTAAATGATGAATAAATCTCAATGATAATATTTTTTTTTAACCCAAAACATTAGTAAATTTCGAAGGTTGGTTATATTATGCAGTTGCTAAGCAACACTAGCTTCAAAGCGTACTTATGGTAACCATAGAAATATACAGTGTCTTAAAATATGAATTTTAAAGCTTTCTGTGTGTTTGCTTATTGCAATGCTCGCAAAAGTATTATTAGCAATTATTAATGGAAGCTAAAATTTCAAATATTTTGGTCACAGATAGTTGGCTTTCTGGTCAATGTGCATTAAGTTGCCATGACAACTCAAGTACAATTTAATTATGGAATCTTGTCATCCATACAGATGTTTTGTTACATAATAATATGGTATCTGAAGCTATTTATTTTTCATTTATAACGTCTTTTGTGGAAGATTTCCTTTCAGCCCTAAAAATTTAACGAAAAAATGTCTGAATGTAATAGTAAATTGTAGATACAAAAGTGGTCGTTAAGTGTTCAGAATTGTACCTATGGGTTAATAAAGTACCAAAATAACTTTATTAGACCAAATAAAATTGACATTTATGCCCAATCACATTTTAAAGAAAAATATCTATTCGTATCTATCAAAATCTATACCAAAAAGGCCAAAAAATAACTGTTTTTGCCTTGTTGCTAGGGAAAATTTTCTGTTGCCATGGAGATTAATGATTATAAATCATTATTTCATTTTAAAATTATATGAGAGTTATTTTCTATTACTTGAAAAATTGTATCTGCCACAAAAAGATAAAAATTTATAAAATTTTTGACTTAACCCTTTACCATTTTTCACTTTTTAGTTATCAAAACATCCAATTTTGTTGCTAAGCAACGAATAGGATTTTTCGAAAAAACCGACGCTTTCAAAGTCAATCTGTAAAAGATAAATTTCTCTACTTTTATGTGAAAGTCATGCAAAATCTGTATTAGCTTGGTATTTTTTTTAAATTGACCTTGAATATTGTCAAAATCAAGGAAAATGCTGAATCAGCAAAAATGCAAAAACATACATATATTCTAATGTCTACCATAGTACTAGCTTCAGATAAAATATCAATGTCTTGTGTGTTTTAAACAAATAAAGTGTGTGTCTTTATCATACCAGTAAATGAGCATTATTGTTTAAGATGTTATATATAATTTCAGGCTTTAAAGATCAGTGATTTTCAGTGCCTTCAAATAGAAAAAATTGGCTGGTTGCTAAGGAAATTACTTTGATCGGGTTTCCATAGTAACCATGATCCAAAACATTTTTTATTTTACATACATGGATCATAGGTCAAGAGAAATCTATGTGTGGAAAATCATTGTATTCCGAGAACCTGAGTGAATCACTCAAATATCACTTTTGCATGACTAGTACTTAAAACACAATATACTCATCCTAACATCTTGATTTATTCACAGAATAAAAAGATGTAATTATTCTGGACAACTTTTGATACTACTATATACTGATACTTTATAAATTTAGCATTACTTGTGTCACTTTTGAGAAAACAAAAACATCTTTATCACCATTGTAATTATTAATATTTACAATGAAATATTATTATTGATCTTGTCTTCTTATCTAGATGATAATAATCATCCTGCTTATGTCTGACAAAAAAAATGAAACACAGCATAATGCTAACCGATTTGAAAATCAAAACGCATTTTTTGGTTGAGTAATTCCCTATATAAAGAATATTTGCAAAAAATTACAAAAATTCATGTACTTTAATGTCGATATTGAAATATTTGTCTTGATTTGTGTATGAAATAAAAAAAAAAAATAGGCAACAGATCACGTACTGAGAAGCTGTATATTACACTTGTTTGTATATAGATTATATTCCAGGCGCTTCAGAAAACAATTTATGTACAGGACACACTGACACAGTCCAAAATAAGATTCGCATGGAGGTATTTTAATTATTATGTTGATCAAGTTATTTTTCTTTTTTGATCATGTATAGGGAATACATACTATAAACAATTTTTTATTCTCGTGCGAGAAATATTCTCAAGCTCTGCGACCTATTTTCACTCGCGAATATTAATCGCCGCGAACAAATACTTTTGATAAGTATTTGTAGAGAATGTTTTCTCGGTCTCAGAAATGAACTGTCGCGGATTGATTTCAGAGTGACGAATCTCGAATAAAAAAGACGCCAATAATACATGTAGTTGTTTTACAGTATTTCAAGCAATAATTAATTTAGACATGTTAGATGCGATCTCTAAACAACATCCATTATATAGTTCAAGATCAATTAAGAGAGAAGTCATATAAAAAGAAATTCTTTACACTAGCATTCAGGTTATAATTTTAAAGAGAGATTCTAATCAGGCTTCCTAAAGTATCTTTGCAAAAATTTGCCTTTTCATTGAGATGTATCGAATTTAAAAATTAACATTTTCACTGTCTCACAATCTGACAATTACAGCATACAACTTAACACAGAAGTGATGAACTCGGCTTTAAAATTTATCTGTAGTTTTTGGTAATATTGAACATAGATACTGTCATCCGTACCCTTTCTATATGCATGTACCTCATCGAGAAATTAGAAATAAAAATCAAAGTAGAGAAGAAACAAGAGGCCCAGGGGCCACAGCGCTCACCTGAGCACATCGGGCTTGAATTTACCCCCCCCCCCTCCAGGCGTTCATCATTTGAACAAACTAGAATCTACACTACCTGAGGATGATTCCATATAAATATCACTAATCATAGCTTTGAAGTACTTGAAAAGAAGATTTTAAAAGGTTTCCCTATATATCCCTATGTAAAACTTGGGTCAGCCATTTTGGCCACACCCTAGCCACGGGGGTCCTGATCTGAACAAACTTAAATCTACACTACCTGAGGATGATTCCACATGAGTTTCATCTTTTCTGGCCCAGTGGATCTTCAGAAGGATTTTTAAAGATATTTCCTATATATTCCTATGTAAAACTAGGATCGGCCATTTTGGCCCCACCCTTACCTCAGGCGTCATGATTTGAACAAACTTGAATCTACACTACCTGAGGATGATTGCACACGAGTTTCATCTTTCCTGGCCCAGTGGTTCTGGAGAAGATTTTTATAAGATTTTTCATATATATTTCTATGTAAAACTTGGGTCGGCCATTTTGGCCCCATCCTTGCACCGGGGATCATGATTTGAACAAACTTGAATCTACACTACATGAGGATGATTCCACATGAGTATGATCTTTCCTGGCCCATTGGTTCTGGAGAAGAAGATTTTTTAAAAATGCTATTAATTTTTAACAAATTTATGATTAACTCCCCTTGGAAAAGAGCGTGGCCCTTCATTTGAACAAACTTGAATCCCCTTTACCCAAGGATACTTTGTACCAAGTTTGGTTGAAATCGGCCCAGTGGTTCTTGAGAAGAAGATAAAAATGTGAAAAGTTTACGACGACAACGGCAACAACGACAACGACAGACGACGGACAAATTTTGATCAGAAAAGCTCAACTGAGCCTTCGGCTCAGGTGAGCTAATAAAATAAAATGAGGACATAATTTAGGACTTGTTTTAATATATAGAAGGTTACATTTAATTATCACATGCGTTTCTAGTGACACAGATATTTATTTTATCTTTTATCACCAGACACCTTTTTGATTGTTTTTATTAAGCCTCTATATATTGAAAAAGGACATGCATGTAGTATTTTATAATGAAAAACTTTTTCTTGAAAGCATTTCGTTTTAACTGCCTTGTAAATGCCATGTTCTAGAATTTCATTATCATAAAATCTAAACCCGATAGTAACATCTACATAATAGAATCGAATATAGAGAAAATTTGGAATTTGATAACGCAGCCTTGTGATCGAAATTCCCCATTTAATAAAGTCGTTCAATCTCTTAATTTAGCAAAACTTTCAGATACAAATGTACACATCTTGAAATCCTGCAGAAATAACTTATAATTTTAGCTATTTATATAACCATGGAATAAATTTTCAAGAAAATATTATTATGATAGTGTTCAATATTATATATACCGTCACTTTTCATTTATTTTTGAAAAAAAATGCAGGGATTCTATAAGCTGGCGTAAAACTAAGCAAACAGTAACATAGATATAATCACAATTTCTTTTTAGTTTTAAATACCTTCACTGGCCCAGGTAGATCTATGTGCATAAATATAAAGAACATTCTTTTTAGATATTGTCGAATAATATGTCTTTCTCTTGAGGAGAAAATTAAATGCATATTCACGTTCGTCTGGTTTTTAAAGTACGCCTACATGGCACATATTTTACTTAATCATGAAATTTGAAACAAAAAATTACCCTCTACGTGTTCTTTTTTAAGATAGCATTTTGTTGATTTTCTTAACTATGAGTTTTTATACTTGATATCATAAGATAGATTGCTTAATATGACGAATCACTAAAAATATTATATGTTTATCGACCAGGGAAATCTGATCATACACTAATGGACAGTATCATTAAATGTAATTATTTTCTATTAGAATAAATATCGAAAGGAGAAAAAAGTAATGTATTTTTGATACTTAATTATTAAGTACAGATTACATTTGTATATGTAATAGTCAATCAACGATTCTGTCGAAATTCTTTCAATCAACCCCTTCACCTATGATATGCAACATTTTCTTATTATCATTCATGTGTTTAGCTTTTGAGATCAATGACATCTATTTACCAGTTAATTGGTTAATGCTGGCGGTCGTATCGAATAATTTTCTTGATATTCTGTTCCATTTGGTAATTCTATTTGGAAAATCTGTATATAATTTCAAAGAGAACATTTACATGTACTAATCCTTTACTTGCATATCTTTTAATTGAAACATCAAACTGCGTAAATTAACGTACCTTAACGAGACAGGAAATGATGTTATTATCCATTCACTAGATGATTTGCAAAATAAATTTGTATTCCTTGTGTACACCAAGTCGCATTTGTATAGTGGTATTGCGTAAAAATATCACACAGACGTTATCACATGAGAATGATAAAACATGTCTATAATCTTGTCCCGGTTTATGAATCGAAACCGAAATTTCAAAGTAGGCGAAAACTGATACTTGTAACTGGCCTGCACTTTAAACACTTTCAAAATTAATATTCAAGCTTCATAGAAAAATCTCCAAAAACGCTGTCTAAATCACCGGTAGCCTGAAAACAACTGAATTTGATACCGAGTGCGACCAAGAGACTACGAAAAAAATAGAAAATTAAACAGACACGGTATATGCACTCATTGTGCATATTGTGTGACCTACTTATCGAAACAACTTTGCTTTATCACATTTTGATGGATATGACATGTATGAGGTAGAGGTATCAATAGGGACAATAGAGGTGATAATGTGTTCTCAACAAGAAATGTTCCCTTCGATTAAAACATTTTCTAGAGAGTTTATTCGTGCAAAATCAATGTCATGTTCTTTACCAAGGACACAATCAATAAATAGGATGCTGACGATTCTTATCTTACTTACAAAAGCGTTCAAAATAATTATTGTTAAATTGATTCAGAATGCTTCATGCATTATTAAATCCTTTCTTTGTCGTGATTTTTTGAATTGACGCTTATAGCTTATCTTAACATTAAATTTTACAATAATTATACAAAAATATTATAAAAGGCAAATTTAAATAAAAATGATGTTAGAATCTATCCACATAAAATACAAACGAAAATACTCATAAGTGAAATTCAACCAAAAAAATTCCCTTTTACCTTCAGTGTGACTTTATCCATCTGTCAGTGGTAGATTGATTAAATTGTCAGACAAAAGTCGGGTATAATATGTGTTTTGACTGGTAGATGTATATGACTAATATACGTTCCTATCTAAAGATCAGCACGTTTTTCTTATGTACGGACGAGCACGATATCTTACTTTATTATTTACTAAATATATACAGTCAATTCATCAATTCTTTCAAAATCTTTAAGCAATTTAACCCTTTCGCCTCTTCTATATATGTATGCGCCACTTTCATACTAACGTACGTGCTTTTAACGCTTGATTTATGATCCCGTTTCTTTTATCTCAAAGTTATAAAAATATCAATGATCGGTCAATTTAAATTAAAATTTGTCAGAAAGGACAATTCTCTCTGGGAAGTTATTGCATAATTTCAAAATGAACATTTATACATGTAACAATTGTTTATCTAGGTAGAAACATTAAACAAATAAAAATTTACGTACCTTGGGAAGATGAGGAAAAAATGTATGTAATTATCCCTTCACTGATTTACAAAACCTTTTTATATCAAGTGTATGTTTAAAATCCAGTTGCATATACCTGCGTAAAAGTTATCACCGAGACATTATCACTGTGTGCATGATGAATAATATGGCTTCAGTCGTGTCCCAATATATCTCATTCGAGAACGAGACCTGTAAGAAGGAGAAATCTGATACTTGACCTTCACTTTATGCACTTTCCTAAGTAATGCTAGGCTGACTAGACAATCTTTACAAAACGCTATCGGAGGTATGTATAATCCCTCTTTATTGGCGTTTCCAAGTCCAATATTATTTAAAACCATTTTAAAGTGCACTATTATTTGATAACAAAGAAAAACAAATGTCTTAAAGAACACCTAAATTTGATATCAATGCGACCCAAAGAGCAATTAAAAAAAATTCGAAAATTTAATTACGCATGATATCTGCCCCCATTGAGTGAATTTCGTCTTTAAACAGCTTTGCTTTTTATATTTTGATTGATAGTTGATTGTAGGAATTTAAAAGGACAACGAACTGATAATGTATTGACAACTAAAGGAATGTATTTTTCAATTAAAACACTATCTAGAGAGTTCATACGTGAAAAATCAATGTCATTATCTTATCGTCATAATGCTTAAATAACTCTTACTTTACATTCAAAGGTGTTGGAAATACTGTAGACCAACTATTATTCGCGTCATCTTTTATTCACGATTCGTTAGTTTAAAATCAATCCGCGGCAATCTATTTCCGCGACTGAGGAAACATTCTCTACAAATTCTTAGCAAAATGAATGGTTCGCGGCGATAAATATCCGCGAGTTAAATGAGGTCGCGGAACTCGCGGATATTTCTCGCACGCGAATAAAAGTTGGTTTACAGTAAATAAGATTATTTTAATACATTATTCAAAATGTTTGATACATTTGTCAAGTACCTACCTTTTATAGAGAGGTTTAGTAAATGTTCGCATGACAAATCTCTCTCTTCTCACTCCAGACGTTCTAACTGCTGCTATCTGTGTAAACATGGGTCATGTGCCGCTGTATATATGTATATATATATATATATATATATATATATATATATATGTGTACGTCATTGCTCAATGGCCGTAACAGCCGATTGCAGGTTTAGTTTTCAGCCATCAGTTTAACGGCGTCCCAACAATTTTAAAAGCAACTTCCAGTAAAGAAATTCATCAAAAAATTCACACATTAGATTCTGAAAGTGAAAAGGCCCTCTCACCATCACCCATACGCTCACAGAATACCTTCAGTGTTCAAACTCCGACTGCGTATGTTCCATTGCGTGTGGAATAAAAATGAATATCCCTTATGCAAAACTTGAATATTTTTAAAATCAATTTGATAGTAGAAAGGTTTGTTTTCTGCTAAAATACTCCTCTACGATTTAGGTTTTATCAATTACATGATATACAGATACAAAGGAGATATATTATTAGGACGTCATAAATTGACCTAAATAAATTAAACTACTTGAGGTGATATCGCTTATCAGTTTGCAAATACTAGAAAGGGAGAAGTCCAATTAATTCTAGATTTAAAAAATCAAATGTGTAGGTACACGTCAACTAGTATTTGCTTTTGTTAATGAATTTTACACCTAAACTCAAAATGTGAACTTTCATGATTATAAACGAAGTCTCCGATCAGCTTTTTTTATAAATACAAAATTTCAAATAACAAGAACTATTAATAAATCAAGAGAAATGGCAAATTACATATGATGTACATATAATGTGTCCCTAATAAGAGTGAGTTCATGCTTCCTTTACAAAGGGATTCCCTAAAATTAATGATATTTAAAAAAAAAAAAATAGCACCCACCAAATGCTCCGATAATTGAACCAGACATCTGTGTGCATTTCTACAATTTAGAGAAATTGAGAATGTTGTTTTTTAGCTGGTTTCTTTAAGTATTTGATTACAATGATGGAAGTTAAGTGGAGAGTATAATTTTTATGTCAATTGAACTTAAATTATCTCCATGTTATTTAATTTGCTATTGAATACAAAAGTAATTACAGCATAGAGGGAAGTTCAATAATTTCATCTATTGACGTTTAAATTAAGAAAATTAAATTGTTTCGAAAACACAGCAGTATTTTTTTTTTAATCATAATATAAAACAAAATGTTTAAACAAGGTATAAATACCCTATCGATTTCTTAAAAGTCGATGAAATTTAGATCAATAATCAAAAGTCTCTGAAATGCTTAATGTATAAAAAAAAAATCAATATCAAATACCTCTTTGGAAATAAAGAGATGATTTGATTCGGTTTGTTTTGCACGGAGGTATGTTTTTAAGCGGTGGAAAGGGGTCGAGGTATGTTTTTGTTGTTTTCCATAATATAGGGATACATTTCGCTGGAAAGTATGTAGGAGGAAACAAAACCTTTGTCTTCATATTTTAATCATAAACACAATGTAGGTCTATTTTGCTTCCCGGAATAGCATTTAAGCGGTGGATGAAACAAGAAAGTGTACAGTCGATGAAAATGTATCATGAAATATCCATATATTCCTAAAATAGTGTTTTCCTTCGTGAGTGCACTGTGCATGCTGTCCGGCAAAATGTATTCATAATTCATGACGAGCAAAAATACCTCGATCTTGAAAGGCCCTTTCTTTCGCTCAAAAAGCAAACACCCCGTACATACCCCAAGTTGTATTTTGGGCTAGATACATCACATGAACATTGGTCGCCGGCGTGGCGCAGTGAATGTAGAGGTTTGCCTCAGAGTCGTAAAGTAAGAGGTTGAATTTACGTCGTGGGGTCGAATCCCACTGTGGGATGTGGAGACCGGTCCCTCGAATAAGACCGTATAAACCGAGGTCCCGTGTCGCAGTAGGTGCTGGCACGAAAGAGATCCCTCCCTGCTCAATGGTCATAAGTCCCGAGTATTAGAGCAAGTGGTGGCGTCTCCATATGGGTGAAAAATTCTCAAGAGGGAAGTTAAACAATATACAATCAATCAGTAATATGTACATTGATATTCTGTCCTGGCAGTGTATACATTAACTGTATATCTTGTCTGGACAGTTGATGCAATCATCTAACAAGTTACGATGGTCCTTACTGCGCGAGCAGCATGATAAACAGATGGTTTATGATTTTTTTCTTAAATTCGAGCATGCTTACTCAACAAATAATCTGTTTAATAAATTGATTTTTTAATTTTTAAAAAAAGCTTACAAAAATATGTATCAAGAAAAAGCTTGTTTACAATTTTGAAGTTTTTAAAAAGAAGTTATGAGGTTGATAAAGCGAGGCAATTGAAATTCCCGTAACATTAATTTAACTGTCAGTAGCTTGTCCAGGTTTAAAAGCTGAATATATAGCATGCTTTTGAATATCGAATTACTTTGAGGTCAAAATCTAAAATCTTTAGCTTTAATGATAACTAGATGTACTGTACTTATGTGAGCAATAAGCTAACTCAATGATACCCCCGCCTCCCATATGAATTTAATGACAATGTTCATGTTTTGTCATGGAAAACCAAATATACATGTGTCGGATTAAAAAATAAAATGAAATATGCACAAAAGCAATATCTAAGAAATATCTCTTGAAAGTTCTCATCAAATTTCATTCAGTGGTATGAGAGGAATTGTGGATAAGAGATGGGTACCCCGAACTGTGATAGACGGACAGACGTACAGACAGACGGGCGGACGGACATCCCCATTACTTTATACCCTCCCAATTTTCAGTCGAGGGGGAGGGATATAATGAATATAAAAGATTCATTATCATTTAATGATTTAGATCTTCATTATTTAGAAGAGTAGACCATTTTCTTTGTTCCTAAGTTCTCCTGCCAAACGACTGAGCTTGTTTTTCGTACAAAGCAGTCAAAAACAGATAACATCATGTTGAGGTACATTATATCATTTATTAAAGTAAATGCATGTATCATTAACAGTGACAAACAACGAAAAACTTCTGGCATTGCAGGGGATATTATCTTGATTTAACATTTAATCAAACTAAAAACATCCTAACCTTAAATGAATGTACATACAATATCAACTCATTAAAAAAACCAACACGTAATAAAAATATAACATGTTGCGGAGACTACTGTATACGTACTACATTTGGCTGTGTTTTCTTTTTAGCTTCTTTGGCGGAAAGAAATTCCCGCTAATTCAAGTACAATGCTAAATGTCTTAAACATATATACATTTATAAGAACATTAAGAAATGCGCTAAATCAAATCTACGCTAACTTGTTCAAAAATCAATTACCGCCAAATATTGCACACGCTAAATAAAATAAATACGTTTACAGTATACGGAAATTAATGCAAAAAATTCATTTTTTAAATGTCTGATAAGAGATGAATTTTCTGCAAAAGTCACAATGATACAAGAGAGATAAACCAACAATATCTTTTATTTGTTCCTAAAAGGAGTAAGCATCCCTTGTTTGAAAATGACCATGGATGTATTTGAAACATGTAGGTATAAAACAAAATTGCATCAAGTAGTTGTACATGTATTATTTTGCAAATACTAGAAAATTAATTATAGCGATTTTCAAAATTATGACCTACCCGATATCGAGATTTTGAAATGCTGACTTTATACAAGATTGTCATTAAGAGGTTCATAAACATCAATTTATTACTTGCTACACGTTTTCTATTGTTGTTAGTTATTTTTGTTGTTTGCCGGAAGGAGGAAATGTTCAATGCATTGACCAAGTGACTCGACATTAATCATAAACAAATACAAAGTAAAGACTGCATGTTTATATATCATATGGATCTCACAAACTTTTTTTTATTTTTATTTGCCCAAGTTTTCAGTTTTATTCCAGTGCATTCTTCAGAAATTCCGAAATGTGAAACGTAAGTATTTATCCTAAACACAGTAAAGATGTAATTTTCCTTGCATGTATAATAATATTTGTTTAAGTATTTTCGAGGATCAAGATCTTAAATAACCTTAATTTGTTGATCTTATTTCATTAGTATTTTTTTTATCAACTGTTATATTATAAAAAGTTAAAAGAATTCAGTTATCCAAACAGTGGCTTCAAATCGTGCTGTCCAGATTTCAAGTGGAATATTAGAAGCCAACAATGCGAAAGTAAGTAAAAGTATATTAATTTACAGGTATATTAAAGTATCTTGAAGAACCTAATAATAAAAACAAGAAACCCAGTAGAACCTCATATTAAAATGGGACTAGTATGTTGTATGGGTTGACCTAGGATTCTTTCAAAAGGTGGAGAGGGGGTGACTTTTCAGACTAGAAAATGTTCGTTAGCAACTTTTCTGATTTTGACAGACGTATTCTTCTTATTTTTTTTTCATAAATATCAAATTTATATCATGTGAAAATACCCCTTTATGAGGTCTATCCAAAGATAAATCGACCTGACAGAAAAACTTATCAACTTCTTGCTCAGTCGAGCATTTTATCAAGTTGATATATCTATGGTATAGTAGCGAATGAATAAATCATTTTTTTTCGCCACACCCTAATTTCGCGGGAGAGTTATTTAATCTTAATTAGCGAGGCACAGTTTTCACGAATTGGTTCTTGCTCTTTAAATGCTCCCAGAATACTATTTCACGCTAGGATTAATTTTTCGCGAGCAAACTGAATGGGTTAATAACGAGAAAAAGTTCTTGAGAAAATAAAAATTGATTTATGATACATTTGCTATAGAATATGTTAAAGAGATTGACAAGACAACAACTGGAATAAAAGAAATATTACGATTAAATTTAAGTTATATGTTTAATTCATTGTGTTTCTTTTTTTTAAATTGTGTACCAATTAATATATAAGACTACATATGCTCATTTACATTCTTTATGAATTTCCTAAATGTAGGAAACATATTTATATAATTTATTTTAAGATGAAGTGGATCATATCAATAGCTGGGATTTTTTTTAGTATTAAATCATATTGGCTATGTTAAGTTAACACTATTGTTTTATACAATATTGTCTATTTTTTGAAACATCACGTTAATATAAAATTCAGAATCATTTTTAAATAGTTACACAAATACATGTATACATACTGTTACTAGTATACTATATTACTATATACTGGTAATTGGTCATATGATCATTTTTAGCCAATCGGCGATCTTTAAATAATTGAGAAATACATGTATAATATAATTGAATATCTTCAAAACAATAAATTATGCTTTTATATTAATTTTGGTTATATTCGTTTAATTCGTTTCTTTAAATCAAACTTCACATAAACTGTAAATTCTCTTTCGATTTTTTGGAGGAGGGGAGTGCAAATGAAACTTTGGTTGTTGAAATTAAAAAGGACTTAAGGTTATTTTTTTCAGTTGGGGACAAAATGACGATGAATTCATAAATAAGTCTATTTTACTTTTAACATTTTTAAGCTCTACATATAAAAAAACAGTTAACTATGCAATTAATTTCAGAATGCACACCGGGATACATTGGAATAAACTGTTCTTCTAAATGTCCATTTCCTTTTTATGGAGAAGATTGTCAATCAAAATGTGATTGCCAGAAAGACATTTGTGATTTTTCAGCAGGATGTGCAGCTACTACGACCGGTATACATGTGTTTTAAGTCTTTTTAAATAAATTAATGTTTATTCAGGTGTACCAGCACTGTACTACGACAGATTTTCTTTTTGTATAATTACAATATTTCGGACCGGAAAAAAGTACATGCTTACCTTCTTTACTAGTTTTAATAGGACTTAAATGCATATATATAATTTTTCTTTAGTTCTCTAAGCTGATTGCACGGAATGTCATCCAATCTATGTAAAGTGTATTTTAATTGACACCTCCCAATGACAAGTTAAAAAAACTAAAGACAAAGACTGATTTCTGATTTGACTTCTATATACAAGACTTAGTATACCTTTAGACATAATGAGTAGCATAAAGTAAAGAGTCGAAATTTTCTGTGATAATCGTCGAAATGGACAATACGAAATGCTGTGGGAATCATATCATATCATAGGACGTAAACAGTTACATTACATGTATATAAAAGATATTTTATCATTATAATATTGGGTCGAAAAATGCTGTCTGATTTGAAAATCAGAAATTAACTTGTTCTTTATATAGAGATAGGATATATAAAGATATGAAAAATAAAGCAGATATTTTATTTTCTTTAAAAATTCATTTTTTCCTTAATAATACGCAAGCATAATAATTAAGCAGTCACCAAGATTGAAACGACAGTTGATATTTTTAAAAAACAAATATGAATAAAAGTGACATTACATGTATGGCAAGATCAAAAACTTTTTTGGGAATGAAATTGGTTGATATTTTTGTAACAAAAATAGACACACACTTTCACATTTTGTTTCATTTCTGATCACTTCAATGAACTTTATACTTCCTTAATTATGTACATTTAACGTGCTATTCACGATCCTATAAAAAGGTTATGTTCTTCATAAAATAAACTTATTACATGTATCTCAATAACATCGTGCTATATACAATATCAATTTTGTATTAAACGTTCATGAATCACGAGGAGAGATTGTTTTTAATCAAGCCGGAAAGTGTTTATGAAGTGCAAAATACTTTAAAAACAATGGTGTTTATAATTTCAGATTTTGTTCAGCACATTTTCTTTTCTCTTTTGATGGATTTCTGAAAACAGAGGTTGTATGGTTACCCTGCCAAAATGATTAAGAATACCCCAACAATTTTTCCATTGAAGATATTGCTTATGTCTTCTGTTCGGGTAAACAGTAAATAGAAAAAAAAAACAATGTTTATGAAAATAAAAAAACAATTTAATGAAAACACTCGATATTCGACCCGGTGACAGATTTATTTCCAAAATAATGTTATTGTATGGACCGTAAAATTTATAGATATAGACTATAAATGAGATTGTTTTGTTTTTAAAAAAATATTATCAAAATATAATTCATATAGACGTAATCTTTATTTCCAAACAATTTTGAAAAATGAGAAGACCCAATACTAAAGCAAATTTAAGTTTAATAATTAATATGTTCATTAAGAAGGCCAGGGGGTCACAGCCATTTTTTAGACTATATTGATCTCCTTTAGAAGAAGAGCTCCATGTGAAAATATACAAGAATGGTAAAATTTTAGCTAAAATGTTTTTCATATGATAGTTCACCGCTTAAGATATCATATATTAAAAATTAAGTAAAATCATATGGCTAATTTGTTGACCCCAGCCTCCTTAATGATAAAAAAACTTAACCCAAATTTTTCAACACTATTTTGGATTTTAAATAATACATTTTGTTGCAAATCTTAAGATTCAGACGACAACTGAAAAATGATATTTTGGTAATTCTGGATTTTACCGACTGAAATAGCGCATGTCTAGAGAACATCGCGTTCAATTCATTGTATTTAGGTCCGGAAAATGTTGCAGAACAAAATGCCTGATCACACTTTCCTCCAAGAAATATCTTAAATATACTAATAAGATATAAAAAAAAACATAATATATCAAAAAAGATTTTTTTTTAGATTTCCAAATATTTAACACTATTGCATGAAAGTAATGTTTATCTATACCCATATAAATACAAGTATCTTAAACCTCATTAAGGTCCGATGTAATTTGTTGGTGAAGTCATAAAGGATCGACACGCTTTCAGTGGATTACATATATACCCTGATTTTGAAAAATAAAATCATTTCACACCTTACTTAACTGTCAAAATGAGACAAATATAAAACATTACATGTAAATATAAGTAATAAGGTACTATTTTGAAACATCTATCGATCTATAAAAACAGGTTTGTATGAAATCTAATTTGTTCACTCGACAAACCTGTTTATATGCCGAAAGATGCTTACAAATTATACCTTGTTTTCTTTGATCTGCTTTGAATTTTCTGGATTTTTAGGTGTGTGTGTGTGTTTAACTATCGAAATGCCTCGAATTTATATCCTTCACAAAATGTTTAAATGATATTATAATGTTTCTGCTCTAGAAGGATCGCAATCCCCTCGAAACACTTATGAGATGTTTAAAACTTTCAATATTGCTGTGCGTTATGTTAAACTTTAACCAAAATAAATTTGATAATTTTGTTTTATTATATATGACACTCCTTTCATATATTGAATAAAAATTCGCAAAACATACATTTTAAAGAACGGATTTTTGATAGACCTTTTTCATTTTTCCGTACTTCTTAAAAGTATTACGTTCACTCAAAGCACACACAACAGGAAGAACCAATATAACAATGCTGATAACGCTCAGGAAGCTCTCACAAGTGTTGGCCATATATTTATGTTCAGCGGGAATAAATGTGGTCGAAATAATTTCAAATTATTTTTTGATAAAAAGTAGATGTTATGGGTGAGATCATATTAATACTTGTGTTCAGTGTTGAATATCAGATTGATGCATCAACTTCAGAATGTTCTGGACCAAAGTGAGTATTTGAAAAGGTTACAGTTTTAAAGGGTTTGAAAGCTTAGATGTAGATCCTTCTGTATATTATAATTTTGACAGCAAATATTTTGCTATTTCTCTGCCACGAGTATTGATTTTCATTTCGACTTAGAGTCTGGAGGATGTGCTTGTTTGCAAGATCTTTTCTGAACCCAAAATAATGTTTGACATGAATACTCATTGGTTTTTCCTCATTGTAGCGGTTGTTGCAGAAGATATCGTAATGATTCGATTCTTGAGAAATGTATAAGTAGGTATCATGATATAACTGTACACTGAAATTTATTACAGCTGTTTTTTTTTTCTTATCTATTTTTTTTTTTAGATATATAGTATGCACATTACATGTACAGTTATTTTGTATATTATATTGAATTAAACGCTTTTTTATGAATTTATGAAATTTAACATATATTAGATATTAATTAAATGATAATAAAAGAGAGCACAATATACGAGTATCTTAAATAAGTGCAATAAATATAGAAGTTATTTTGGTTGATGCCAAACTGCGGAAATTTCAGAGTAGAAAAAAGAGAAAGAAAAACCAAAAGAAAAAAAAATCAGACAATTTAGTGAAAGTTTTCGAAAAGATAATTGAGAACATTTTTTGATATAAATGCTTCTGTTTAAAATTTAAGTTTAAACTGTTTAAAACTGTAATATCTAAATAATATATCTTAACTGATTGTTTTAAATATCTAGTGGTTGACAATGTATAATTAAAGCATTTTAAAAATGTAATTTCTGCAAACTGTATTTTCTCATTTTATTTTTTCAATAGTTCATTAAATAAGAGTCAATTTGATACATAGAATGAGTCATTTTAGATCATCCAATATATTGAAAATGAAAAAAGTTAAGGTAGTACAAAATACACGTGAATTGTATTTTTAATTTTTTTTTCTTAAAAAGCACAGAAGAAAAAAAAAGAATTTTATTACTATATTCTTTTAAATAAATAATCTTTGTAAGAAAAATAATAAGCGGCTTTTTTTTGTGAAAAAAGCAAAGAATTCTATTTCTTGGTCACATGGGAGTTAAAATTTTTGAACAGATTATTGCTGTTTTAATGCAATACAGACATATGTTACAGTCTGTTACTACATGCAGTGTAACTTTTGTTTCATAAATAGCAGAGGACTGAAATTTGGAAACATGTATACGGAGTCTCTGTTCTTAATGTACTATAAGGATCATACAGATGTATCAATAGGACAAAGTTCAAGCATTGCGATGTCATCTACTAAACCTTTAATTTCTTTTGCAATTAAAACTTTTTGATCGCGAAAATATTCAAAACTACTGTTTCAGTTTTCCTTATTTTGACTTTTTTATTCAGGACGTTAGTGGGAATCCAACAAAAAAAAATCTCTATGATAAACATGATGACTTAAACATTTTAATTGTCTATTCTCTTAGTTATATATCAGCAATATTCCTTCATCATCTGAATAAGGAGTATATATTTCTTAGTTGATTCGATATGCAAGAGCACGCACTACCTATGAGCTATTTATAACAAGAGGTAGATTATTGTCAAACAAGTTGATGAAACAAGAATATTAGCAGTCTCATTTAATGTCGTCATGCATTTCGTAAGTTCTACAGTCGATACTGTACAATGACTTTATCGAATACAATTTATCATTAGTCAAATGCTGACAAACGCTTCTCATGCTGTGTTCAGAGTAAAAATAGAAAGAAAGCTGTTGTTGTGTTTTTTTTTTTTTTTTTTTTTTTTTTTTTTTTTTTTTTTTACAAAAAAAGGCATAGTGAAATGTTGAACCCAAAAATTGTTGAATGATTTAAATATAATTCTTGCAGAATGTAAAATCGGGTACAGTGGTCCTAGTTGTATGTATCCATGTCCTACCCTGGATATGGATTTGGATGCCAGAGGACGTGCAAGGGTACGGAAGGCTACTGTAACGTGACGGTGGGGTGTCCACTGGACTGTGATATCATCCCAAACTGTGCAACTGTTAATACAGATAATGACAAAATGTGCATATGTGTTACATATAGATAAAAAAAGTATACTGTGATATATAACTCTCAATTATAATTATCAAACAGCATATATTTTCAATGTTACGTGTTTAGAAACAAGTTGAAGAGAAGATTTTAACCAATAATAAAGAAAGAAATCCGCTATGGAATATTATACATTTATTGACTGAATGTTTCTAAATCTACCAAAAAATAAGAAAAAATAAATTAATGCCTAGCAAAAAGGAAGTTGTTGACACCATAACAAAATCCCATCTTAGGTGAAATACTTCATTTGAATTTTTTTTTTGAGCCCATCGAAATAAGTTTTGATTTGGTACTGTTTTTTACCCAGATAAAAGTAAAAAAAATCAAGGATATGAAAAGCAGCACAAAGGGAGTTTGTGAACGAACAAGAGCATGGGAACTGTCATCGGCATATTAGGAAATTTTGTGATTTTTATCCTGAATAAGATTTTTTTTGATGTCTTAATTTTGTTACATAAGAAAAGCAAGGATTTCGGTATTTGACTTATTACAAGATTGTATAATCTACCATGAAACATGCAAAATGATGACTTCAAAATAGACTGTAAATATACTTGTTTCTTCAACGTGTTTGTCGAAAGTCAAATAAGGAGCAGAACAAACGCGGACCTCCAAAACATCAGATGTGGGATCAGGTGTCATGGGGGAGTAAGCATCCCTGTCGATCGGTCGCACCTGCCGTGTTCTTCTTGTCATGACCGGGAAGTAACCGAAAACTTCGTCAACAGTTAGGAGGCCCATTTAGGACCGATCAAAAATATTTTTAAATTTCGATATAACGATTTTTCGAATTTATTTTAACGAATTGGATTCGTAATAACAATTTCTTTGAATTCGATACAACGAATTTAATCTGTTAAAACAAATCAGCTGACTTCATAATAACGAATTCAAAATTTTTTTATAACGAATTAGATTCGTTTAAACGAATTCTAAAATCTGTTGAAATAAATTAAATTCGTTTAAACGAATTTTAAAATTTGTTATCACAAATAAAATTTATTTTTACAAATTCGTTTGTTTTAACGAATTACACTGTAAATTTGTTTAATTAAGGTTCATAAACCCTCTGCTCACTAATATAAAATTTTTTTTTTTATTTTTTGATTTTCCGAAGGAAATGTATATGCTGAATAGCAAACATTTATTGCATGGCTTGCGGGGCAAACTTTGACAAAAAATGCACTTCAACTTGACAAATTTATAAGGGAATAATAGACATTTGTGTCATTAAGACTTCTGTCTCTTATCAGAGTATCATTGTACCTTAAATTCAACAGTGATGACCTATAGAGAAAAACCCCATATGAATTCGATACAACGATTTGTTGAATACGTTTTAACGAATTTAATTCGTTATAACAGTTTAAAAAAAATCGTTTAAACGAATTTAATTCGTTTAAAAAGTTTGAAAATGCGTTGAAACGAGTTTAATTCGTAATAACAATTTCTTGAATTAGTTACAACGAATTAAATAAATTTGTTATACCACATTTTTATGTAACAAATTCAATCGTTATGTCGAATTCCAAGAAATTGCTATATGTATTTGCTGACAAAGTCATTGTATCGATCATAGAACTTCCGATATGATAACTTTAAAGGAAAGTGTTGATATTTTTGTTTCACCAAATTCTTTGGCAATAATTGACCTCGTTCTAAAAAACACGTGTAGCATGCTCTTGCATATCCAATCGATTGAATTATTGATGCAAAAAGAGCAAAATCTATATCAAATTTAAAGAGACTTAATATAGATTACGCTCTACTTTTTCATATCATTTCTGTATTTAATAGTAAAATATGTAATGGAAAATATAATCCGAAAAAGAACTTTTAGACATATAGTATACACATCACAGATGGGATCAGTTGTTATGAAAGAGTAAGCATCCCTGCCGATATGTAATGGAAAGCACAACCTCAAATAGAACTAGTATACACATAACAGAGCATTTCCTATTTCATAAGCAAAATAAATCAGCTACTTCTACACCAGCAAAGAACGCTATTGTTTAATTGTTAATTTCTATAAGAAGATAAAAATAATTTGTCAAAACGTTAAAAAAATGAAAATACAGGAAACAATTCTGGATGGATTTTTTGTCTTCAGGAATTTTGCTCATTACAGTCTTTCGCATATTGGGTTTACTTGACTGCCAATAATCATTTCTGAACTAGCTCCTTAACCTCTAACTGTCTGTCCATAGCTGAGATATAGAAACGGAAACATAAAGATTTCTTTTATGTCTCTAAATATTCCTGAGATGGGACACTGATTGAATAATACAGCTTATACTTTTTGTCGATATTCGTATGAGGGTTGCTTATTTGTAATTTATACACACTTTTCTTGCTGAAAAAACTATTGTTCTCTAGTTCTACTTCACAAATTAACAAATCCTGAGAGGAAAATAAATCCAAATTAATATCTCTATATATATACACACTTTAAAACTGATTGATACATCTAACTATAGAGTAAAATGTTGGGAGCTTTTCTAACGACCTTATAACTGAAGGATGGAGAGACTCACGACTGCGAAAAATAAAATAATGTACGCCAGCCAACTAAATAATGACAATTATAATCGACTTCGAATATACATGAAAATTACATATCACTTTTTCAGGGGGTTACTCTTCTTTGCACTACATAGCTACGACAGCTGTAATATTTTCTAATTAAATGTTAGTTTCAAATGTAAACATTTGCAATATTTAGCAAGGTAAAATTCCATCGGTCAATAAATTTCGATGGTAGTGATCAAATCAATAAAATATACTTTTAGCTACACAAGACATGATCTCCTGATTCATTTTTAGTGGACTAATTGGTCTTTCTTTTTAGCTCACCTGAGTCGAAGGCTCAAGCGAGCTTTTCTGATCAAAATTTGTCTGTTGTCTGTCGTTATTGTCGTTGTTGTAAACTTTTCACATTTTCATCTTCTTTTCAAGAACCACTGGGCCAATTTTAACCAAACTTGCTACCTTTTGTAAAGGCGATTCAAATTTGTTCAAACAAGGGCCATGCCTTCTTCCAAGGGAAGATAATTATGAATTAGTGAAATATTAATGGCATTTTTAAAAAAACATCTTTTCAAAAACCATTGGACCAGGAAAAATGAAACTTGTTTGAAATTATCTTCAGGTAGTGAAGATTTAATTTTGTTCAAGTCATGACCCCCGGGTGTAGAGTGGGGCCACTATGGCCGATCAAAGTTAAACATAGGAATATACAGGAAATATCTTTAAAAATTTTCTTCTCAAGAACCACTGTGCCAGGAAATATGAAACTCATGTGGAATCATCCTCAGGTAGTGTAGAATAAACTTTGTCCAAATCATTATCCCTGGGGGTAGTGTAATGGCCGATGAAAGTTTTACATAGGAGTATATAGGGAAATCTTTTTAAATCTTCTTCTCAAGTACTTCAAAGCCATGATTAGTGATATCTATATGGAATAATCCTTCTTAGTGTAGATTTTATTTTGTTCAAATCATAACCCCCAGGAATAGGGTGGGGCAACAAAGGTCAATCAAAGTTTTACAAAGAAAATTAAGGAAAAATCCCAAGAACAGAGAAGTTAGGTTTAGTCATATTGACATGTAAGCATCCTCATATATTGGAGTTTTAAATTTGTTCAAATTATGGCCCTTAGGGGTAGGGGGGTAGAACCCCCCCCCCTCTTAAACTTTTCAGTTCTAATCTAATCTGTGCTTTTTCCCAGCCGATGTGCTCAGGTGAGCAATGTGACCCTTGGATCTCTTTTCACGGTACTTTTGTACTCGCACTGTCTGTATCATCAGATTTGCTCCTTTTTTGAAACAGTGCTCACTGTATGTACTTGTACAATTTGAAATAAATGAACGGAATTGATTTGCAGACAACAAATGTTCTTCAGAGCTTTGCTTGTATTTTCCCCCTTTTTTCCAACTGGGCTTGAATTCTTTAAAATTCTAGAATTTGTAATGTGCAAAAACACTATATAAAGACATAGAAAAATATTTGTATATATGATTCATTTATACGTTGTACAAATAAGTACTTCACTATAAATTTACCAGGAAAATAGTTTTAAAAAAGTACTGACATGACAAATAAATCATTGACATTTCTTCTGATCAAAAACTTTGATCACTTTGAAAACGTACGTGTGAACATTCTGCTTCCTTGTCCTATAAGTGTAGCTCATACAAACAAAGATGCTTTGATTGTTTCAATAGTCTATCACGGAAATGCTATCGAAGTAATTAATTGACCCTTGACAAAGTGACATATTTGTATAAAATGTACGATAAGCGATTGTTTAACCAATCCAGGAAATGCGTAACCAAACCGCACGAACCTCTTAAAACCGATCGAGATGGAATCAAGAGCTTTGGACGAGTAATCATCTCCTGATATTTTTGTCACAACGTCCGTATATTCTTGGACATGATCGAGTGAACAAAATTGTGGCAAATAATATTCAATGAAAAACTAATAAAATAATTTGTATCAAAACATCGGACAGTATTTAACTTAATGACAGGATTTTTTCAAATAATGTTATAGTTTCGACCATAGAATTAAACTTAAAATGAGAATGATGTACGTTGTTTTAAAAACATCTGTTATCAAAAAAGACAATTGCCAACTCGAGTTAGTAATCCCCCAGACCCGCAGATGCTAATATTAGCTCTCATGTGATCTGCGATGAACAGTTTTTAAGAAAACTGCAACAGAAATTAAATTTGGTACGGATAAAAGCAGACATAACGAAAATGATACGGATACGTACAAAAATAAATCCCAACATATGGCTCACCAGAACAAAACATAGTCTGCGCCTAATAGAATAATCCTCTCCATGGAAGCGATCGAAGTATAAATATTAAATATCCAACATTCATAAAGTCTTCCTTTTCCTTTATATTGAAGTATTCTTACACTGTACATTACAAAAAAATGAAATTGGAATCTATATGTATCCTTATACGGTATTAAATTACGTGTACACTTAAAGAATTCAAAAATTATCAGGTATGGCATTTAAAAAAATAATTGCAGCTATAATACTAATTTTTTCAACAAAAAAAACTATTAAAAGGATGTTCCAGCATGATGTCAACTTGTACTGCATTTCAAAAAAAGGAAAAATATTAAGGTTTATTTTCCAAGTCTCAGTGATGACAACAGTTTAAAAGAAACAACAAAACATTTAATACACAAAAATAAAAAAAAAAGCTATGTTTATATTTATTGTAGAGAAATAAATTTGCAGAAGTAGTTTATTTTTGTTTCTAATAGGCACATTTGAAAAGAAATAAATAATGCTGAAAACGATGTAAATGCATGGTTTCAATATTTACAACTGCATGTATAAAAATGATTTGCCAAGCAATAGTGAATTATAAGGAAAATGTCTAATCCGTCATTTGTGCAACCCCTTGCTATTTTTCTGGTTTGACACTTTTCGATGTTTTTTGCATGTTTAATGTGACATACATCCTATTATGACTTAAGTTTTGTCCCAAATGCAAATACAATTGTTAAACGGATAGATGTTTTAGTTTCCCTAAAAGATTTGCAATTAATCAATTATTTTTTAATCATATTAGGATTATTTAGATACTAGTATTTGCTTGTTTCATTCACGGTTTTGGCGGCTCTGTATTTGTGGCAATTATTGATATAATTCTATCAGTAAGCGGCGATTTAAAATTAGTGTTAAGAAAGTCAGCATTTGAGTGCAATATCTGTTTGTATATTTGTCTGTCTGTGGTCAACACTAGCCTTCGCCATAATCTTTGAACCTTGAGACATAGAGACTGCATATTTAGTATGCATACTCCAATAATTAAGTTACTTCAAAAGACACCAAAGTCAATTACCTTGTGACCTTGACTGTGACTTATATGCTAAGAATAGCTTTTTCGAACTTTCGGCATCACATTTGAAGCATAGGAGATAGAGACTTCCTGTTTGGTATGCTTACTTTACTAATAAAGTTCTTTCAAGTAATGATGACCTTGCGACCTTGACTGTGACCTTGTGCTTAAAATAGTTTTTTTGAACTTTTTTTGCCACCAGGAGCACAGTGTTTCACAAACACATCTTGTTTGGATTAAGCTTTGCAATTGCAGGACTTCATCAATAAGCAATTATCATTACGTACCTACGTACATGTATACACGGCCAGAAGTACAGATGGAGGCTGTTAATATGTATTAACCAGTAAAAAGCCTAATAAGTGATTTGTTTTCTCAAGGAACATAGTGTAATACTGTAATAGACATAAACACAAGACAGGCTCATTAGGCATAGTGCATTTGATAGGCATTCTCGCCTACTCTCTACTAGTGATTTATTAAATACACTGTTTAACCAAAATTTTGTCATAAAATCTTTAATGATGCATGCATGAAAACCAAATTACATGTACACAATAATGATATATCAATTTGTATAGTTCTCTCATATAATAAAGATGAAAATTATCCAGTTTGCATGGTGTACGAGGGTTGATCCAAAAGTTCGTGGAATTTCTTCATATTTTATTTATTTATATGCGAAATTGGTTGAAAATTACAAATGAGAATATAAACACTTGTTGAATATTTTAAATAAAATAAAGTTTAATATATTTATGATACATGTAGTACTTATATGGCAGTTGCCATAGAAACGGTTGTTTGGAAAAGCGGGGAAGACATTTACGCGATTGTAATCATTTGAATGCTTAATACAAAATGTACGTGAAATGAGAATAAAACCGCCCTATATGGTATATTAAACAAAAAATATGTCACTATTACAATTATTTTGTCTTTTATAAACCTTTGTGTGAGAGTTTTACTGATTTTACTGCATATTTGGTGTATTAGTTAAGTTTTTTTTTGACAAAGTCAAATTTCGGTTAAATCATAAGTTTTGTGAAAATCCCGGGATCACTCTATCTTAAATGCGTATATTATTGATATTGGCTGGGGAAAATGCATTAAGTAACTGGTTTTCATTTAAGAAAATTGGACGTTGATTAAAGGTGTAGCTGCCTTTTGGAGGCTCTGTTTTGAGTGTATATCTCCCTAGACAAATGAAAAGCGTTAATGGAGGTTGTCGGCTGACGAACTGTTTTTAACATTGCTACTAATTTTGGAACATCATATGGGAAGATGAGGAGTATTTTGAAATATGAGTGATAAAATGAAAAAAAAACTTGGTGTGAGAGGATACCCTGCTTATCTTGAGAAAAAAAAATGGTGAAGAGGGCAGCAATTTGTAGAATTACAGATTCGCATCGGATATTAGGGTGGGATTCCTCTATAATGTGACGTGACATTTCCAACTTGACGTTACGTCGAAGTCTCCCCCGGGTTTCACAACTATCAAATTTCAGAAAGCTCGTGTGACCTTATTGGTAATTGGAATGCAGTGAAATTTTCCAATATTATTGTAGTTTGACTCTATATCATAAATATGCATGTTGTTTGCTTTCATGAAATCGCAATAAAATTTTAGAAAGAAATTCCACGAACGTTTGGATCAACCCTCGTATATAATAAATATTGCGATATCAACCGCACGATGACAAACTGTTGCCAAAGACCATCCTTAATCTAAATAATTCTATTTGGATATGACTGCACTTCATTACAAGAAAATAATTTTGGTTAAAGGTGGTCTTCTTGTTGAAAGAATGAAAATACTGTAGATCAATAAATTTTAGCGACACCTTATTTTCGCGAGATAGTCATTGACCCTTGATAAGCGAGACAAAATTTTCGCGAATTGTGGTTATTGCTTTATATATTTTTGTGGAATACTTTTATACGCGAGAATTATATTTTTGCGATCACACTGTCTCGCGTTATAACGCGAAAGTAAAGTTCTCGCGAATAAAAAGTGATTTACAGTAGATATTAAGTTTTTTTTTCTCTCATATAATCGTAACATTTAGCAATCTGTTTTAAATTCATCCATCCAATATCATTGATAATTTTGCACAGTGGTATTATTGCTGGAATGCAAATATGGTGATTGCGAGTTCAGGCGCCACATTTTCACATTGATGCATTTTAAGTTTCTTTGTGTATCTTTTCTACTTTTCTCTTAATCTCATAATAGATATAATTTCAGTAACTTATTATTAAAACATTAAACTTTGAAAGTATCTTGGGAAAAGACTTTCCTTAACTATTTAAAATTTGCAAATTCATGACCTTGTTTTATTTTTATTGATTTTCTAAATCTTTTGACTCAGAGTTAGAGTTAAATTGAACAAGTGAAACGATTGTCACTTGATAAACCTGCAACTATGAAAATATAACACTCATCTTCAAGTAATATGCTGTAAACCAACTTTTATTCGCGGAGACGTTATTTCGCGATTTACTAGGGATCAACTAGTTCGCGACGATTAATTTTCGCGACCAAGCTTTTTTGGATCTTTAAGTTAATAGACAAATACACTTTAAGGACTGGTTCGCGGCCAGAAATTTTCGCGATGATGAGGCTCTCGCGAACTTCGCGAAAATTTCTCGCACGCGAATAAAAGTTGGTTTACAGTATATGGACTTATAACATTAAAACATAACATAATTCTTAACTAGCAAAATAACAATGAATGATATGAACAACATTCTGACAGACCTTATTCTTTACAAAAATCACCTTCAGTCATATACACAGCTTTTTCTTAGAACGTGCAAAATTTTTTTAGGTCTTTATATAAAACCAATCTCCAGCATCGATGGACGTTATGTTAACCTTTTATGCCATGGTTTTCTAACATGACAAAATGATTTTTTGTATTGAAATAAGTTTTTAACCATATACTTTATTATTATCAAATACATGTTCAGTAAAATAACCTATTTTTGAATTGGTTTGTGGAATTTTAAATTCGTGGTGGGAAGATGTTTTGTAGTAATGCATATGAAATTTTACATTTCGTGGTGATCACATACATGATATATTCGTAAGTCTCTCCATACCTTGAAAACAAAAAATTCTTAAACCCATGAAAATTAGTGATTTCACAGTATTTCAAACAGATTTTCGCTAACAATTGTTTGTAGTCGAGATTTTGTAAAGGCAGTTCAAACAAAAACATATATAAAACAGGAAGGATCAATCATATTAATAACTCTCAGGACGATTCTAACGACATGTAAACATCCAATGAAAGTACATATTTAGTTTAAAATTAATCTAAAATCCTTTCAATTAACTTTTGAATTGGACGATATGTTTGTGATCATATTTATTCTATCGTTTGGAGCTGAGTTTCAAATTGGAGCAACATCTTCTGAGTGTTCTGGACCGAGGTTAGCATTTGTACTTGTCTTTCTTTATATAATTGATATTAAGAAAAAAAGACCCTTTACTTTTTTTTTAAACTTTCAAACATTAATTTTTACCAAGAGATCTATAGCATTAATTTCAAATAGAAAAATAATATGAGGTATGAAGTGGTGCTTATTCTTACTGAAATGATTTTTATGTCATTTCAACAACAGGAGAAATTTAAATATAGGGAGGGGAGGAGTAATGAATTAATATAAAAACATCTATTCGTATATAAATTAATATTTTTTGCAAATAAACTCCGCAAAGGGTGCACCCGAGTTCTTTCTTACTCCCCTAAACCAGTTCTAAATGTTTTTATTTACATCTTTTAAAAATCAATGGATTAGGAGATTCAGATATTGATTAAATTAATTTGTAAATGAAAATAAATTTCACGTGTTGGAAACAGCGATAAAAACTCTGGTTGAGTCAAACGTCAAAACACGTGGTTAAAAAAAAATCTGCGTCGAAGTTCACCGTCATTCTGCAACGTCACATCTTTATGACGTTATTTCTCTGTTTTAGAAGAAATGCCATAAGGACCCTTTTGTCATGGGCGCAATCATATTGATTCTGTTTCTTCCGTTTAGACCTTGATTATGGAAAAGAAGACTTACATTAACTTTAATATAACAAATGTATTTACTGTCTATTGTGTATCGTAATTACAAATGTACATGTTACATGTACCACACTTCACAATTTTTCTGTCTTTATATAATATTTAAAAAGAAAGAACAATCAAATAAATTTTCACTTCACAGTTTCGCAGTAGCATTTAGGTAGCGTAATGTTGTTCTAGATATAATTATTTTTTTTTTCACATATATGGTAACTAAAGATATATCGTTTATGCTGAAATCTTGACGTATCGAGAGCAATGTTTAAATTAAAATAATTTTCAAATGAATTCTACAGGCTTATCAAATTACTCTTGCATAGATTACCAGTAAATATTTTGTTTGAGAAAATAATTGTTTAAAAAAAAATGAATGGATGTTTCCCGCTGTTCAGGTCTCTCCCTGGTGTCATAGAAAAGTGAAATGTAAAACAAACACTCACTCATAATACTATACTCCACCGATGAATCCATAATATATAATTAACTATTAAATAATTATTAATAATAAAAAGAGACAATGAGATAAAAATAATGTGCATAGAAAAATATTAAATATTATACAACTATTAATCACCGTAGTAAAATTACAGAAGAAAATAATTTAACGTTCACTCTGAAAACGTTTGACGTTGTTCAAAAACATGACGTCATTATTAACCTGTTAAAGTATATTTGATAAAAATGAAGAAAAAACCTACTTAGAGTTGACGTAGGGCCATAAAAATTCATATTTGACCACTTCTAACCTTATTCTATCAGAATCCGTGAAAAACTCAAAATGCATAGAAATTGCCATAAGGACCCTTTTCACATGGGCGCAATCAATTTTATGTATCGAAAAACTATAACATATATCATATATTTGTAATACATGTATGTTTTTTTTCTTTTAAACTTTTCGGTAAAATGTGTATCTTCTTTATACTGAGAGCACCCTGACAACGAACCCAACGTACAATTTGTATTTTGTAATTAACTTGCTTTCAATAAAAGAGAACAAGATATTCCATTTTTCGTCACAAGTGACCTACATAGTGACATAGTGATAAGGATCAAACTTTATTCAGTTTATGCTATATATAGAACTTGTATATGGCTATGTGTACAAACCATATTTTCTGATCTGAATTGTAATTTTGAAGATATAGAGATAGTTCGCGAACTTTTTGATCACGCCTCGTACTGAATGCGGGATTTAATTTGAACAAAGTATTTCTTCCTTCTATAAGCCTGTAGTCTGTCAATAAAAACTACAATTTACAACTTCAATACACTTTCTGATGGAAATGTTAACTGTGAAAATTCAATTTCTCGCGCTCGAGCGGGATTTCATCTAGTGAAATTAGAAATGAGGGGTGTTTATGAAAATAATATCTAGTGTCACTTGGTACTTAAGATACAATAAGATACAATAAACCATTTTTCAAGTGGCCCTTTAAAAGATATAAGAAATTATTAGATAAGTCCCCTACCAGTGAATCCGGAGCGGACTATTTGGTTTTTTCTGAACCTGTCCGTCTAGCTGTCCTTCCGTCCGTCTGTCCCACTTAGCTTTCTGTATTTTTTCTAAACACTTGCAGATATTGGGCTGATTTTGTATTAATGTGTATCTTGATGAATTACAAAGTTTTCATTTCCTTACGCTTCAATGATTTTTAGACAGAATTACAACCTTTTCGATTTTTAAGAGTTTCCGTATTTTATCCAAAGTCTTGCAAATATCTGAGGTTTGGTAAGTCACTTGACTTTGAAGTATTGATCAATTTTGAATTTTGTTCTGCTTCAATGATTTTGGTGGCATAATGGGATTTTCAATTTCAAGTATGAATCAGATTACACTTTCTGGTATGGGACTAGCATTGCAAATGCAAAAACACTAATAACATTGGCAAGAGTTATTACCCTCTTTCCCCGCTTGAAATGCAGGAGTATATTGTTTTTGGGGTGTCCGTCCTATCCTATGGGTAACGCTTTGGGGCACCCATAACTTATTTAATATTTGCAACTCTTCTTATAACACTAAATGAAAGGATGACTGCACTTAACGCCTGATAATGGGTCTTTTTGGGTCGCTTCCGTTGCTTTTATTTCTTCATCTAATTTCACTGTGTTTATTAATCAGAGTATTGTCAGTTTGGAACAAAATTAAAATTTTTAAAAAGATTCTACATTATAATTCAGTAATTTTATTCTGTGGTTTCCCCCCTAACTGGTTTTCAAATAAATAGCATTTTCGCTTATCTATTCTTGATTGAACAAATAAGATTGATATAAATGTAAACGAGAGTAGGAGCTAACATTGTCAAAATGCCTTAAACATGTTAAAGGAATTAAAATAAAACTATCATACTTGTTAGTAACAATGCCATGTATTAAATAAATACGTGATCACTCTTGCAACATCGAACTCCCTCTTTTGTATGGCACAAGTTCACAATTTGCTAAGGTTACAGAGGTCCTTGTTTGCTTTGCTCCTATTTTGTATTGTTTTATGGACTTTCAAATTGAATACTGTTTGTTATCTCCATATCCCTTATCTAAATACATAAAAATCAAATTAAGCTGTCAAGTATATCTTTTTCTCGACAGAAAGCTAGTGAAATGTACGAGGGGTGAACAAAAAGTTTGCAATCGATCTCTATATTTAGAAAACCAGAATTCAGATCAGAATGAAATTTGAGATGTGTACTTATTACGAAAGATTGCTTCTCTGTCGTATTCGAGCAATGCACGTTTTTAAAGTTTAATGTATATCTCAGAAATTCCTTCTCTGTAGCAAAGAATTAAAATAAAATAGAGACTTGGTGTTTTCATATCCTTTTAAAAAATTTATCCTAAAAGTCCAGGTCTTGGAGAAATGGCTTTATAAAATTGCAATGTTCTTGAATTTTTAGGTAAACAGGCATTATTGAGTACTTTCAGTGAAGAGAAATTATGTGAGCGCACTCTCTGATCTAAAAAATAAAACATGTACATTAATCCTCAGAAACAGTTCTATCATTAACTGGTTGCATATTTAGATCAGAGGTTGCGCTATATATCAAATATCAAAAAATAGCTTAAAAAACTGGCCGTTTTAGTGGACTTTTTCAGAATATGAGGAAATTGACGCATATCGTGACGTCATAATGCATTGACTAGCCAGAGAATGACGTCATTTTTGATAGATACGCAGTCAGCAAAGATCTAAGTGATATTTAATGCATTGTTAAGTAAAACTATGTAGTTTCAGTTTTTCAGAAATTCACAGGGTCAAATAAGGCAAAATTGAACCTTGTTCTTTGATAATTTCATTGCGACCAGATAAGAAAGGTACAGTCCACTAATTGTTTTCCCATAGGCGACAATGTTAACGTTTCTTCTCATAGCGATGTCCCTAATTTTCGTTCAGTAGTGAGTGACCCCTCAAATCAAAGGAGATCAGTTTGTCTTTTTTTGGTTAAAATCTCGAGGTGGCATGTTAGATTCGTTTTCCGGCAAAATGCGTCTGTCTGCGAGAACCTCTCAAATGAAAGTAAAAGAAGGGGAATTTCAGAGTTCTCACTGGCGTTATAAAACACAAAAAAATTCGGCTGACCTTCTTGATGAATTACATTTGCCAAGCTCCTTATCAACAAGTGTGAGGCTCAATTCAGTACATCTGCACAATTTTTTTATGCAAGTCTGCCAATTAAGGAACTTTTAATTTTTTCTGCACTACTTTCTTTTTCTACCGATTCTAAAAATAATTAGTAGCATGTATAAAGAAGGCAGTGTGAGATGAACGTCTACACTCGTCGGACCTCTACAAGGAAATGAGCTGTTAAACGATCTGCGCCTTATATAGGGGTTGTAGGGACAGCGTCGATGAACGGGAAATATGGCGGGACAATGCCTTTTACGAGAAGTGTTCAGCTTTAAAATCGGAGTGAACTACTTTGAAATTAATGAAAATGAAACCTTATTTTCTTTCTTTTATGGAAATTATTCAATTAGTTTGCAAACTTTTTGATCATCCCTCATAAGTTCAGATTGGTGTTGATTTTATTACCTAAAAATGCTATATAAGCACCTTTAGATTGACTTGTTGTTTTCAATAAAACTCAAAAAACAAGAAATTTACATACAGGAGCCTCTTTATTGATGAATTATGACAGCAGATTTTCATTTTTTTTCTTCGCTACAAACGTTGTTTATTTTTTCTTTAATTAAGTGCTTAAAAGATGTGTACCTTTGTCAAATCATTCATTAACCCACCATATAATTTACATACTTCATTGCACTACCTTATTGTAGGGGTTGTTGCAGAGGATATCGTTATGATTCCAAACTGGAGGAATGTATAAGTAGGTACCTTGTTCTTATTGTGACAGCTGTTGTTACATTTTTAAATTTCGTTGTAGATTTACAGTAGGGTCATTAAAATATTATATTCCAGAGTATTTAGTAAAATTTCTTATAAAGTTTATGAAATGGAGCAAACTTATAAAGTTATGAAATGGAGCAAACTTTGGAGAAAAAAATGAATATGTTTATGTATATGTATTTAATGATTGTGTAATAAAAACCTCTTTAAACAATTTAATTGATTTATCAATACATCATGCAGAATGTAAAATCGGGTACGGTGGTCCAGATTGTATGTATCCATGTCCCTATCCTGGGTATGGATTTGGGTGCCAGGAGAATTGCGAGTGCACGAAAGGCTTTTGTAACGTGACAACAGGTTGTCCATGGGACTGTGATATCATCCCAAACTGTTCATCTGTTTATGCTGGTAATGACTCTAAAGTACATATGTATCATTTAAGACTACAATACATGTATTTTCCCTCGTCAAATATCAAGTTTTCTATCCAACAACTTTTACAGAATTTCTCCACTGACAAAATACTTTTTATACTGAATGTTTTTTTTTCTTTTAACCTTTCTGCACTTTAGTAACATTTTCTCACTACATGTAACATTGATCAAAGGCAAAAAAAAATTATGAAAATTTCTTACGAGGTCATTGTAATTGAAATTTAGATAATTAATAAATGGACATTTTGTGTAGAGTAATCATCAACTCTACTGCTGCAATTGGTGTAAAGTGCTTAACACAGTTTCAAATACAAGTATTAAATGTTCATACATGTAAGACAACCCTCGTATGTTTCAGTCTAGTTTCATCGGCATTTATGATTTTACTTAAGACGATAACAAGCTTCGGAGAAAAGTATATCATTGTTTTTAAAATTATTGAAAGTACATGTAGTGATTTTTTTTTATCAGACAATGTCTTTTCATGCAAAATGATCCCTTTTCATGCTATGAGAAGTTTGTTTTTTGTTTAACGTCCCTCCCGAGAATATTTCTCTCATGAGGGTCGCCCGCGTGGCGTAGTGCTTAAAGCGTCTGCTCTAGAGTCGCCAGGTAAAGAGTTAATCCTTACGTCACGGATTCGAATCCCACTGTGGGGCGCAGAGACCGGTCTTTCGAATAAGACCGTATAAACCGAGGTCCTGAAACACTTGCACTTAATTACAGAAATCTAAATAAAGCATGATTATCTTTGTCAAATTATTTTATCTATAAATCTAAAACAGACCAAATTGACAAAAAATTATTCACATTAGATATTACTTTTTATACCGAATTCTTCATGTTCTTTATTAGCATAATTAAATATTGTACAATCAAAAATACTTTCCTGCTTTTAAGAAAGCAACAAGCTCTCTGCACATTTAAACTCCAAGGCCTCTTACAAAAACAGTGTTCAAGTTTCAAGTCATATAAAAGAGCACAACAAGGTATTTTAGATCACAAAATTTTAGAATCTCCATGGCAATGAGCTAGCTAAATACTGAAATAAAAACAAAGGGTACTGAGGATGGTGTGCTTCTTCATATTTGACCACAGAAGAAGACATTCGGGTTGTTTCCTTTTATTTTAGGGTTTGGTAACTTTTCCAAAGATTTTTCAGGTACCCATTTCGTTTGGATTCTGGGCAGGCCATCATGCTGCAACCTTCCATCCACGGGGAAGTAATCGTAATTTTTTTACCAGCCACAATCAGTTGATTAATTCGCTGCTGTATGCACTTGGACGAGACTGGACAACGCAGCTTTTGATTATTTACTCTAATATTCTACATCCAAATTTTTATTGATACACCTTTAAAGGAACGATTTTCACTACACAAGATTTTACAGTCGCTATACCCATTCACAAAATACAGTGCACCTTGTACAGCCTTTCCTTTTTAAGACTTCAATTCTTTTCATCAATGTTATATAGGTTTTATATGCTTTGAGTCTATCCCACCGCAGGTGCAAAGAT
Source organism: Saccostrea cuccullata (assembly GCF_032062105.1). Classification (NCBI taxonomy): domain Eukaryota; kingdom Metazoa; phylum Mollusca; class Bivalvia; order Ostreida; family Ostreidae; genus Saccostrea; species Saccostrea cuccullata. The sequence continues at coordinate 384,143 of NW_026937694.1, forward strand.
TAACAAAAGTGACGACTGAAAGTTAACATGTCCACAAGTAACAGCTTTTCAAAAAGCTTGATTGACTTAATCAATCAATATCTATAAGAGAAGTGATAAACCTTTTGAGCAATGCTTTTTTGTGTTTGAAATATGTCTTTTTATTTGAGAACCTTGTAAAAATATTTAATTATTTAACTTGTATAAGAACGATGCCTTTGCTGCATTCTGATTTCTGAAGAATTGTTAACAGAATGGTTAATGTATGTGGGTTTTCTGCCAATCGCAACTCCTCGGGCCTTACCTAGGGAAGAAGACCACACATGAATTTATACGCCATGACACCCCCCCCCCCTTTCACAAACTTTGAAATAAAAGCATGGATGATGTAAATAGACCTAATATCTGTGGAATATGGAGTTAACTTTATTCAATGTAATGATATTATCTAAAATATACTATAGAAGGAGCTTCTAACTCCGTTTTTACTATGAACAGGAAATGTAGAATTTTTTAACATCCGATTTTGTTTTTCGACCTCTGACGAAAAGACCCGAAATGATGCGATTGACTTTTCTGCAAGTAGATTGATCTACCCCTGGATCTAAATTTAAAGCTACACCTATTCTGAAATCTGTTGTCAAATCAGTCATTGTGAACATTTTAGAGGATGGATATAACTAAATACATATGTTGTAGGAAAGTATTTTTCTCCAATGAAGTAAACAGTAGTAGTTTGTGTTCATTGATCTTTTTTTTTCTGAAAGGTGGGTACTAGAATTTTTTGAGAATGAAATATAGGCAAAACCAAATTTGGGCTTTTGTGAAAAAGAAATCCAAGATTTCGGACAGATTTCTTTCGTCAAATCGTCTGGAATCTGGTTAAACTGCGTCGATCGTTTGTGGTGATTTAACTAGTCCATTAAAATTTGGAATAAACCAACAGAGGGGAAACAAATTAAACAAATCATTTCTTTTGTTTTGCATGTCCATATTCTGCTTGATACATACGATTCATATGTTGTTTTAAGGAATAAGATAAAATAAGTAGACAGAATTTATGAATCATAAGAAGATAGAGGTTACAATAACAAACTTTTAAATTATTTAATTCCATAGAAGTTAGCACCCCCATTCATACAATAGAACAATCCAGGAAAAGGTGCGAAGATCGCTTACTCGTGACATTTGGGGCGAAAAGAGCGATTCACCCCTTTCGTAGAATATAAATGGACTGATCCAGTAGTATAGAAATGCAGAAAAAAAGATACACGGACACGTTGAAACGGTAAATCACATGGAATAATCTGTTTAATGCAAACAGTATAAACAAAGTAAATACTGCATTATTTTGCATCAGTAAAATCATTGTTTCCCTGAAAAATGTTTCTTTTAAAATGCAGGTAAACGATTTCCAATTCAAATCAGCTTGCACAAAATCTAGCTCTCTGGGTATGATCTATTAGTTTCGGATCAAGTAATTATCAATCCTTATACAGCCTGACGCCGTGACGTCAGGCAATTAAGACATTTATTTTAAAGAAGTCAATGGCTCTTACATAAACTACTGTACAACCTTTAAAATCTCAGGAATAGAATGTTACAGGCATGATGGTAAATGTACCCATTTGTCAAACTGCCCTTGAGGTTTACCTTTCCAACCTACAGACTGTCCTCCACATCTTCTTTAAAAAATAAAGTAAATGAATATCCTCCAAATGAGCTTGCGAATTTATTATTACAAGTTTACTCGCTTTAAAAAGGGGGGAGGGGGGTGGGTTACATTCTGTGCCCTGTAGCGGGAATTCATATGATGAATTGTCTCCATAACCTGGTCTGTCTGTCCAGTGAACCTTGATTTGCTTACTTGAGCGACGTATTATAAAGCAGTTTCGGTGCAACCATATATTCAAGAAGTGGTGTGAATCAGATGTGGATACTTAAATATTCCAAAGAACTTTTGTACAATTTGAAATCACAAGATTTTACCAAATTCAACAGCTTAAAACTTACGACTTTTCAACTTTATACCCAACCATTCCCAACGACGAATTTAAATATAGACTTTTTTATACATGTATCATTGACAGCTGCTTTTTCAATAAAAAAGGAACTCGTACTTTTATTTATTTGGTCATTGGTCATTTTCAAAATTATTTTGTTAAAAAAGATTCTGATGGCACACACAAGTACTCTTAAGTTGACTTCAAGAACATGCTTGAGTTTCAGATGGACAATATCTATGTGGTTTTTGGAGACCAGGTCTTCCAACAATCTATTGGAATTCCCTGGGCCCTGCGAACCAATTGCGCTCCGTTATTAGCAGGCCTATTTTGTATTCATATGAAGCAGAATTTATGCAAAATCTTACATGTATGCGTGAAAAGAAGAAAACACTTGCTGTGGCCCTCAACTCGACCTTCAAATATATCGAAGACGTATTGTAAATTAACAATTGTAATTTCCATTCCTACGTCGTTACGATATATCCAGGAAAGCTTGGGATAAAAGATACCACAGAGTCTGACACATCTGTTTCATACTTGGATATTTTACTTGAAAAAGACGTTAATGGTAACCTAACATCCAAATTATATGATAAACGTGACGACTTTAACTTTTCTATCGTCAACTTCCCTTATTTATGCAACAATATAACTTCATCACCTGCATACGAAGTGCATATATCTCAGTAGTTTTGATACGCAAGAGCATGCTTTACGTATAAACAATTTCTAAAACGAGGTAAAATATTGACAAGCAAGTTGATGAAACAAGAATATCAACAGTCTCGTTTAAAGTCATCATTTCGTAAGTTTTATGGTCGATACAAAGACCTTGTCAGCAAATACAATTTATCATTCAGTCAAATGCTGACTGACGTTTTTCATACCAATTGTTAGTCCATTATTAATACACTGAATTGAAGACGGATCTTTTGCGTTATTTCCTGATCATGACAACGAGCACACGGCGGGTGTGACCGGTCGGCAGGGGATGCTCATTCCTCCATGGCACCTGATCCCACCTCTGATGTTTTGGAGGTCCATGTTTGCTCTGAACCTATATTGTATTGTTTCATGGACTTTGATATTGAATACTGTTCATTATTTCCAAATCCTCCTTTTGTTTATGCATTATTTTCCTATTTATATCTTCTTTCGAGTACTAGCCTCTTTTTGGGAATATGAAAATGTTTAACTAAAAGACTTGATCACTTTTCAACAACATGATGCACTATTTTCATAAATCTGTGCACCAAAATTCTTACTTCTTACTTCTGCTTGTTTTTCTGTATAATGTACATGTGGGTCAAATGCAATATTACGTTTATAATCGGATAGTAGGATCTCAAACATCCGTACAACCTAAATTTAAAATCTGCTTTATTTCCTTATAACGGCATCAATAGTGATAACTCTGTTTATTTAAGAAATTCCCATTCCCGGAAAAGGGAATTGTTTGTTTCCTTGTTATAATAGATCTATTAGCACTGATGCACATACGTTAACAAAGAGATTTTTCACCCCCCCCCCCCTATATTTATGATTCTGATGGATTACGTGTTATTTTTCTTAATTCCACTATCATCTGTGCTTATTTATACTGCAAATTCTTCAGATATTCCAAAATGTGAAGGGTATGTATATTTTATTTTATATTTCTCTTTAAATTCAAAGACCTTGTTTGGGTCTATATTTTCAAAGATCGTGGATATTTCTACTTAAAATCATTTTTTTTAATTATACATAACCATATTATTTGATAACAATTCCCTGTAACCACTAAAAATTCTTTACCACCCATGGTTATCGATTTCGATGAAACTTTGACCTTTATTACTACTTGAATATATATATATAAATAATTGAATTGCTATGTGTCTTTGTTTAAATGGTAAGAGCAGGTAAAATACATTTTTTAAGGTTTTCAACAACTTTTGATAATATTTTTGAGTCCCTTTAGTTGTATTCATACCATGACAGCCATTGTCATCAAGTATGAAACAGTTACATCATATTTCGCCCTTGGTATATGTTACAAAGGTTTTTCTCTATTATTAGTTGCACGACAACTCATAATTAATTCATTCTTAAAAATATGACTTTATAAAATTGAATATAATATTTTTTTCTTTTGAGTAAAGTGCTTCTATAATAGCATATGTCATTGTTGAGTTTCCAAACACGTTTATCTTACAGACACTGAAACTAATTTTGGGGATTTCAAAAGTTTAAAAATGCCATTTTTAAAATACTAAACATGTTGCCAAGGTAACCATGACATATTGCAACAAGGTTTTGACTGAAATGAGTTACCGATATCAGAAACTTTTTTCATTGAAAGTTTGAAGAGATTCTAGGACAAAGTGTAATGCGGATTCTTTAAACTTTTCCCGTTATAATGGATAAAAGCTTTTGGTAATTTCAAATTTTCCAAATAGATTCCCTAATTTCTGCTGTCCAGATTACCAGTGGAATATAAAAAGTCAGCGATGTGAAAGTAAGTCAATGTTTGATTACAGATGTATCTAGGAGAAAATTGTACTTTTTGGGGGAAAAAAACAAGATCAACATATTGTCATTATATATATTCAGATGATACCCCTTTTTACAAAAGTGGCCCATCCATTCGTTGCAGTTGCGCATGAACATTTTCAATCTTTTATCTAAATATCTTCATCACTTTTTTTATTGTTAATATCTTAGTCATAATTAAAACCTCTTAGATTTATTTCAGAATGTTTACCGGGATACATTGGAATAAACTGTACATATAAATGTCCGTATCCTTCTTATGGAGATGCGTGTCAAGCAAAATGTGATTGTGCAAAAGACAAGTGTGATGTTTCAACGGGTTGTTTTTATGAAAAAACTGGTAATAAAATTTTTGAAATTCATATACTTTTGAAAACAAAAATGTGGTAACATATATCATATCAGGATTATTTTATTTATTACAAAAGATGTATGTATTCATACAAGATCATATAGTGCGTGAAGCAATGTTCACCATGCATTTCATATGTATCGGATACGCATTTCGATAAATTGCATGCATATGGGAGATAATCCTTAAATTTTAAATACTTTTCTACATATCATATAGTGTTTAAAGAAATGTTCACCAGACATTTTATACAATTCGCCCTATAGTAAAATATATACTTAACTGAACAATTTAGGGGGTGATATGGGGTTAGCTGGTGCTGATTTGTGTTGTACACTTTGATTAAAATATACAAGGTAGTTTATTCACAGTTATAAATTACTAAAAATACTCGTGGCCTGAAGTAAATGAAGCAGATCTTTTTATTTTAAATGACACAATTTTTCGTACTATATTATTACTAACATCACATATTTGAATTAAATGAATGTAAATTATATTGTTTATATATCGGTTTAAGAGACATTTACATAAAAATTAATGTTATGTATATTACTCTATCACATGAGGGGGTGTTTTTTTTTTTTATTTTTTTATGAATGAAGAATATAGAAATAACGAACAGTATTCAATCTCAACGTCCATTAAACAATATACAAAATAAGAGCAGAGCAAACACGGACCTCCAAAACATCAGAGGTGGGATCAGGTGCCATGAATCATATTTTTGAAATATCATAAAATATTAAAAATGGGATAAACATAATTGCATCAAAGTTCCTTTTTTTTAAAAAAATAGTAAATTAAAATTCCAAAGTTTTCACTAAATAGTAAATCAAAGTTCCAAAGTTTTAACTATAGTAAATTAAAGTGGCAAAGTTTGTACTTTCGTACTATAGTTAACTTTAGTTTACTTTTTTTTTGTTAGGGTTCCCCGAGGTCATTTTTTAATTGATTCAAAATTTACACTACCACAGGATACTTCCACGGAAGTTTCAGCTTTTCTTGCCCAGTGGTTTCTAAAAAGATTTTGTAATGAAACCACCATATTTTGGTCCTTTCTTGATTATTACCCCTTGTAATAAAGACGTATTAATGAACAATTAAGTGGTGTCTTATGGAGGCTCATGAATATACACTAGACAAAATTGCTAACACACCACGTACCGAAGGTAATTAAAGTAGTACACGCTATATAATTCTGTGTGAAAAAAATGATTAATAATTTTGAAACACATGAAGTGTAATGAAAAAAAAATTATAATTTCCACAAAATTTTACTATAGACGTCGTTGTAATAACAAATCAATTAAGCATTATCTGGCTATTAAGAATTCAGTCTTTTCATGAATATTGATGAAAGAAGTGCATAAACAGTAAGCCTATACATGTATATAGACATACCCTTACCGAAAATATAGCCTTCCTGCAAATATTTGCTGTATAAGTTAAGCTTGCGGCAATGTAGCTAAAGAAAGCATGACATTTTATACAAAGCCTTAGTGTTTGCCGCAATTTTGCAGCAAGTCTGAAGCAAACATTTTACCATGCAAATGAGGTTTGCTGCAAGTCTGCAGCAAACACTGGATTTTCCATATATGGAAAACTTGCTGCAAGCTTGCGGCAAAGATTGCTGCAAGTCTTCGGCAAATATTACTGCAAGCTTGCAGGAAATAATGCTGCAAGCCTGCGGCAAACATTGCTGCAAGCTTGCGGCAAACATTTCAGCTAACTTGCAGCAAACAACTACGTTATGGTTTTGGCACATTCCTGAGTTCGCAGAAAGCTTTTGTCTTGACCTTAATTTGTTAATTTTAGAGAAAATCCACCACATGTTTCTGAAATGATGCAATTTTATGAAGTTTTGATAGGCTCTCTTTATGTTTCTAGACAATGTTTTCATACTCTTTTTAAATTAAAGTGCATTATAGTTTTTTTTATATGAACAGAACATTAAGAATTTTATATATAATTTTTTATTAAATATTACAGTGATTACGGTTATTTATTCATTTAATAACAATTATCTGGATTGGGTCCATTAATACATTTAAGAAGTGAACATATGTGATACTAAAATGAGGACTGAATTCATAATAAATAGATTTAAATTTTTTTTTTTTTTTTTTATTTAATAATTTTATTTTCATTTCATAATATTAACAAATTGTGAAATATATATAACAGAGAAATTACATTACAAACACAAGACAATGTGACAATATAACCTTGCAATTGAAACATGTTATCACAAAGAATAGTATTTTATGTAAAATTTTTAAAAAGTCTGTAGTCTACAAGAGTGTTTGAATTTTTCATAATGGAGGCATAGAAAAAAATTGAAGATTTTACATGATTAAAAATGTTATAGCTAGTTTCATCCAAGGAATGTAGTCGACAATACATTTTATATTTGTAAATTCTATAGGCAACATAAGAGATGAGTGTGTTTAGTGATACAATTTTTCTATTGCGCTCAGAGCTAAATCCAATTACAAGATGTTTCCATTTAATATCTATTTTAAGGTAAAAACTTAATCTGTTCCATATTTCAATAACATTTCTACATTCAAAAATAAGATGTTTTGAAGTTTCGTTCACGTGGCATGATTTGCAATGACTACTCGTTTCTTTCTTCAATTTACTGAGGTAGAAATTATTACAAAGAATATTATTTAAAAGTTTGTAGTTGAATTCTGTAATGTGTCTATCGGGTATGTCATATAATTTACATTGATATATATTTTTCCATTCTGAGGATTCAACACTGAACTCTTTGTTTAAAACTGTTTGATAACATGGTTTACAAAATTTTCTGTGTACAAGGTTTTCATAGAAAAAGCTACATCTTTGATCTATGACATTAACATATCCTGTGTAGAAAAGAAAATGGTTTCTGTATCGTATGTTAACAAACCTACAATTTGAAAAATCATACTTAAGTAGTAAGGGTTTGAAAACAGAAGTAAGAATTTTAAATTCGCACAACCAGTTTGACTTGTTTTTTATACAATTCGTAAAATCTAACAATGATTTGAATTTACCATCATCGTTAAATAAATCTTTAACATGTAAAATGCCACTGGCTATCCAGTTTTTAAAAAATAGAGTATTACCTTTATATACAAAGTTACAATTGTTCCATATCGGCTGTTGAAGAACATTATCGGAAGACATTTTGTTCAAAAAACAGGGCTTACATTCATTAAAGCAACATAACATTTGTTGATAAAAAATAGGTAGTTTCTCTATTTTTGCCATATTTTCTATCTTTCTATCGGAAAAACCTAACACATAAAAAGCATCAAAATTTGATTTTTTACAATAGCCATCAAAAATATTGTACAAAATGCCTTTGTTTTTTAACAATCTAGGTACCCAAGCCGCTTTTAAAGCTTTTAATTTACATTCAATATCGACAATTGATAGTCCACCTTTTGAAATTCTACCTATAAGCGTGTTTCGTTTAATTCTTTCATTTTTATCCCAAATAAAGTTATAAATTAGACGTTGTAATTTTTTTGTGAAAGCAATATCAGGAAGACTAAGAATTGAAGCAACATATGTAAGTTTAGATATAGCAAGTGTCTTTACTATACATGATTTACCAAATAATGTTAATTTTCTTCTTTTCCAGGATTCAAAAAGTTTTTCAATATCATGATAAATTTTCATCCAGTTTTTAGTGTAGCATTCTTCCTTATCATGTCCAATGAATATTCCCAAGCATCTTACTGCTTTATTCGTAATCTTAATACCGTAGAGTTCATTATACAAATTTTTTAGTTCCCCCAACAAAATGCATTCTGTTTTATGTATGTTTACTTTTGATCCCGCGTGTTTACAAAATTCTTGTAATTTATCCAAAGTTCGCTTCATTGATATTTCGTCTTTTAAAGCTACAGTCAAATCGTCTGCATGCTGGATGTTTTTAATTTCGTGATTATTAATTGTTATGCCTTTAATATCAGTATCACATTTTATCTTAATAGCTAAAATTTCTGCTACAAAGAGGTACAAGAGAGCAGAAATAGGACATCCTTGCCTAATGCCTCGTGTCATTTCGCTGGTTTTAGAAAGCCAGCCGTTGTTTTTCATTTTAAACATTGGATTTGTATATAAAATTTTAGCCCACTTTATAAAACTATTGCCAATATTAAATTTTTGCAAGACTTGGAAAAGAAAATTCCATTCAACCGAGTCAAAAGCTTTTTCAAAGTCTAAGAAAAGTAAAATACCATCTGAATTTTCTCTTTCACAATATTCAAATATGTCTAGTACCAATCTGGCATTTTCACCGATATATCTTCCTTTTATGTATGCAGTTTGATTTTCGTTAATTAACTTAGATAATATTTTTTGTAGTCTTTTTGCGAAGACAAAGGCAATTATTTTGTAATCTGTGTTCGTAAGACTTATCGGTCTATAATTTTTTAGATTATCTTTTTCACCCTTTTTGTAAATCAGTGATATAACAGACAGTTTTTGTGTGTAAGACAATTCACCTTTATCAAAAATATCATTTAGGGCTTTGTAAAAGTGGGGTCCAAGTTTATCCCAAAAACATTGATAAAATTCACTAGGAAGGCCATCTAGTCCAGGTGATTTTTCTTTTTTCATACTATCAACAGCTTCCTTACACTCTTCATATGTTGGAAATTTTTCTAGCAATATCTTGTCTTCTTCATTTAATTTAGGGATATCGTCAATCTCAGATAAATATTTTTCAATTTGTTCGTTTGAAATGTTTTTACTCGTATATAGATCGCTATAGAAAGAATGCATTTCACCTAAAATGGCATTAGTTTTACTGATTTTATTCCCTTCTTTTGTTTTTACTTCTTTAATTATATTTGACGATTGATTGCGCTTTTCTAAATTTAAAAAATATTTTGAATTTTTCTCCCCCTCCTCAATCCATTTAATTTTAGATCTTATCTGCGCACCTTTAGATTTTTTGTCGTATATAGCGTCTAGTTCCGCTTCTAAAGTTTTCATTCTTTTGTAATCAAAATTTTCTACATTTCCGTCTTCCATATCTTCTATTTCGCGTTCTATAGTTCTTATCTTTTGTTTAATTGATTTTTGTTTATTTTTTGCAAAATAAATAGAGAAATCTTTAACCTTTCTTTTAATCAACTCCCATTTAATTATAAGACTTAAAGAGGAATCTATACTCTGAATAATGTCTAAGATACCTTTTTTGTATTTATCATTATCGAGATAGGAAACATTAAGTTTCCAATATCCGGGACCTTTTTTTGTTTTATCAATATCAAAACTAAATTTTAAGTATCTATGGTCACTCATTCGACTTCCGTTTGAATGGGTACCTGGAATTTTTCTAACCTTAATATCTGCTATGCTATAATAAAAAGAATCATTAATAAAAACATAATCTATTCGACTTTTAGGGTCATTTTTTGCATCACACCAAGTGAAACCTGTCATACCTGGATTTTGTTTTTTCCATATATCATCCATGTTATGATGCCTTATCAAATCTTTCAAATAATTTATACTTTTATCTGCATTATCAATATTTCCTAGCTGACAGTTAAAATCTCCACATAGTATTATATTTTCATTCACACAATTTTTTGAAATAAAGTTCTTAAGTTTTTTGAAAAAATCACACCTCTTCTTAATTTCATTAGGTGCATATATATTTACTATTGTAAAAATATTACCGTCAACTTCAAGATTTATCAAAAGTTTTCTACCATCAGTAGACTTTTTGACATTTAATATGTTTACATCTAACTTTTCATTAAATAAAACCGACACGCCTCTACTGAATGCAGAGTCGCTATATGCATGAAATGTTTTTCCTCTCCAGTTTAAATTATACGTAGATTCATTTTTTTCTAAGAAATGTGTTTCTTGCAACAAAATAATATCTATATTACATTCTTTTAACCATGTATAAATTTTTCGTCTTTTTTCAGGAGTATTTAACCCCCTAACATTAACTGAGATAAATTCTAACTTTTCCATAAGAAATAAACTTTAAATGTTAATATTTTTATAAAGAGATATACCGTTATCTTCATTCCAGTCCGCTGATCAAGAATCAAAGTCCTGTGACGTTCACGCATTACACCGCTTTTGCTTTATTTGTCCTTCTTAGCCGGGTCGTCTGAATCAGAGTCCGATGATTCATCAAAACCTGACATGGATTCAGAATCTGATTGATTCCTTAAAGCATGTAGCATCTGTGCAATGTCCCTTTGTTTGGTATTAACTTTCGGTTTTTGTTTTTGTTTCGGTTTCCTCCACTGATCACTTTTTTTACGTTTCCGTATTTTTTTGCTGATTTTATTGATAATTTTCCCAAGCAGATTTTTCCCGGGCCAGGATTCCATTTTGGTGTTCTCTGTACCCTTTTTATCCAAACCTGTGCCCCATATGTCACTGTAGGTTGATTCGGCGAAAATAATGTCTTTCTTCACTGATCTCAATTTTTCCCGAAACATTGGGACTTGAACGCATTTATTTTCAATTATTTCCGTCATAGCCGCTTCCCTGGTTTCGAGCCATTGTTCGTTGGGTTTGATCTTGTCCCCAAACCTTTTCGCAGACAGGGCATCTTTGGCCTCCTGGACCAGTTTGGCTGACTCGAGATCGCCACATCTAACGGCCTTGGTGTATTGGAAAGCATGTTCCGCTGATTTGTGCGATATCCCATAGATATTCATTTCACAAGGGAAGAAATTGGAGAGGACGTTGTCTTCTCCATTAAAGGCTATTACGTTTTCTTGGACCTGAAAACACGTACACTTTTCATCCCCTGGCTGGTGCCCTTCCTGTTTGCACACTTTACAACGTGGGGGGTTGTTACAGTATCTTCTGGTATGATCTGTCGCCCAACATTTAGTGCAAGTGAGTTTCCTCTGGGATTTAGGCTGACCGTAATGGAATATCTGGCAGCGCAGGCCTGCACAGTAGTTGATCCTGGGTAGGTATTTTTCCTCGGGTAAAGGCTCTATGTACAAGAACCGATTACCGTTTAGCACACTCGTCATCCTATTTGTAACCGGATGACGAATTTTCTCATAGAGAATATTACTCTTAGGCTTAACTTCAAGCTTTTCCAGTAATTCATGGACAGCTGAATCGTCTACAGATAGGGGAAGACCGCACAATCTGATTTTCAAAGTTTTTTCTGTGGTACTATGGTTACCTGAGGAGTAGGGATTGGTATCAAAGAAAGAAACAGATATGTTTTGAATGTGTATTCCCTCTGTTAAAAGCTTTTCTCTACTGGCACTGTCACTAAGGTAAACTCTCCATAAATTCCGATCAAGTTGTAGACAGTGTAAGGAATTTCCAACCACTTTCGTAATACAATCCATTAAATCGAAATCCGTTATTCTGCCATCATCAGAGCACTGAATTTCCGAGTCCTTTAAATATAACGGTTTTATCGTACGCTCCTCTGTCCGATCGCCCATGACGGAGTTTAAACCTCACTGTGTAGTAGAATCGATCAGGGGGTGAAGAGTGTTCAACAAGTGTTCACCAAAATATCAGATAAATAAGAGAAGAAAATCCACAAATAAAGAATATAATATCCAAATCCAAATGAAAAGAACATATATACACAGACCAAAAACTCTCCTGCGCTACTAGCAACAGTTTCTAAGTGTGAAGAAGTAGAGAATTTGGTAAAAATTGTCAAAAAAACACAAGAACGGATAAAACGTCCACCCTGTTCCGTGTCACGTGACCTTGAAATAGATTTAAATTTGAATTAGCAGATACACCAGTTACTTAAACAACTGCTTTTCAGATTTTTTTTTAATATCAAAATAAAACAAAATCGGATCTTACCAATTAGATATCATGGACGCCAATGAACATCTACATCCAGAGTTTTGCACTTTTAAGCATTCAAAGCGGTATATATTCCTAACAAAACACTGAAACATGTACAACTTCAATTTAAACATTTCAAAATAACCAGTTCTGGGTTGAGCCCAGTACAATCATGCATTTATTGGCTGATTTTACTTGTCTACTGTTCTTGCGAACTTCCTGCAAACATTCAAATCAAGAAATGATTTCTGCGAACTTGCTGCGAACATTATATTGGCATGTATGTTTCTTGCAATGTTCCTGCTAACATTTTGGGTTCCTGCGAGCACTGGATAACACATGCAAGTTAGATAAAAACGGTAAGTAAATATACCTTGATCAATACTATGAATTCACGAAATACATGTTTTGTCTTGATTGGAATCGTGCTGGTTTTCGCTTAAATTCATTTAAAAAAAAAACAATACAGTACGAACTTCTTTCCATGCCCTGGTTTGACATCCTTTTTCAATATTTGTGCAACATTTTGTAGACTTTATTTGAAGTATTTAGAAAAAAGAGTACCAATATACTGAACCCACTCTTGAAGCGGATCTTTCACACCTAAACTTTTCTGATATTGGAAATTATTTGACGGTTTTTCATATTTTTCAAATTTCTTTTTTTTTTTTTACTCTTTGATGTTATATTTATTTCAGATACTGAAGGAAATCCTACCAGCTGCTCTCAAGAAAATGCTGTTTTAAATTTTTGTAAATTAAAATAAAAAATAATGTAGATTTTATTTACATCTTTGTTGGTTATTATTTCAATATTTTATAATATAAAACTTTTACTAGAATTTTAAAGCACTGTGCTTTTAAAAATATAGAATGGAGGGGTTTTAACAACATAAGTAAAATATTTTAAATATTTCCAAAAAATAAAGCGAAATACTTTGGAGCCTTATTTTATCGGATATTGAGCCTATTATTTAACATGCATTGTGGCAACGCACTTTGAAAAAATTACGCACTTTGAAAAAATTTTTCAAAGTGCGTTAATTTTTGGGACCAGGTTAACGCACTTTGAAAAATTTTTTTTTTTTTTCAAAGTGCGTTAATATCGACCATATTAACGCACTTTGAAAAAAAATTCTGCATGGCTTAGTCAATATTCCTACAAATCTCAGGTATGATAAATTATCATTTGAACCTGATTTGATACTTTTTGTCCCCCGCTTGAAAAGTGGGGGATATTAATTTGGGTTTATCTGTACGTCCGTCCGTCTAGCTGTCCGTCCATCCGTCTTTCTGTAACGCTTTCGTTTCCACACGATATCTCGACAACCCTTTGAGCTTTTGCAATGAAATTTAACAGAATCCTTGTGGCCTTAGGAAGACCCCTTTTGAATTTGGGGTCAAAAGGTCAAGATTCAAGGGCGTAAAGAACTACGAAGGATAGTATTATTCTTCCGCCTATCTCTAAGTCAATTCTCAAAAGTTAACATATTGGAATGATTCTTAAAATTTTTATAGATATTCATATGAATTTTCATAAAACTTTACTTATTTGGGATAGCAAAGAGAGATAACTCTATAATTTTGGCAAAACATATGTTTTTCACTATAGAAATCAACGGAAAACTGAAAATATTTTTAAAACATCCCCCCCCCCCGTGAAACAAAATTTCCTTTTAACAGGTAATATGGACTGTCATTTTACACATTTATGCCAAAGCTTTTTGTGTTTCACGGGGGGGGGGCATATGTTTATAGACAAAACACGAATAAAAAAAATGCTTATTTTTCACCAATTTTAAAGCTATTTAAAACTAAATTATTGTATTTTATTAATTTATATATGCTTTATTTATTTGCGTAAAACATGAGAAAAGATATTAGATACATGTTATCATATTTTTGATTATTTCAAAATATGGCGATTCTTGAAAGTTCATCACTATATCCCATCATACGCTGCGAGGGGATAATACTGTTGTCTATTTCTAAAATATAAGTCTAATTCCTTTTGTTTCATGAAAATTTTTTCAAAGTGCGTTAAATGTTTACATGGTGTAAAATTATGATGTACAGTCTTAACGCACTTAGAAAAAATTTTTCAAAGTGCGTTGATTTGGTCCCAAATTCAACGCACTTTGAAAAAATTTTTCAAAGTGCGTTAACCTGGTCCCAAAAATTAACGCACTTTGAAAAATTTTTTCAAAGTGCGTAATTTTTCAAAGTGCGTTGTAACAATGCATTCTCTGTAAGTACCAAAAAATCTTGGAAATGACATATCACCGATTTTGATGAAATTTGCACCACAGGTGCACCTTGGTACAAAACCAGCAAATATGGTGTTAGAAATTTCGTATATGATTTGAAAAATTTCCGTAGACATTTTTTTTTATATAACCTTAAATTTCTCAAAAATGCCAATTTTTCCATTTTTCACATTTTGAGAAACTATGCTATTTTGCAGAACCGTATTCTAAGAGTGGGGTCAATTCTGGAATAACTGGTTATATGCCCTGCATTCTTTAACAGTTGATGTTTTCTTATGATACAAAGATTTATATTTGAGTTCACTACATAAAGATAAAAATGCATTCATATTTCCTCAATTTTCATGTTTTTGTTTTGTCAAAAATGGCCGAAAATTGACAAATTCAATGGATCCGTCTCCATGGCAACCGGGGTCACGTGGGAAACTTCTAACACCATATTTGCTGGTTTTGTACCAAGGTGCACCTGTGGTGCAAATTTCATCAAAATCGGAGATATGTAGTAAATTTTTTGGTGCTTACAGAGAATGCATGTTAAGACAAATGCATGTAACAACAAGATGTGTTTGTGAAACACTATGCGCCCTTGGTGTGGTGTTATTTGAAGAACTTCATTAGTGGAGTATGCACACCAAATATGAAGTCTTTATCTGTCATGGTTCAAAAGTTATGAAGAAAGTTTGTAAAATCTATTTTTAGCATAAAGGTCACAGTCAAAGTCACTAGGTCATTGACCTTGGTGTCATTTGAAAGAACGTCATTGGTGGAGTATGCATATCAAATATAAAGTCTTCATCTCTCATTGTTCAAAAGTAATGGCGAAAATTTTTAGCAAATAGGTCACAGTCAAGGTCACAAGGTCATTGACCTTGATGTCATTTGAAAGAACTTCATTGGTGGAGTATGCATACCAAATATGAAGTCTCTATCTTTCATGGTTTAAAATTTATGGCGAAGGTTAAAGTTGACAACAGACAGGACAAAAACAATATATGCCTCGGATTTATCGATCCCGGCGCATAAAAATCAGTTTAACTTCATAGGTGTAGAGATCCTCCTTAAATGACAAATAAGGCATTTTAATGTCAAAGCTTAAGATACTACAATGTTTACTAAAGTGGGACCAATTCTATCGGGTTGATCAAATTAAGAATGAACAGGTAAACATAATTATCGTTTCCATGGATGTTAAAATATCTTGAGTTAGGTCATTTTTAGCCAGTCAGTAAGGAGATTTTTTTTTTAAATGGCCTAAGGTTTACATTTTTATCACCTTCCTTACAAAAAAAAAAAAGAATTGGTATTCAGATACTAGTTAAGAATGATATCAATATACAATTTCTTTAGTCTAACAATCCAATCTTTCAAATGCTTTTTTCCTCTCTGTACAGTTGATTAATGTTTGAAAAGGTAAATATGATATTAATGAAGAAGACCCTTAGAAACTCCAGAGGAGGGATCAGGTGCCAAGGAGAAAAAACACCCCTGTTGGATTTATTCAAACTAAAACTATAGGAAAAGTAGCGTTTTAACATAAATTTCAAGTTGTAGTAACCATGAGAGCATCGTTCATGAAAATTAAAAAAAATACAAATAAACAAATATTTGTCAGTGTTTTCTACTTGTGTGCCAAATTCTTCTGAAATCAGACCAAAACTGTAGGATTAAGGTTTTGAAAGTTTTTTAGAGAAATTCAAAAGAATGTTAAGGTTTTGCCAAAGGTCAAGATGTTAAAAAATCTTTTTACAAAAGCTCCGGTTTATAAATAGGTCATCGAATAATAGAAAGTATCACTCGAAAACGAATTTTTAAATTACAATATATTTTTTGAGATTTTTTTAATTACCATTTTTTATTGCACCTGTTTAATACTGTACTTTTAATGAAAAATCATCATTAGATAAAACATGTTTATCAATCAAGGGTAAGTTATACGTGAATTATCTCTGAGGGAAAATTAAGTTATTGAGTGTATGATTTGTGTAAAGACAAAACCCCTATAAAATCAAATGAAGTGTATTATGGGTTTCAAATCATAATACTTGCACAAAATATACATGAAACAACTTTCCAGAGCGTATTTAAGTCCATTCATTGATAAAAATATTTTGTTTTTGCAAATATGGCTATCACCACAGGCATGGATGTACTTCGGTGTATTTTGTAAACATACATAATGTATTTTCTGAAGAATTTTTCTCTTTAAATATTTTTTTAAGTCATACTTCCTATCTTCTAATCCATAAAATGTAAAACAGTTAAAGTTTTTACTTTATTAACCACGTCGTTTTTGAAGTATTGTATAAAAATTTTAAATATTTAAGAACAAAACTGTAGAACGTATGGTATATGTATTTTGAAAAATTGCTTACAAACAGGAAGACAGCTAGACAGACGGACGACGGACACTTAACAATCGTATAAGCTCTTCCACATCTGGACTTGGACGAGTAACAATGAACTATCTTTGTTAAAATTTCATAAGACGATTATGCTGCATTTGCAAACAATTCTATATGAAAATCATATAATTTATGAATTACTCACTTAAGAAAAGGTTTATTAGCTCTCAATACATCCGCTTATATGTCAGTAGCCATCAACATTTTTAAAATTGATAACTTACAAAGCATCTTTTTGCATACAAAATGCGTTGTGACTTCAATAAATCACATCAGGTAATTATTAAATATTACGGCATAAATATCGCCGATATATGGCTGAAATATTGCCGATTCGGCGTAAAACATTAATCAATCAATCAATAAATGCGGTAAATAAAGGAAGTTGTTGATGGAAATTTTGAATCATATCTGTTTCATCTAGGTGAGCTTGAAGCTTTGCAATATTTCTAAACAGTTAATATTTGTCGTTCAACAGTTTTAGAACAGTCTTTGTTCGTGCCTCTCCATTTGTATTTTATTTCAATATTTTCTTATCTGGTAGCTAAATCTGGTGAATGATTCCGTCAAATTGTTATGGCCAAGGTAAGTGTCATATTCATCTCTCACCATCAAAAATGGAATAGAACGGATCTATAATATTATTAACTGAAACTATTTATTGTGAGTATAAAATTATCCCAATATGTGACAATTATATATGTTTTGATTAATTGATTGATTATAATATATTGTGTAACGTTCAATTCATACAAGAATGTCTCGTTTATATAGAGACGTCACCGTATGCGAAGTGCTTCAAATTTAAACCTATATACTCAGCCATTTATCTGTGAGGGTTCTTTATCTTTAAAATCAATCTTCAATTCCCATTTCATTTATTTATCCTCATTTTAACAAGTGGTATAGGTTATTCATATTTTGTGCATCGAAGTCCCATTGCTTCTCATTAATATCCACTTATATATACCAAACACAAAAAGAAACGCATATCGTTTTACTTATCAACGAAATTTTGAAAAAGTATATAGATCTTTTTTATCATTGGATACCTGTGGTATATTTTATAGACAACATAGCGTTTTAAACCCAGTGTTGAGTTATTTTCCTTGAATACTGTAGTAATCATGTTAAGGAAAATAGTGTTTTTCATGATTTCTTGTAAACCGGTGGTCTATTTTCATTGAAATTTTGGATTTAGAGAAACAATTAACACTCCTTTTCAACCCATATATAAGATTTTATAACAATGTTGATGTTGCAATGTCACTTCTTAACAAAGATGAACGCATTGCGAACTAACTATGATGATAACCGGAGCTACGCAACAGGAGGTTGCAACTGCATTTAGTGTACATCAAAGGTTTTGCAGTGGTTTAACGCACGTCTCTACCAGCTAAGAATACGGATGACAGACCACAAACTGGCCGTTAACGGGTTACCACATCCAGACAGGATCGTCAGATCCCCCTCTAGCAATCGATTCAGAACTGCTGCACAAACTGCTGCTACAACTGCTGGTTGAAGAAATCAGCATAAAAGTTCACAAATTCTCGCAAGAGGCTGGGAGGAGCTGTTATTCGTCCATGACAACCACACATTGGAAACTCACTAGCCCTGAGACATCGACCAGAACATATTATTATGCCCCTTGAATTTGGGGGTGATGAAAATGACATCAACTTGACTTTTCAATTCGCAACATAGTACATGATTGGTTTTTATTAAATCACACCCTAAAGTCACTTTTTAAAAAATTAAGTTAAACTGAAATCTCAGATTTTCATATCTAATCTGAATATGCGTTTCTTTTTTGTTGAGTATATATCAATGGAAAATATATATATGGTTACATGCACGTCATAATCCTATTAGTGGATATCAAAATAACAAAAAGGCCTGTAACACTTTTCTTATTGCGGAATAACATGTCCTAAAACGTTCATGAAGTACAATTGTAACACGTACATCATAAAATATAATAATACTTTACTTAACGCCGTTCGCACAGTCATTTTCATTCAGAAGACACCGGAATGTTTTGAAAATTCAGTAGAAAAAATAGCATAAATATGTCGGTGTGAAAGTAAACCAAACCTAGTTGTGAATTTAGACACCGTGAACGTAATTTTCTTGATCAATGTTTAGCTGATAAATTTAATGTCACAAATATGACACCGGGTATATGCTATTTTCTTTTTAAAACTTTATTAGGAGTGGACAATAGCTTTGTTAAACTTTAACAGTAATTTCTTACCTAGAAAGTGTCAGATTAATAGATACAATATGCTATGTAGATAATTTCCAAATTCTATTAAGAAGTTGTCAAAAACCATAAACAAATAGCTTACAATTTGATGTTGGAAGGGGTGAAATTAAAAAAAAATTAGTTAGAAATAGAATGTCAACTATTTGTAAGCAAATGTTTCATTCCGAATGAACTTTAAGTGAAATTTAGGAAACAATCTTATAAATATGTTAGGCTTTTAAGAACTCAAAGAGGACATGAGAATAATCGGCAGAATTCGTGCGTGAATGTTCTTTACATTTATCCATTATTATCTTCATCGAACAGATGCACCAGTACTAGACAAAAAAATACTTTCATTGTGATAAAATGTACAGGAAAAGTAAACAGGAGTGAAAAAAACTTTTGCAGGAAGATAGGGTTACCTATAAAATAAACGATGTTAATGTTCTTTTTTTATAAATAACTAGGAATTGTAAATTTTTATATTTTATCGAGATAACTGTTGCTTGTGTCTTATTTCTTGCCTTACTTACTTGCTGAAGACTTAAGACTTTTCTAAAAATATCACATAACGCAGGGGTGATAAGGAAGTATACATAATATTTTAAAAGAGTCAGTGATACATTATGATGTTATATAGTAGGCGAGATGACTTTAATTTTACAATAAAAGGTTTTGTAATATTGGTATTTAGAGATGTAATTTAACTCTAAAAGATGAAAATTAACGTCTAAACATTAACAAAAATAAAATGTTTTTATTTTTTCTATGCTGCATCTGTCATTTTGATTTAATTCTACCATCGATGACGTCAAATGTGTACATCAAGTAACTTGGAAATTGATCATGTCGTGTAAAGAGAATTTGGCTAAGAACGGCATGTACAAAGACACGTAAAATGGAGTTTAAAAGCAAATAACGTGAACATTATGTGATAATCATATGGAGTTAAGTAAAGAAAACAGGTATGCTAATTTATTTTCATCGGTTTTATTCTCTTTTGAAGACAGTCAGCTATAAACGTATCCCGGTCGGCCCTTCCTCTGTCATTCCTGACGAAAATAATGCAGTAGAACAACAATAAGCTGGATATTTCAAAACATAAGACTTGTACAGATGTAAAGTTTGTCTTTTAAAATACTTGGAAAGTGCTGTTAGAATCCCGAGTTAAACATGGTTTTACGAAAAATCTCGCTTCATATGTATAAAATTCAAGACATTGCAATTGGGTTTCCTGCGAATGTGTGGAATAATAATTTTACTGACAGGACAGTGTGATTTTAGGAGCACTTTTATGCTAAAAAGATGTTTTTAGACTATATTATTTACTCAAATAATTTATTCAACTCCTGGGTTTTGTTGTTCTGTTAGCTTTTTTGATTAAGGGATGTTTCGCTATAAATGAAATGAATGTATGAATGAAAATATCAATGAAATATGTGAATATAATTCCTTGGGAAACTTGCGCTCTTTAAATTTTGAAGCTATAATTGTTGAAATTTTGTCGTTTTTTTTAATGATATGAAATCGGACTAGTTTGTGACGTCATAAAAACAAAAGTTGTCAATAAACTACTTTGAAACTGTAATATGCTCTGTTACTTTATATTTCTCAAACATACAATTTAAAGAAGAGATTTTTTTTATTTAAAAGAGTTTTTTTCTTCAAAATTTGACTTTTGTTGGAGGAAAGATATGCAATATATACCGCATATAGTTCTTTAAGTAACCATTTGGACTTGGTACAATGATATGTATTTGCAAGCTCCATTACATTTTTATGGCATTTTAACATTTCTAAGAAGAAAAA
Organism: Saccostrea cuccullata; assembly: GCF_032062105.1. NCBI lineage: Eukaryota > Metazoa > Mollusca > Bivalvia > Ostreida > Ostreidae > Saccostrea > Saccostrea cuccullata. Next base: position 405,558 of record NW_026937694.1, read on the forward strand.
AATATGAATACAAATAATATTAAGATTTACAGCAATTTAAAGTTTCAATGTGTTTTAAAGCACTTCATCGTAAAGTTTTAAGATGTGTAAAATACATCCTGGTGTATTAAACAATGTTTAATTTCCTTGTTCTATAAAAAGCAGATCTTGAAATAATCAAGTAATTCTATGAATGTTACATAAACTTAATCGGAAATGAGCGTTTGAAGTTATCTATTAATTAAGGTTAAATGACCCCTCATCAACTCTTCAAGTTTCATATAAAACTCACATATTTTTATTCTTCCAAATTTTTCAACCACTCAGGATATTAAAAAGTGTGTCGGCGATTAAATGATTCTTTTAGGCGCCAGTTAAAAAAAAATAATTGGCAGTCATGAACCAGTATTCCATCGGTAGACACCTGCTAGCTTTACTTTTTGGCACATAGTATTATAACTACACGTTAGAATCTTAAAGTTCAATATATTTATACTGTTAAAACTGCTTGATTTCCAGGGGAAAATTCTTGGTTTGAGTAAATTAAATGGGATATTGTGCGGATTTAATTTTTGGTTAAACAAACCATGATTTCTATTTAAATTTCTTTTCTTATTTTTGGGGTAATAAATTCCATTCGTAATAAAAACAACACCTATACAGGGAAATTACAGATCTCAGAGTATAAAATTACTTTTCATATTGTAGTACGAGGTTTAAGCAGGCCAATGTAATGTCTCAGCATCTGTAAATGAGTAACTGAGCTGCTGCTCAATACACGTTAAATTACTAAAAATTTGAGGTCACGTAAAATTAAATTCAGTAAAGAGGCAAATGACATTTAATCATCTTTAAAACCTTAAGATTTATTTTTTTTTATTGCTGTGTGGACAATCATGTGTGCATGTATTCCATTTTATATATTATATGGGAAAAAATGATTTTCTTTTGTGAAAAGAAAAGTTAACCGAGATTTCAACAGGACTATTATGGCTTTAACTGAAAGTAGATTCAGAAATGGTTCAGATGAATCATTATTAGATATTTATATTATCCAAATTGGATGTTTTAAAAATAAACAATGCTTAAACAGCCTTTAATCATGTTTGCCGGAAGAAGGAAATTTATTTCTCGACGTTATTGAGAACAGGCAAATCTCTCAACAAGGGCAACAGAAGAACAATGATTTGTTTATGAACCAGATGGATTTTATATTAACTAGTTTAATATCATTTGCATATATATCGATTGTTCAATTTCATTCTGCATGTTGTCCAGAAATACCAAAATGTGAAATGTGAGTTGGTTTGTTTTGATTATACTTTCGATGGATTAAACATATTTTAACAACGTCTTGAATATATTTTTATGAAAATATTTCATTTGAGACGATTTAAAGTATAAGTAATTAAACTCTACAGTTAAAATCTACAGTTTTCATCATAAAGTGCATATTTTTTTACTACAGTGGTTTCAATTCCTGCTGTCCAGATTTCCGATGGAATGTAGAAAGCAAACAATGTGAAAGTAAGTTGATTTATCTTACATAGGAATACTACATGTATGAGAAGTAAGTATAATATTATATACAAGTATATATATGCAGTGTGTTTCATTTAGACTTGAATAATGTATTCCAATATTTGTCTTCACGATTTACAAAATGTAAGTAACTTTTGCTGTTTATCATGCCATAATATTGGCAACAGTTTACTAAAACACGTTTATAATGATGAACTGATATTTAACGATTGGACTTAATAACGAATTCAAAAATTATTAATTGGCTTCAATTTCACGAAATCATTGCAGCTTCCATGCAGATAAAATTATTTAATTTAAAGCCTCCCACAATTTGATGATACGAGATCCAGGATTCTAAAAATCATTTGTTGTATTCACCCGAAACCATCATTTATCGTTAATATAAAATTTCCAGAGATAACAATAAAAATTGAATAAAACCATTCTTTAAGTACAACAAGTAAAATTTTAAATGGCATTCATTAGTACTTTATCACATTTGTTTGACTCTTGGTGGGCAGAACTCCCATCCCTCCGAGTTATTGATCCCTTCAAGTTAATTCCTGGTTCCGTTTTTCCCTTCTAAATAACTAGGCTAATTTATTCATTATTTCGTCAACTCTCAATCGCAATCCCTGGTCTCTGGGAGTCAAAATGCATATTCTAATGTTATTTACGTTGACTTAATTGGCATTGTTTACCTTCAATTAACTATTTTTTTTTTCAGAATGTACTCCAGGATACATTGGAGAAAATTGTACATCTAAATGTCCATATCCATTTTATGGTGAAGCGTGCCAAGAAAAATGTAACTGCGAAAAAGACATTTGTGATTTTTACAGTGGTTGTCCGCTTGTAACAACAGGTAGAACAATCTATGTAAAACGTAGCTAGCAATTTGATGAAAATAAAGTTTTGTTAAACAACGATTTATATATACATAATTCAATGCCTTAAGTTTATCGTTTTGTATCAGATTCTCTAACATTTAACCTGTGTCTTTCCTCAGAAAGTGAAGCACTATCGCCTACTCTTACCACTTTGACGGAAAATCACAACTGGACAAGTGGGGATCATACGGAAACAAACTTTACCAGAAAAATAACACGGCAATTCCAGGCAAATAATATTTTGCTTGTTCTTATAATTGTGTTTGGCTGTATGGATATTATAATGATTTGTGCTCATTTAAGTGTCTGTTTTTATGATCGAAAATATGATGCCATCCTTCCTGAGATCGGTGATGCATATGAAAACTATCCGGGAAACACTATGTATGAAAATGTTCAAATAATATTTCAATCCAACTCATAGGAATGATATTTACACATTTGTGTTTATTGAAAGGTTTTCTCAGTATATTGAGCAATAAATATATTGTGAATCGTGCTTATTATTAAAAAAAAATTTGGTAAATCACCTTTCTTACATTGAGCTTTATTCTAACAGTGTGCGATTTGGGTACCTTAAGGTGGCCTGTAAAACTTATACTGTTCAAAATGGTTTTATCAGCTTTGTATTACTCAAATCCATATATCCTTCTGTACTCAATAATTCTGAAGTGAATAAATAATTCGATAGATTACAAGAACAGTATGTACGAAGGGCTATCAATAAGTTCGTGGACTAGCGCCATAAAATCAAAACCGCTTTAGGTATATGAATGAATTTCAAAATATTCAGTTATCATCATCTTTTCTATCTATAGAATAAATCACAAATCATAATTGTCTTTTTTTTAATAAAGTAGTAATGTTTTGTAAGCAATGGTATGTCCATGTGGCGCAACGTCGAAAACGACGTTTTTTTTCGACCTAAGTGTAACTTAGAAAAACTATTGTGATATGAACACTTATGGAAATAGCATAGTATAACATACACTGTACTGTGTAGAGTTTGGTCCCATCGATGGACAGTCACGTGATGAACGCATAGCAGGTACACGGAATGTAGGTCAATAACAAATTTCAATATCGCAAGGGCATACCCTAATTGAAATTAAAAATTCAAGCTATTAATTGTTTCTGTTTACTTTGTAGTTTCTGAAAAGTGCTGCTGCTTTGAATAGAATTCGCGTTTTAAGTAAATAGGCCAATGTCGAAATATGTTAGAATTTTACCAAATATTTTGTGTACTTATAAAATCACGGCCTCAATTAAAAGAAAGCAGCAGCACTTTTCAAGTTAAGGAATATATCCTTTATCTATATTTAAAAAATGGTTCAGATCTATGCAGTGTATGCCCTTGCGAAAGTACGATTTTATGAGGCATCTCGATGTAAAATATATATAACCTGTACATAAAACACGATATTATTAATAAAATACATTCTCTTTGTAGTTAATTAACAATCGCAATAAACAAAGGCTATACCTTGGTATTAATCGACTATTTAAAATCTGTAAATAATATTCCGTTAATAATAAAGCACATATTTCATTGATAAACAATTTCTCAATTTGCCTTTCACAGCACTCGAAGTACGTCATTTTTACCAGTATGACGTCAGGTTTACAAGTTCATCGGGATGAGTGCTTAGTTTTTAACCAGCTACAAGGGATTTAACTGGCAACTTTTTTAATGCATTGATAAATTATAATGTTGTTTATTATGCTAATACTGTTAAGCGTTGCAAATTATTTCATTTACACGTATTATGAGAACTACATAAATGTCATATTTTTGTGTGACGTCATAGTATACTTTTCCCGTATAAATTAGGCCCCGCCCCCTTATTCAAGCCTTAACAATGCTGCGTTTAACTTCAATTCTCAGCTGTCAAGTTTTCTAACCTCCATCGTCTGCTAACGGGGTTTATGTCTCACAGTTGATTCGATATGCAAGAGCAAAAGAGTATGAACAATTTTGTAAACAAGGAAAGTTATTGACAAACAAGTCGCTGAAAAAAAGAATATTAGCAGTGTCGTTTAAAGTCATAATTTCGCAAGTTCTATGGTCGATACAATGAGTTCGTTAGCAATTACAATTAAGTGTAAAACAAGATATTTGGCGCACTACTAATTTTAGCGCCTTTAGCGCAAGAGCCCCCGAATGCTAAAATTTATTGTGCGCTAACAGATTTCTAAATATTATTTTTTTGTGTGTTCAAAACTTTCACATTCATAAGTATATGTAAACCAGACCGCGTGATTACTCAGCATGTAATGTCGAAGGGTCGCTGGACTCTTATATGCACACAAGCATGCACTGTAAAATTGATCGAGAAAGTTCTGCCAAATTTTAATTTAAGTAAACTAATTGTTAGTTGTTACCTGATAATTATCATTAGCATTTTCAAAGTTTGGCTTCTCGGTGTGTCAATACGTCATTTCGCCGATCCGTTACGACTCTACTTTTAGTCTATGCTGATCATGTGACTATGTAAAAAGTTGGGCACATTTTGACGCGGGGTTTTATGAAACGTAAACAAATCATGGTGAGTCGAAAAAATACTCCCGAATCAAAGGGCAAGTATTGGTGTGTTGTACCAGGGTGCAGTTCCGATTCAAGAAAGATAAACAAACTAGATAAATATCCATGGATGGAGGATGTCTCCTTTGAACCATTCCCTACGAAACGCAAAGATCCAAAACTTCGAGCGAAATGGATCACCATGATACGGCGCCCCAAAGAATATGAACCTTTAGCTCATCATAGAGTTTGCACGAAACATTTCGTAGGAAAATGTCGCTCAGAAAATCATACAATCCCAGAACTTTTCCCGTGGAATAATTACAAATCAGTATCTACAACAAAACCTCTGTCTATTGAGAAGCGAGAACGAGCAATGGAGCAAAGTGCAACAGCACCTGCATTCCAAGACGAGGAAAACTCACTGGTATGACAAATGTAAATATATGGGCCAACCCTACAAAAAGACAAACAGCTAAAAGTATACATATTACTTATCATTAATCCAAGACGAGGAAAACTCACTGGTATGACAAATGTAAATATATGGGCCAACCCTACAAAAAGACAAACAGCTAAAAGTATACATATTACTTATCATTAATGTATGCATTTTTGAGCGAAGATCACTTTTATTAGCTGTTCATACATGTATCAGACATAGGTCCAGTCTTAGCACAATTATTTTTTATTCACCTGATATCCATCTTAATTTGATATGATTACATGTATATAACTAACATCTGAGGTTACAATCTTTTCCAAATACACCTGGTAAGAATATGATATGCAGGGTTGTTCCCAAGGATTTGAAATAGTGGGTTGCATTTAAAAAGTAGAAGGAAGACTTGGGGTTCCTCCTCTAACAGTAAAATGAGGGACAATACCAAAATATATGGCATCATATGCCACTAATTTGACTAAAGGGGGAATTCCCTGGCTCTCAGGTCTTAGGGACAGCCCTGTAATATGGAATAAATTTATTGTAAATAGAGCTGTCCTCATAATTTCACCTATGCAGGGAAAATGTACGCAAATGACATATTTTCTATAGTTTGCATCTTGTACATTCTATGAAGTTCTTTTGGACTAGTAACAAAAAACTTTTACAGACCCAGCACATATGCTCCAAGTGTCATCGTCATCTCAGCAGCACGTGACAGTAGACATAAGTGTGGGCCTGCCATTTGCTGTGTCTGAAACAGTTGTAGAGTCTTGCACCAATGAGAAACTTTCAGAGTCAGGTACAATTTCTCATTAAGTTTCAATTCATGAACCCTGATACATGTACTGCACTGGGGATAAATCGGTACTCAGAATTTTTATTTATATCGATACATGTATAATTATACAAAATGTGCAGATCTTAATTGACAGAAAATTGTTTGCATTAATTATTTATGTGTAGATTTATATTTATCATGTATATATTTACTTAGCACCATCCACAACTACTGAAACAGATAACAGCTACAGCAGACCACTTGTAGACAGGTTTCTAACAACCAGTGATGATGTTGAAGATAAAGGTACATAGACAGACCTCACTTCTGAAGACATGAACAACACTTTGAGAGAAAATGCACAAGTAAAGGCAAAACTCAGTGATAAAGATGCACTTCTCAGAAACCTGTTCATTGAAAAAGTAACCAAAAAATGACAAATCTATCCAACAATATACTGGGTTACCAAATTTAGAAACTTTTAATAAAATTAGAAACTTAACATTTAAGTATGAACCAAATTTGAAATACTAGACCGGTGAGCATGGCGAAAACAAAAAAGGCTATCAAAATAGAGGGAATAAGCCTGGTCCATCTAGAAAGCTATCAAGGTACCAGGAATTGATCCTTACACTTGTGCGATTTCGCCTTGCATTGCCAGTGGTAGTAATGTCTGATTTATTTGGGGTGTCTTGTTCCAGAATCTCTTCTATATTCTCAACCTGGATTTTTTATATGTATTTCATGTTTAAAGATTTCATTTTCTGGCCATCCCGAGAACTAGTGAAGACGTTCATGCCAAAATCTTTTTACAAATTTCCAAGGACCAGAGCTATCATAGGCTGTTCAGAGATTTTCATTCAGAGACCCAGGGACCCCTCTGTAAATGCTAGGACATATAGTACATATAAATCTCACAACACTTTTAAATTTCTGGTGAGCATTACACCAACAGGTGCTATTAACTTTGTGTCTCAAATATGGGGAGGGAACACTTCTGATAGGTATATTACCATGAATTCTGGTTTCTTGGATTATGTGTCACCGGGAGACGAGATTATGGCTGACCGGGGTTTCGCCATTCGAGATTTACTTACAGAGAGACATGCTTATTTGAATATACCACCATTTACTAGTAAGTGTACTTGGGGCAAAGGGAAGTACCTTACATCTAGTCAAGTTAAAAAAAACCCGTCAAATTGCAAATTTGAGAATCCATGTTGAGAGAGCCATTCAAAGGTTGAAATCATTTAAACTAATTTCTCAGATTCTACCCTGGAGTATGAAATCTTTAGTCAATCCGATGATCATTTTAGGTGCATTCTTTCGTAACTTGAAGAAACCTCTTGTAACCAGGCGACACTGTATGCAGTTTGAATTAAATAAATCCCATGATCTCTTTAAACAATATTTAATTTTGTCATCTTGAAAAAACAAAAACAAAAAGATATCTGCATTTACTTTAGTGCTACTAACTTGCACTGTCTATGTTCAATTGCAATGAGTTATACACTTGTACTACATTTACCATCTGTAAAACATGGTCAGATATTTGACATAAATCTATAGAAGTTACCGTTTGTGAAACCTGGTCAGATAATTGACTGAATTCTGTAGAAGTTACAATTATCTTTGACAATGATTATATGGTTATTGATATCAACTGAAAAAAAATTTGTACAATTTTTTGTGTACCTGTAATCAAATGTTTAAGGCTGTTGATACTTATACTGTTTAACTCTAATCACGATCTAAGTCTTTAATTTGATTCTGATATAATAAAGCAATCAATCACTCAGTATTTTATTTTTACAACTTATGTCAAGAATTTGTGGAAAAAGATACAAGATTTTTGTAAACAACAATCAAAGTATTCTGGATCGAATACAATTCTTTCAATTGCCATGTCTTTTCGGGTATATAATACAAAATCACACCACTGAAGACCAGTGCAGAAAAGTTGAGTCTGAATTTGAGTGTACCATGAGGATGATCTTTTTAATACAATATGATCCTCATGTAAAAGTATGTGATAGTCATTACTTGCAGCAATGTCCTTGACAAAGTTATGCTGATGGGTACCGGTGTATGAGCACTTTAATTTCCACAATGCCATTACCACAAAAATGGCAAGGAATTAAACTGTCTGGGGATGCACCTATAAAATTTATAATAATTTCTAATTACAAAACCAGATTTCATAATTTGGGCTTTTGAATGATCTTATGAGTATTGAAAGAAGTATTGTTGAAGAGCTACATGTACAATGTACACTTTCCATGGCTTTGCCATATTCTGTAGCTGCAGAAGAAAAAGAAGATCTGCCAAAAATTTTCTTCACAATATAGTTTTCTGTTGCAAGATTTTCAATTCTGCATTTGTAAGCAGAACCCATCACCGAAGCTGTAATTCGACCTTTCCTGTATTTGTACCACATAGCATTATCTGTTTGAAATTTTTCTGAGATAATCAATCAACTCATTTTCATTTCCAATTGGATTTTGTTGTTTGTAATCACTTATTATATCACTGAGTTCCTTGATTTCTAATGAATCTTCTTCATCACTACTGTCATCCGAAGGTGGATCTACAGTGTGCATAGATACTGAAACATAATGTTTACATGTTTTGTACAATATCTTTGTGATCTCCCTATGAGATATATGCCTTTGATTTGAAACCGGGTTGTAATTGTCATTTTATCTGGATAACTTGAATTCCAACGAAACGATATCTCCTCAACAGTGACTGAGTGTGAAGTTATCCTTGGTTTGTCCCACTTGCATGGTTTGTCTGTGCAGGTTTCCTCTCCCCTATCCTTGTGTCTCTCAGAAAAGGACTGAAGAGAAAATAACAAAGCCACGCAGTGTTTGCAGGTTCCGTCATCACTGAAATAAGGTAAGGATACCAAGTTGAATGCTCCAATTGTTGAATAATATGTAGTACATAATCAGTATGTAATTGGGAGGTATAAAGTTAAAAGGAGCTCCAGCACTACATCAAAGTAAAGAACCTGTTGGTATTCTCTATTTTTCATACATTAATATTTACTTTATCATGTTTATGGTAAAATATTTTTTTAAACTTATGGCAATCTGTTAATCAAATTTGAGCAAGAACTTTTAGATATTCAACATTTTTTTTCAACTATTCAATATTCATATATAAACATTAGACTTACGCAACACCAGTACAACCCCCAGATTTTACAGTGCCATCATTATCCATAAGAATCCATGTTGTGTATGGCTTTTCTGACTGTCTAGTTTCTGGAACACGTACATTTTATATAGAAATGGTTGTACGATAACAATTTGACAACAACATTGTCAATGTGTCTATGTTGAAAAAGTTTGTAGCCATTGTCATTTTTGTATGCCTTAAGCCGCGATTCGGTCCACGAGCACTTTGTCATTAGGTAAACCATGATGTCCCCTGTTTCAATATTTGGAAGTAATGACAAATCTTGCTGCCAGTCTGATACGGAACAGACATCAGGTAAAGTCACAGAAGTTCCTTGGACTATGACACTTCTTAGATTTGCTCTCTCAGTCTGATAATTCCCGTAATTCTCCGTCTCAGGCTCTAGATTTAACGCAGATGCAGCTTCTGCAATATGCATTAATGCATCTTTGCGATAAAGTGATTTATTATATACCATCAATTTCCTTGTTATTATGCTTGTTATTATGCTTTGTTTTATGGATAAATATTATACAATTGATCTGTAAAGTTTTATTCTGCTATATTTAGCTAGTTATCAGGGGGTATATAATAAATTTATCATTATAACAGTAACTTGATCCGAAGAGCCGTATCACGTCTCGTTGACAGGCGCGGATCATCTGATCAAACTCGACGCTTCGCGTCTCGTTAGATCTGATGATCCGCGCCTGTCAACGTGATGATGAAAGTCACGTGATAGATAAAGTTAAAAGGGGGATCCCGGAAACGACGTATTATCTATCGTCTCGAGGCAAACAATGAAATCAAGAATGGCTATTGAGCTCAGGGGCGTAGTATCCGGGGGGGGGGGGGGGGCCTTACTTACACTATAGGAAATGTTAATTGAAAGCGTTGTTGGCCCCCACACTTTTAGAAATGTACCGAAATACCGAAAATGTAGTATAAGAATTGGTACTAAAAGTAGTTGACTCTGAGCCCCCCCCCCCCCCCCCCCCCCGAAATAGGATATTCGACTTTGGGCAACTTTTCCCTTTTTTTTTTTCTTTTTTTTTTTTGCTTGTCAACTTTTTCAGGTAAGTAAAAAAAAAAATTCTCTGCCTGCCCCCCCCCCACTTTCAAAAACGATGCTACGCCACTGGAGCTTGCAGACAATACTTATGATTATGATTACCGTTTATCCAAGTAACTCTCTTATGATGCATGCATTCATTGTTTTAATATGAATAAAACGCGTAAATACTCCAGGTTTTCTTTTAATAAAAAAATAAAATTAACATTAATTAAGCCACGTCCATGTGATTGCAACACCACGGTAAAGTGGACAAAAGAGTTTACTTAAATACGGGAGTGCTATGTTGTGTTTCCGTGCTTGACTAACCAAAAAGTCAAATATGGGCACGGATAAAAGAAACCAATATCACATTTATTTTAATGACAAGTGCAATCGCTTAAATTTATTTGCGCCAATGCATTCCCACTTGCGTTTGTGCTAAAATACGTATGCGCCAAATTTTCTCGTTTTACAGTATCATTAAATCCAATGCTGACTAAAGTTTTTCATACTTAATGTAATGCCATTATTTACACACTGAATTGTCGACGGATTTTCCCGTTATTTCCCAATCATGACAAGAGTACACGGCGGATGTAACCGGTCGGCAATGGATGCTAACTCCTCAATGGCACCTGATTCCACCACTCATGTTTTGGAGGTCCGTGTTTGCTCTTCTCCAATAACTTTGTATTGTTTAATGAACTTTTGAGCTTTTTTCCCTTTAAATTCATTTATTCAATAACGTACAATATTAATATAACAGTGAGGTAAAACTTCCGCAGAAGCCCTCTGGTAATATCTCATCAGGGGTGCCAGGAGCTCCCTGGATCGAGTTAATATTATACAATTATGGACTCTTTTGGTGTTGAATATGGTTTGTTATTCACCAGAAAAATATTCATATTGACCAAGGCGAAGCCGAGGTCAATATGTATATTTTTCTGGTGAATAACAAACCATATTCAACACCAAAAGAGTCCATAATTGTTTTATTATATAGTCCAAATTTGAATAAATAAGACATTTAAGGCTGAATGACGACACCATTTTCTTTTACGAACTTCCGTCGTCGAAAAAAAAATGTCCAGATCACAGTTTGTCACTTCCGGGTTTTCCTTTCCTACTTTCGCTGTGTAAGACGTCCAAATGTTTAAAAATAATCCTGCAATAGGTTTGTATAATATTTTTCCTGCTCCGATACGTAGCTTGCTGCAGCCTTTGCAACTATTGTTTACAACGTTGTCTGAGGTGTTGATTGACGTCACAATGCCGTTGCACGCGCAATGACCCTCCGGTGAATACGGTCCCAAATCCAGTGAATATGTAGTGTTATGAACTGTTTGCGCTTGTATAGATTATATAGGGAATATAAATAGACTATATAATAATATATAACATATCTCCAGTATTTGAACACAGAATTTTTCACATTATACTAATATATAATCATTGACACTTCATTTCATACGTATACATTAATATCTCAAAGCAAATTAGCACCATTTTTATATATAATAACAATGTATACGTTTAACACCAATAGAAGCATTACCCTTGTTTCAGTGGAGATTGTGTGAAAAAAAAGAAAAGTCTATATCAATCTCACTGTACCTAGGTCATCCTCAAATACGGGTCTTTTTATGTTTTACAGCTTATAAACAAGATCAATATGAAGAGTTATTAATAATAAAATTAGATTATTGAAAAAAAAAACATCAGAATGAATGAATTTTACAAAGACATGAATATTTTTTCCTCACATACATAGTTTGAATCTTTTGAATTGCAAAAAACTAGTGTGCCCTATAGTGGATTAAAAAATGTGAATACATGTATATATAGTTTATCACGGCAGCAGATACTGCCAATAACACTATAACTAGTATTAGAATCACAAAGAATTTCGAAACATATAATTTATTTTCTCTTTCAAATTTGTCAAATCATATTTGTTATAGTAAAAAAATCGACTTCATTTTATTTTTTAATGCATTTATAATGCTGAAGTCAGTTATTTTTAAACTCTCATATTTAATTTTATTTCTTGTTTTCCATATGACTCATTTATAAATACATATTAAGAGGCATTCTCTGTAATGATTTGAAATTTTATATAGGATCTGTGGCACGCATAGTCTCAGAATTCTCCAAACTCTCTATGATAAAATTCATTGATACCCTATACTGAAATCAGGCAAAAATTGGTTGCTATGCTTCATAGTAACTATGGCAACATGTCTTAAAGTTCGAAAAATGGCATTTTTAAACATGTTATGAGCGCCATAGTTAACATTTGCGGCAAAGCAAACAATTGGCAATGACTGTTTCCAAAAGCTGAAGGTCAGATGTCTCAAATGCATGATGAAAATGTTTGGTGAATAAAACTTTTACATACGTTACTATGGTAAAAAAGTATTCAAAAGTAAAAAATATATATATTCATTGAATTTTATAAAGTCATACACGTAAAAATAAAAAGCAATTATAGGATGATTGTGACCAAATAATAGAAAAAAAGAGCCTTGAAACATATAGCAAGAACAAAATATGATATTTCATATTGGTTGGTAATGGTTGCTAAGATTTTTATACCACAGAGAGCCTTCAAAGTAACACTTTGTATGTTTGAATCTGATCCTATCTTTTAAAAAAGCATATTTCCGCATAACTAATGATAAATTTTTAAAGATGTTGGTATGCTCATAATTTTCCCATTCGAAAAAATTTAGATTAGATTCTTTAAAAAGAGCGTTGCTATGGAAATAAGCAGAAAATATATAATTAAAAACCTGAAAAATATTTTCTTTCCCTGGATACGTACCCTTAAATGTAGATTCCCAAATCTTTTATGATTGATATTTATTAACAGCTAACCTGACTTTAATTTTGACTATCATCCAGTCTCTAAGTGGATGTTGGCACAAAGTGTTTAATATTAATATAAAGTTTACAAAATCGAACATTTTCCCTTCTTGGTAACCATAGCACAGTGTTGTTTTCTTCATCAAATATATATATGATATTCAACTTCAGCTCTACAGATAAGTACTATTCAAGCGGAGTCTTTAAATTTGTTTCTTGATTATATGGCAATTTAATTTTTAATGCAGCGAAAAATAATTCACTTTTAAGCACTGGTACTTTGTTTCCATGGTAGCACTGCAAAGTAGCAATAATTACCTAATTTTTCTTATGGTTTTGGTGATGCAAGGTCCTCAAATGCATATTTTCCAGTCTTGAATTTTTATGTTTTTCCTCAAGACAGTAGCATTAACCTAATCGTAGTTAGTGGTTTTGCATGGTTACACTGTGTTACCATGGCAACCATAAAAGTTATTTATAAAATAATATTGCTTATACTTATATACTTAAATATATGTATGCCGTGTTAAACAGTATTTTTGCACAGCTGAAACCGAAGATAAAATTCTGAAGTATGATAAGCTATCAAAAATGAAACATTCTTGCAAATTCGACGAAATTTTATCCGGTATTAACAAAGTACTGGTCGGGAAAAGAACACGATATTCTTATGCAGATTTATAAAGGACTGACGTTTATTCTGGATCTGCGCATGTGCGCGGGAAAAGCATCGCAGAATCATCAGGTCGAAGACAATATTTTTTGTGACGTCTGTTCAGTGAGAAACACAAATAGACCAATCAGCTCAATGAGTTGTATTTAATGCATTTAAGGGTTTCTACATAAAATACTATATGTGTTTTTCGAAAAGGATAGTTTTTTTAAATCGCTCTCGGAAAGACTTGATGCATTATGTACATTATTATCTATACTAATCCCATGCTCATATTTGCATACAAATGACTGTTGTATTATGCGCAAAACTATTTTGTCGAATAATGTTTAAAACATTGCTGAGACGTCAAGCCTTTGTTCTTGCAGTCTAAAAATTTACCTGTAGCCGTCCGATAATAATAATTACCAGTCTGATAATATATTATCGGACGGCAATGATAACAAATTTTTAAATCGGACGGTATTTAAAAAACAAAAAGAAGAGTGAAATTAAGATTAAATATGTCCAGAAACCCCCAATAAAAATGTTAGGAAAAAAATTCAGGGAAACCAAACGCAAGGAAATTAAGTTGATCACAATACAAAATTATAGCAAATTCATTAAGAGAAATTCGAGTTTAAACCTTCCACAACATTTTTCACTCTTTTACAGAGTTTTTGATTCAGCTCTTTGAATAAGCGAATTTAAATCCATTTCTGAAAAAAAAAAATTCTGCAATCTCCTTTTATGTTTGTTCCCCGATGGCCACACTTTCAAAACCTGAGAATTTCCATTATCTTATATAAAAATTCAGCTAGGGTAAAAATCCGCACTTTACTTGCCATGGTGATGGCTAAAATATCACCCCAAATTATGTCAGTATCAATGTCAATTTATGCACATCATAAATAAAAATGCCCCCCCCCCCCAAAAAAAAAAAAAAAAAATCTTTCACCACCGTACCCCTGTCCTGCTAAACGAAACGACTACCATTGAATGAATGAAATTAATGAAACAAGAGTTCACTCACTTTTTTACCGTTCACTCATTTCTTTTATCTACTTATCAGATGGGTAAAACAATGGATGCTTGAACTCCCATTGTGTTATTATCGGACTCCTCCAGGTAACATTTGGACATTTAAATGGCAATGTTTTAAGTAAGATATATGCCTCATACTATTCTATATGTAAAATTATCAGACAGTTTTCGGCCCTAACGGGCCTCAAACAGTCTGATAATTTTACATATAGAACAGTATTCGGCATATATCCATTACATATAAAGTAATTTAAACTGCTATTTTTACACCCTGAATGGGATATCGTCAATTATCCCTTAATTTTTTTTTAATATGAACTTCATAACATATGTAGATGAAACTTTCATGCCATACCATCTTACTTACCATCTTGCCTTCTTAGAAATATAGTTGGGCTAATAAAATAAAATTGGTCTAGGAATTCCAGACCCCTAAAAACTATTCCAGTCTGAGGGCACAACCATGCATTTCGATGAACACCATTAAGAAAAATTAATTCAAGTAGGCACCATAGTTTTTTTAAAGTGAATGGGGGGATAGAACAGTTAGAATAAAAATCGACTAGCTCGAAGAAACCTGACAGGTAAAATAGGTTCCAATATCTTTCCCTACTAAATTTTATTTATTCACTACAACATTTCCCTATTTAACTTTACTGCCAAACTCCAAATACCACTTCCGAATTGGCTTGAGCCAATGCTGATATCCTACTTTCAAGATTTTTTATATTATTTCCAAGGGGTCAGAAATACTGTGGTTCATATGTAAAGAATATATTTATATCATTTAGTAGTAATCTGGTTTTGGCATTCGGTATTTTGTGCAGATTTATACGTGATAATCTGTGGAATACTTTGTTTTTGTTTTGAACCATTAAGAAATGCAGAATCGAATGTATCTAAGAACCATTTTCATTGATCAAATTATATCATTTGTTTGTATTAGTTATTTCATTTTGGCACAACATGGTTTCCACACTTCTTTATCCATAGTCGCTGACAGCTGTAGAAGTTTACCCAACCGAAAATGTCCAGTTAAAAGACAATTGCACGTGATTATTCCTCGGTACAAAAAGCAACCAACTCTGAGGTGCGCTCACGTATTAACAATCCTTAACTCACGTGTTTGTAGTAAAAACGTAGTAGACCATCATGCTTTTCGGTTCATTCTCGAAATTGGACCATTGTTTGCTGTGAACATGCGAGACCTCGTGATCATGAATATTTCAATTAGAGGCGGTTTTTTATCCGACACGGAGAGAAAATAATTTTTACTAAATAATATTTCATAACTTTTAAAAGTGATGGAGTGGAATTGTCTTATTTGCAGAAAATATATAACTTATATAACTTGATGAGACACCACATATATTTATTTCTTTTAAAATAAAACACTAAAACGGCACATATATCTTTAAGGTCAAACATTTTCATTGTTTTTCTTATGTCGTTGATTGAGTTTGAGCATGTAACACTTACCATTAGTGAATACGGAGTGTTTTTCAGCATATTTCAGTATTTTAAATGCATTCCAAATGTACCCTTGGTTACCACTTACTTAGAGATATATTCTAAACAGTTTCTTTACAGTATAAGTGACATAAAGGTGTTATGTTTTTGTGAGAATGGTTTGTTTGCTTTGTCTAGTTTTTATTAAACCACAGTCAAGATTTAAAGTGGCTGAAATATCGATTTTTTCAAAATATTCCAGCTGTTGCCAAAGTAACCGAGACACTTAGCAACAAAATTTTTTTTGATATTTGTTTCTGGTGTCAAGTTCTAAGCATGGGTGAAGTTTCATCAAAATCGGTGACCATGCGTGACAACGAAGTTCAAGTGGTTACAGAGAATGGCTATTAATATGTTAACAACGGTTCTTTGGGTTTGCGGTTCATTCAAGTATCATAATATTATTGTTTGTTGGTCAATTTGTAAAGTTCCATTTAGTTGTAGCACATTTTCAATTATATCTTCTAGTAATTTGAGTAATTTGAGCTTGAATACTATTCGTTATCTCCATATATTTCACATGGCATTTAAACGAATTCCCATTGAAATATATATTTTGTTGTTTAAATGAAATTTTGGTCTGACAGACAACTTTAAGTTTTTGTTGTCACTTCATTCGCAGAAAGTCCATATATTTCTTAGAGGAGAATTTTCATAGATTGAACTTCATACACAATGATCCTCTCATTAAATAGGTTTTAAATGTCAATTCCATGGATATTACGAGTGTTTGAAAATATGCTAAAGATAATTTGAATTAAAGAATTAAGGTTGTAAAAAACAAAGGAAAACATCTTTTTAGAGATTACGTAAAAACACAGGAATGAAAAAAAAACCAACAGAAATTAAGTTTGGATAAGACTGGGAAATTTATTTTAATGAAAAAATATGACTAAGAATTATGTAAAACTCTATGCAAATATAAAATGTAATGCCCAGTTTCTGTGCACATTGCTCCTTGACTAACATTAATCTGAAATAATATACTAGTATTGTTACACATAAGTGAGTGTACATGCCATATTTTTTACTTATCCTGAAACTATTTAAGATGACTTACAAATCTATTTAAGGAATGAAGCTAATTCCAACTTATGTTATCCGTTATAACATAACTTGGGACAGTTTACGCTTTATAAACCGTGAAGCTTAGCTTCATTCCTTATAATTTAATTTCAGTGTAGACAATGAGATAGTATTTCCTCCGGAAAAAAGCTTCAAATTAAGCATTATTTTAAAAGTAACGTTAAGCGGAGTAATACGTTTTTGACGTAACTCATTGTGACGTAGGCAAGTTATGTTATACAAAATATTATAATCATGTTCCTCTGAATGATTCAGCTAATGAAGTTGCTTGATACAATTGAAATTAAATTATTATACAAATATGGACTCAATGTAGGTCAATATGCATTTATAATGACCCAGGATGACAGATATTGACCGAAGATTCATGGAGTATATCGACCGAGGGCGCTAGCATTGAGTCCATATTTATTATATTATATAAATAATAATTTCCAAATTTTTTTAGTACAATGTATATCTTCCTTATGTTTACGGAGTATTAAGTAACCATAAATAAGTTGAAAGTAAATGTTTCAGAATTCAATGAATATCGCTCAGAGGAAATTGTTTCGGTAATAAATTTTAACCCATATCATAATAATAACGCAATATATCTATCTCCGAATAACACAGAATACCGGGCCCCTCCCACAGATTGAGAATCGC
This sequence comes from Saccostrea cuccullata, assembly GCF_032062105.1. Lineage (NCBI taxonomy): Eukaryota > Metazoa > Mollusca > Bivalvia > Ostreida > Ostreidae > Saccostrea > Saccostrea cuccullata. The sequence goes on from NW_026937694.1 coordinate 423,736, forward strand.
ACTCGTTTACACTTGCAGAGGAAATGCACTCACAAAATATAAATACCTATGTCTTCTAAGATAAGATACAATCTTACATGGCATGCTTGTCTTTATTTTCTTTAGTCTCCGTAATCGCGTAAACAGCGTCAAAACTCTGCTCGCCGAGTGAGTGGAAAAGTCGAACTCAAACATGAAATGGTATGTGCTAAGTATTCCCGAAAAATGTTGACAGATATCCTTGTAATTGTTTTGTATTATCAGCCTCAGAGTCCTTCACTATATCTTTTAAATTTTTGTTACCTACAACTTGCGAACGTCCATGTTTGTCTAAAGCGAAAGTGAAAACGAGGCAGCTCGTGCAAGTCATTATTCGCTTTCAGCGGTCGTTATTAAAAAATAAGTACTTCGTATTGACCAATCAGATTATCGGATTTCACAAAGTTATATAATATTATCCTATAAACTATAGCGTCATTCTAAAAGACACCAAAATCAGGAGCCAAAAGCTTGGGTCTTACCCTACCTTGTCCTTTAAAAATTATATTTCATAAATTAGACCAATATAATTTCTATATATTGAAATTAGCTGCACTTGAACTAAGTATTTTTCAGCGCAGCAAAAAAATTCCACTGAAACGCAAAAGAAACGTAACAACCGATTTAAGGGGATAAGGGGAAAATGATTATATGTACTGCAGTAAAGAATTTTGTATTTAACTAGATTTGTCCAATCGGGACAAAATACCCCCGCTGAGTTTTTCAGAGGTGCTAAATGATGAATGTCTATGGATCTAAGAGAAGAGAGAAATGCTAAAACACTTCAAGTGCAAATGTAATTGCTCATTAATAAAAAAAAATGGTCTAAATATACGGACTAGACATGATTTATGAACTTTTTCGGTCAGTGAAATTGAATTTGCCCAAACGACCTTGCTTCAAAGTCATGACACAACCTCAGGTCATAAGCAATGCTTGTGTGATGTAGTAGATTCAAGTTTTTCCATAATAAAGATATGTACCAATCATGAATTAATATACATTTTTTTCGTTCAGTGACCTTGAACTTGACCAACCGACCTTGGGTCAAGGTCATGACATATTGAGTAGCTTTTGGTCATGAGCAATCTTTGTGTGAAATGAGAACCTACCATGAGTTTATCCATAAGAAAGCAAGGACAAGACAAGAATAATGAAATTTTTCTTCCAGTGAACTAGCTGCAGATCTGTAACGTTATGGTTTTATATATTTGTCTTTGACCATAACGCTACAGATCCCGTAGTGC